>NW_024537583.1:0-558909 GCF_016628075.1 Suillus paluster | reverse complement strand
CAGAGGTAAACGCCGGTGTTGTTGGCGTTGTCGTACGAAAGGCTTGCAAAGCCATGATCAGTTTGCTCTGCTGCCACTAGCCTCTGTGCTAGCTCGTTCTTCTCTGTCTCTACTCTGTTCAGGTTCTCAGCTAAGAGTGTGAGATGGTCTTTCAACTCGTTGTACCGGCTTTGGTTTAGATCTCTTTCTGCTGCTGGTTACGGTGAAGATGGCGTTCGAAATGTTCTGGTGGGTGATGGTAGGTCCCTTCTGGGCCTAAGATGCCTTCCGCTACCACAGAGCCTGGCCTCGACAGGGGTCGGTGTGAAGCTTTCTGCAGATACCGATGGCCCTGCTCCTAGTGTCTGCCATCCTTGAGTTGTTGTGTGGTGCAGGGCGGGGGATTGGATTGTTCTCCAATCTTGCTCGGACATGAAGGAAGGGACAGTTATTTTCCCGACAGGTATCGTTGTTGTGGATCTGTAGGGCACTGGTCTCTGACGAGACGAGATCTCCAAGGGGGAGCTATGATGACTATAGGTGTGAATACAGCGCGTGTAGCGGTTCTTCAACCTAAGTAGAACTCAGAGAGGAGTTCGGGAGCGACGTGGTGAAGTCTGGGTCTTCTTAATACCCACAACCTCCTAAGGTAATGTAACTAGGGTTGTAAGACCCGCGAGTGCCGTTCTTTATAGTACGAAAGAAAAGTAGGTAGTGTGCAGTTGGTAGGGTTTTGGACCTAACTGCAGGCTGTGCGGAAACAGGACCTAAGTGTCGCTGCTCCTTGTAGACTGGCGGCTCGCGTAGGGCAAGGGCCTGGTCTACTTCTACAAAAGACTAGCGTAAAAGAAAATGGTATAGTGCGCGTCTGGGAGAGATGATTTTGAAAATGTAATCCGCTGAGAATATTCTCAGCAGAATAGCACTGGGTGAAGTTTATCGAGGACGAGGCGTCCAGGACAAAGTTCGAGTCGGAGTGGTAAGAAGACTTAACCTAATGTTATGATCAGCGTTCACCAAATGGTAAAGGCCTAACACAACCACTAGGACTCGTCAAGGATAAAAGCAAAGATAGAATTGAGAGTGAACGTCTGAGTTTACACTGGGTAGAAACGAAGAGGTTAAGTCTAAAGAGAAACTACGTTAACTACCCTGTCTATATACATAACATTGAGTCGGAGATATCTGAGTCTGTAAGTAATCAGCCAATGAGAAAGAATCGTACGATAACTGCGGATGATGTAGTATGACGTCGTGATATATAAGCAATGATGTCAGAGACGGAGATTAAGTGACAGGAAGACATATGGTTCTAGCCCTGGGCGTAGGGGATCCGATCGGAGATGTGACTGATGAAATATGAAGTGGTGAAGGTGTGACATGGTGATGATGTGATAATGTGAAAGGTAATGGTGTCACGTGACCGGTTTGGGTATGGGACATAGCCGAAGGAAAACCGAGAAATGAAAAATGATTCGTGTTAGGAATTCATGACAAGCTGTCGATGAGGTTGATGAACAGTCCATCTGGGAGTACAGTGACATCAGAATTGTCCTCAGTGTCAAGGGGGATATGATCAGGTCTGCGGGACAAGGAGTCTGGAACAGAAAGGTCTTTGCTGGGTACGTGTTGGAGTTGAAGGTCAAATCGAGAGAGGAATAGGAGCCAACGAGCTTGTTGACGATTAAGTTGTTGGGCTTGGCAGGAAATAGGTCAAATTCTTGTGGTCGGTCATGACGAGAACTGGGAATGGGGACCCTTTAAGGTAGTGACGCCAAGCTTCCAATGCTCGTATGATAGCTAATAGTTCTCGGTCAAAGATTTGATAGTTCCGTTCTGCTGGGGAGAAGGTTTGTGAAAGGTAAGAGCAGGGGTGCCAGTCACCATTTGAGTCCTTTTGAAGGAGAACGCCACCGGTGGCATAGAGAGATGCATCGACGGCGATTGCAAATGGGGTGTCTTTGTCAGGAATGGAAAGTACGAGAGCAGAAAGGAATCAGTTCTTCAAGTCGGTAAACGCCTTGTCGCAAGCTGGTGACCAATCAAAGATAATATCTTTCTTCATAAGGTCAATGAGTGGTCGCGCGATGGTTGAATAGTCGGCAATGAATCGGTGGTAGAAGTTGGCGAATCCCAAAAACGATCGAACATGCTTGACAGTCAGTAGGTTGTTCCCATTTGACTACTCTGTCTAGTTTGACTTTGTCCATACAGATTTGTCCGGGACGGATGAGGAGGCCAAGGTATTCGACTTTGGTGGTGTTGAAGACACATTTTTCGGGTTTTAGGGAGAGTTGGTGATCACGAAGTCGTTGTAGTACTCTCATTGTACTGCTGATGATGGGATTCGAGGTCTTTGGAAAAGATTAAGATATCGTCCATATAGATGACCATCCAACCTTCGTCTATCATGTCGGAGAAGATGTCGTTCATCATTGCTTGGAATGTTGCAGGGGCGTTGCACAGACCAAAGAACATGACCGTTGGTTCGAAGAGTCCTCTTGATGTCTTGAATGCTGCTTTCCATCTATCTGGGCCATGAATTCTGACATTGTTGTATCCGGCGCGAACATCCATTTTAGTGAAGATAGTTGCACCTTTCAACTTGTCGATGAGGTCGGGAATGCGAGGAAGTGGGTATGCGTCTTTTATGGTTGCATCGTTGAGTCTTCTATAGTCTTGGCATGGGCGAAGGGATCCGTCTTTCTTTCCTATGAAGAAGAAAGGAGATGCTTGTGGAGATTGAGACGGTACGATAGTTCCTTTCGCCAGATGTTCGTCTACGAATTCGTTCATCACCTTTTCTTCCAGTGCAGACAATGGATAGATCTTGCAAGAGCGTGGTTCGAAGTCGGGTTTTAGTTTTATCTTATGGTTGAAGGGTCGAGATGGTGGTAGGGTATCCATGGCTGCTTTGTCAAAGACGTCCTTGTACATGTGGAAGACTTCGGGCACGAGTTCTTCAAACATCTTTGGCTTTTCTTTTGCATATGCTTCTTGTGCCAGTTGTTGAGCGACATTTGCAGCCTTTTGTACGGGAAGAGGAGAAAACATGAATCGAGCAGAGTTAGGAACTTTAGAGATTCTGTTGGTTCGGGACACGAAAGAGAAAGTAGTGGGGATGTGTTCTTGTGTGAGTGGCGAGTCAAAATCGATTTTCTCATACATTCCCACGAATGCTTCTCCTTTAACGTAAGCGATAAGAACTTCGTCATCTTGCAGTTCTTCTATTATTTCTTCTTGGTCTTCTTCTTCGGGTAGAAGTTCCGGTTGTTCCTCGGGGTTTTCTTTCGAGGATATATATGCTTCTTCGTCTTCGATTTCTTCTATTCTTGGTTGCATAGAAGCATGTTTGTTTCTGTCTGAGATAAGGGTCTGAATCATGATTGGGTCTTCTTCTAGCGAGATTTCGCTTTTAGCCCAGTCTATTGTTGGATTTTCGTTTTTGAGCCAGGGAAGTCCGAGGATGATGTCTTCACCTCCTAGGGAGGTAATAAGGAAGGTAGCGAACATAGTTCGGCCACCTGCTGAGAAGAATAGATTGCAGGCTTTACTAATGGTCCCTGCTTTGTTCTTCGTTCCATCCACATTTCGGACTTCGATTTGTGAAGAGAGATTGTGAGTTGAGAAATTGTTCTTTCGTACATATTTCCAGTCAATGAACGTTCCAGTGGCGCCCGAGTCAATTAGGGCAGCTGCTTCGGCGGTTTTATCGGACTTGCAGGATTCGATCGAAATAGGAATGTGCATAGAATTTGAATCGCCTACAGAAGATACAATGAGTCCGATAGATGTACTAGGGGTTTCCGACGCCGGTCCGGTCTCCCCATTTAGAAATCCTTCTTAGAAGAAGAAGGTACTTTCGACACTTTCCAAGCTTTCCAAGCGAGGAATTCCTGATACTCTGCGTCTTGATCGTCTTGTTCGATCTTGGTTTCATGGACCGGTCGTCCGGCTGGTTTCTGCCAACCAGGGGGCAGATTCTCTGTGGTTAGGGCAATCCTTCATAAGCCCTTTCTTTCCACACTTGAAACAGAGTCCTAATTTGCGACATCTGTCTTGTTCAGATCGAGAAAGTCGTGTGTTGCGAACTGGAGTTGTTTCTTCTTCTTCGTCGATGTCGACCTTGTCTATGTCCATCGCGTATGGGTCATTCTTCTTTGAGAAGCTTCCTCCGGAGTTCATGAGGAGTCTTCTAGATTCATACTCTCTTGTGGCTTCGATCCATTCTTTGATAGTGGCGGGCATCTTTTCTCTCATGAGAATCGCTTCTTGGACTTCCTTCTTAAGTCCTTGTCTGAAACATGTTGTTTTCGACGTCTGCGTCTATGCATCGGGCTTCTGCCGAGATTCGCTTGAAGTAAGTGATGTATGCCGAGATGGTCGAGGTTTGTTTCGCTCTCATCATTATGTTCACAGCGGTGAGTGTGTCGTTCTTAGGATAGAACACTGATTGGAATTCATCAATGAATTCGTCCCATTTTCCCATAGGGGTCGCGGTATCGTGTTTCCTGTTAATCCATCCTGTGGCCCATTGTTGAGCGTGTCCTTTAGTCATAAATGACGTTGCGAATGCGATGCATTTTTCATGGTTGTCGTAGACTGCCTTGTTTACGGTAATGTATGTGGAGACGGTTGTCCACCAGGCCTTTGCCTGTTTCTGTGATCCGTCAAAGTTAGGCGGTCGGTTCAAGTTGAGTTCACCCATTTCTTTAAGTGGTCTGGGTTCAGATAGGGGAGGCGGAGTCGGGAATCTGGGTGGTGGGTTCGAATGGTCCTGGTTGATCAGGTCCTGTATCCTGTTATGTATTCAGTTTTCTTGTTGGACAGGAGATCCTGGTTCAGAAAAGTGTTCTGTTTCTTGTTCCGACTCCAAAGAGTACTGTCATTGTTCTCTATAAGCCACGATGTTTCGTGACGACTACGAAGGTAGCGTCGTCTTGTGATAGAGCTTAACCTTTTGTTACACCAAAGTATAACGTAGGCAAACAATAACCAATAAGACCAAAGGTCTATTGATACGTTCTAGACAACAGTCTAAAGAACAGTCCAAGTTCAAGTAAAGACTAAGTACCGAAGAGGTAACTTAGAGTCAAGTCAGATGTTCAGAGGAAAACCAGCGTAGGTTAAGCTGAAGAATCAGCGTCACCTAGCCAGGGTTTATATAGTATACTGGGTACAGGGTGTGACATAATAATAGGTATGTATCAGTAAGCACATGCATAAGCAATGAGGCGTCTGAGTAATACCGAACTAAATATAGCATGATAAGAGACATGTGTAGTAAGCGTGGATCAAGGGAAAAAGAAGCACGATAAGCACAGCCATAACATAAGGTGACAAATGGGCACTGATTCCGTCGGATAAGTAGCAGAAGCTTGCCGCAGTCATGGCTGCGTGCCACGGGTTGCCCAGCATCCTTGCAATCGATATAGGTGCGGGTATGTACATACCATTGGCAGCTACAAATATACCATTCAGACGACAAGGTATCATGCATACAGGGCCTGAATTTGAATATTTTGTGCATGATTAGACAGCAGTACCGCCTGAGGCCTGAATGATGAACAAATGGATACTATGGAAGACAGGATAGCCGACTGAAAGACGAGCACGGCTGTCTTGTCTTCTATAGGATACAGTTGGAAGATCACTGAGCATACGACATGTCAGCTGAACAAATGGCTGCCTTTCCGTAGGACCTTCCAATGTCTTGAACGTGTCCGCGGTTCCTATAGAACAGAGGAACACCATTATTCAACGCACGGCTTGCCAGAATGGTCATCGGGCATGAGCTCAAGAGGAAGGAGCTGATCTGGCGTTTTTATTGTTGCTTGTTTACAAATTTGTTCACTTCAACTTGCATCGATTGACTACTATTACTAAGACCCTCATCCTCGAGCTCATGCTAGTCATGCCTTATCACTCCGAGACAAGCATGGCTCGGTAAAAACCATCAAGAGTAGTATGGTATACATCCGTGATCGATCATTTCCTGCCGGTAATTACCCTAGCTCAATACTGTGGTCACAGTGACCTCCATGTGCTCTTCCATGAACCTGCCGGATGGATTCGTGAAAAGTATTGTGGTATATCTTGATGTAAGGATCATCTCCGTTTTTCTCAATCTCGTTCGTGCTTCTCCTTACTTCTGCATAATAGCGGCTAGGGTTCCGCACGGGTAACACCGCGGGTCGGAAAGCTGACACCGTACCCGTCACGGGTACGGGTACACACCGACCCGTCAACACCGCGGTTAGATGAAAAACACCGCGGGTACATTACCAAGAAGAGTGTATTAACAACAACTGAATAGATATTACTACTTTTCCTCGTCGTCCTCCTTAGCTTCGACTTCATTTCGCTTCCGTTTTCGACTCTTTACAGAGGCTAGAAGGTCCTCCATCGCCAGAAGATCACTTCTGCCCCAGGCTCCGAGGCAGAGAAAAGCAGGAATTGTTGATGGTGCGAGCCGGTTGCGAGTAAAATGAAGGAGCTGCCGGCCCTGCGAGAAGACACGTTCAACCGCAGTTGATGTTACTGAGCGAGATAATAAGCACTGATTGATTGAAAAAGGATTTGAGGGTGGCATACCTGGGACGGAGAGATAGTCTAATGCCATCCACATCATCATCGGCTTCAGATGCTGACAATGACTCGGAGTTGAATGGCTTCAGCAAAGCTTTTGCAGCAAGCTGGAGAGTATGGTTAAAACATCGAACACAGTTGACAGACTCAAATGAGTTATCGAGGCTCGCGAGCTTTGTTGTTTGAGAATCATTTGCGGTCGCATTATCAGCATTAACTGCAAGAATCTATGATCTTCAAGTTAGCGTGATTTCTGCAATATTCAGAATCAGCTTGCTCTCTTTGTTAGCCCAAAGCATTCAAGCATTGCTTGAAAGAATTTTGCCATCGCAGCACCAGTATGTGACTAAGATATATCATGTAAAGATTGGTGGAGCATTTGATATGGCCTGGTGGCGAAGTGTAAGTGTGAGATCAACAGTGTCTGTGGGTTTCGATCGAGCAGACCGAGACACAAATGACTGTTTGACCTTTTTCAAGGGGCGGGCCAGAGCCTTAGCACCCTTTGCGACAGCCTTTTTGAGTGACTTGGCCTTCTCAGAGATGGACGACGAGATAGACTTAGACGATGAGTGGGTAGACGAGGCATCATATGCCTTCTTTGCGAGCTTGGTTTTCATGGAGACGATTTGGTAGACTTACTGGTCTCGAGTTTTTGCCTTGGCTTTATGGTAGTGACTCGAGCTTCTCTGTAGCAAAGTGTCAGCTCGATAAATTGCTAGATTAATGATTCACAGGGGCACGAAAGACATGACAGAAATCAGTATAGCATTGGGTTGTGATCCTCAAGCACTCAGAGTAAGCCGACACAGAGAATTATAGTACGGTGTTCAGTGGCTGTCAAGGTTCCCGATTTGGTAAGTCATACCCGTTAAACACCGCCAACCCGCGGTAAAGGGTCGCGGTATGGTCACGGGTATGAATATCCAACACCGTACCCGTACCCGCCAAACCCGTCAGCAATGAACCGCGGTGTTACCCGTACCCGTGCGTTTCCCCAATAGCGGCCACGACAAGTGAAGTAGAAAACACAGAAGAACTTTTTTGGTTGTCTGTCTTACTTGACCCTGGTTCTGAGGTGCTCTGTTCCATCCATCATGCCTTCAGTGGCGTAACAAGGTCCTGTGAAACGGAATCGGCGGGGAAAGCAGACATCCTTCTTGTCAAAACTCTCGTTCAACGCACCGTTGACGTTCACGTGGAACAGGTCATTTATATGTCCCTTTTACACGATCCAGGAGTCACTGCACGAAGGGAGTCTGATTGCTATCCGCCGTGACATGAGCGGCTCGGAACATTTTTTGTCATTCGATTCAAATCTGCTGATTCATTCTAGCAGGTCGTTTTTTTGTTCATGACACGACTCAATTGACGAGGTGAGAGACGTCAAAGGATGATGTTTTGCAATGACTGTTGACGGATACTGAAAGGCCTGCTGAAAGCGCGTTGCTGCGATTCCTCGCGTGGGGTTTAGGGCTTTTGTGTCTATATCTACTTCGGTATCTGCATCCGAACTTATCAGGGGCTGCTCTGCGGTGTTTGTGGTGAAGTGTCCGGGTCGTTTGGGGGTGTGGGATCAGATGTTATGGAGAGAGTGAGGAAGAGTGAAAGTTGCAGATATGGAAGTGACGTCGCGGACTGAGAGGATGACGTGGGGCATCCAGGGACGGATGGTGTGCCATGAGGATGATGTGCTGGTTGGTTCACCGGTGGTGTGTGGACATGGTCAAGATTTCTGGCACTGAAGTACCGAATCTGGAGGAATGTTGTTGTCGCCGAGCGCTGCTGTACGGATTTACGGATTCGTTCAGAACAAATCGCAAGTAAGGCGAGACTTAGCTTGAAACTTCCAATGATGTCTCGAAAATCTGACTCGCACTAGCCAGGTGACCTATAAGGAAGACAGTCGCTCCTCCCAACAAAGACTCGCGCTAGGCTTGAAGCGATGACGGTCGAAAGTTCCTCGAAACTTAATGCAAAATGATGGGAATCCAGGTATGCAACACGTACGTCACCATCCAAAGCATTTTTACGTTCTAACCAGGTGATGAATCGATAAAATGTACAACTACTATGAACCAGCATTCACAAGTCAAGCTACTAGTTCGCGGAGGGTAGGCAGAGTCATGACTGCGAACGAGTGATTACGGTGAGATGATACGACAATCCCACAGTACTCACTCGTTCTTGCAGTGCTGCTGTTGGGAGTACTTGAGGTATCCGATGTTAAGGGTGCGGTGTGGTTCAAGATCATTGGTGACACCGCCGATAGTCGTGAACTACACCTCGCGATAGGACTCTTGTCCAACTCGAGCTGCTAGTGGGAGCATGATTCAAGCTGTGTTTTAAACTCAGCCAGCATATCGCCAGGGCTGCCAACCAACCAAGCTCTAACAAATGTCTGAATAATTTCAAAGCCTCGAGGGAGCCATGTACAGCATGCAGGTATGTGCAAATATTGTTTGTTGATGTCCCATTGGATGTACGGCTACTATGTACGTATCTGAGAAGTGGGTTCATGAGATCGCACTTCAGTTCGTCACCAGGCTACATCCCGACCTTCATCCCGTCTCGGCCTGGAGTAACGCCTACTCAAACTCCAGCTACAGCTTCAAAAAAACCTTCCGCATTCATTCGCTAGGTACAGGTTTGGCATATCTACCTTCCGGACGGGTCGTTCCAGCAGAATGCATGCACAACGTATTTGTTTATGTTTTGTACATCTGCACCGACCAGCCTTATAGTTATCGTTGCCGCCCTACTCAGAAGCAGGTTGACGAATTTCTCACTAAGCTGGTGGGCTGAGAGCTGCAGTGGTGGGTAGAGAACTGCCAGCAAGCTTCTATGTATTCATTCGTGGAGGAACCAATCACGGGGATGTGATATTAATATTTGGACCGGATAAATAGCAACAGGGAGCAACCTGGATGTAGCATGAGTTGTCCAAGTCCGTAGTGTAATCGTTCCACCCATCCTCGAAACGTAATATCCAAACATGCCCCGCTGTTCATATACAACAGGGAGAGATGCCATTCTTCAATATATGTATGGTGACATCGAGCGACGGGCATGTGTGACGCTGGATTAAGTGGGCGCTTATAGGCGTTGCTCGGAAAAGACCGAACACTGAGCTCTTAAGGAACACAATGTACTGTTGGTACTTTAACACCTACGGCCCGACTTGCTCTTAACATTATCGGACGGTGAGTGCCAGTCTCAAAATGGGATGACGTCCCTACAGGTGCGAATGAGCGGCAAGAACTAGATCCGAGAGGTGATATAATTAACAAGCTGGACGTAGGACAAATTGCTAATCTTGTTGGACGGCCAAGAAAGTTGGGTGACTCTTGCCAAATCTCCTGCTGATAAATGCGCCCGTGAACACCTAGAGTGAGTTACATAAACTATACCTATAGCTCCACCGAAAACTTGATGTGATAACCGCACTTCTGCGGTTGCCAATCAGGTGATAGTACGATGTTGCACGGCAATTTGCCGACTTGCAGGGCAATCTCGATTCTCAAATACTAAGTATGTCGGGAACCAGCCCGACATCAGGTGATACAATGTCGCACAGCATCCCTATCAAGCTACACAATCAATTCGTCACCATATATGATGTCGTTATCTAACTTTCTCATCCTACCCCCAATGTCTCGTCCTGAAACAGGTTGCCTGGACTCATTGTCCACCGAACTCTCTCAACAGCTCAAGGATCACGTAGATCAGACCCTGCTCGAATTTATACGGCCAAATTCTGCATCTCAGTTCGCTCGGCATGCTCCCGAGTTGGCAAATTTTCGCGAGGCCGTCGCGCAGAGCGACTCGAAGGATGATATCGACTTCCTGCGTAGCTTCCGAGAATTCATCCCCACCACAAACTACGAACCGTACAGGCCATTCATAGCAAAGTTTTTTGCTACCCCTTGCAGGGAGGCTGACGTCAAGGACATGTTCGCCCCTGGACTGCCATACTTCTTTGCCATGTCCAGCATGACATCTGGGGGAGAAGCAAAGACGTTCCCGAGATACCGACCTCCACCGTACCTTTTGGAACACCGTCTATATCTGGTGCTTCCCCCGTCGGAGGGTACTACCTGATCACCATCTTCTTTGAAATATCAGCAAATCCTGAAAATAGAGTGCGAGGATGGTCAAAGCTCCAAGAAGGTGACGGTCTGCTCGTTAAGCATCGGTTTTCTGCGAATGGAAATGAACTGGGACGTCGAGGACGATATGGATAGACTCGATTTATGGGGTGAGACAGTCGCGCTACTTCCCCTTGTGCATACTGATCTCTAGGTAACTTTCAGTTCCAGGGCAAACGGATCCATATGCGATCTCATTGGTTAAAAGTTATCGCGCTTACTTTGTTCTGAATGCACTATTTGCGCTCGCAGACCGTCGGGTGACAATCGTCCGCTTCTTCTTCGCCAATGTATTCGTCAATTTTTTGCAGTATGTAGAGGATGAATGGCCTCTACTTATCGACTGTATCGAGAAGGGTATCATCCCGGATGTCGAAGACCTAGGCTATTTGCGCGCACCGCTAGAGGTCATATTTTTATTGACTATGAAATTCCATTTAGCTCACGTCTTCTCTCAGAAACATCTTCCTCCAAATCCTCTTCGTGCTGCTAAACTTCGCGAAATTGGGCCTCCTGGCCCTCAGGGCTGGGCGGTTCGTGTGTGGCCTGACTTGAGAGAGTTCATTGGGATCACTGGAGGTCCTGCTGCTGCTTCTGTTCCAAAGGCACGTCAAGTGTTATGGTTCGCTACCCAGCTGACAGTTGGTGACACAAGGTTACTCACGTCCTCGGACCTTCTGTCCACATGCAGTCTTCTGGATATGGCGGTTCAGAATGCAGCGTCGCCGTACCATACCACAAAGGCAACCCTAACACTGACTTCAAGATATTCTTTGGAGATGGGGTCACCGAGTTTCTGAACGTACGTGAGCCTTCGGAGCGTATATTGTCCGCAGTAAGTGCCATTCACTGCGTCTCAACTTTGTCCTACTCATCCCTGCCTTAGTGGGAGCTTGTAACTGGAGGGCATTACGAGCCCGTCTTGACGACCCGCAATGGCTTGTGGAGGTACCGCCTTGGTGATGTCGTCGCCATTAAAGGCTTCGATCCAGATGACGGATTGCCTATCATCAATTACCTTGGCAGGCGAGAGTGAGTTACAATGTCATCGATTTAGGCTTAGCAGCTGAAATATCCTACTGATGAAGTGGCTCACTTGGGCTGGCATTTGGAACAACATGTACAGAGTCGCAATTGACGAACGCGATCGTTTCTGCTGCTGAACGATGTATCGGCCCAATCGCAGACTTCACTATTGTGGGTGACGAGCGAGAAATGCCCATTACTTATGGGTATTTGGTAGAAATCGTAGGGCAAATAGGTTTGTACATGCTGCAGAATTCTTCACGTGGCTGTGCTGATTAATATCCACAGGAAAGGACGTGAGAATGGTAACACAGCAGACTTTTGAAGACCTCATGGCGGCAAACCATGAGTATCGCACTGCTTTTTGGCAAGGCAGATCAAGGAAGCCTACCATTCGTCTTGTGGAGAAAGGCACCTTCTCGGAATATCGCAGGCAGAGAAGCGACAAGACGAACGTCTCCATTGGTCAGGTGAAGGTTCCCGTCGTCCTATCCGACCCAACGTTTAAGGAGTGGTTCCTCAAGAGAGTTGTAATGGAGCTGTAAGAGAGTCTGGTCTGTATTTCTCGACTATACATACAGAACGAGATTTATTCTCGCCTCTTAGTGATAATCAGACCCTAGTGATCTAGCAGAGGGAGGAAATGAACATGTGTGTTGATACTTGAGGCTGAATGGATCATACCGCTCGCCGCTGACAGGCCTCGAGATTGTAGTCTTGGGAATTTTCGTCAGATCATGCCCTTTGACATTCACTGCGGAAACGAGAATTTGATCAAACCCGGACAGGATACAAAAAGAGCTCATAAACAGTATGTAATCAGACATGGCAAATCACACAAATTCCGATGAGCCAGAGTAGTGAGAAGTAAGTGCCTTGTTTCACATCCCAATCCGAGACGAGGAAAGCTGGCGGCTGAGTGTTGAATACGGGAATCACTCTCTAAACTAACGAGTGAAATATAGTCTGGTTCTGTCTGGTTTATATCGTGCGTCTGCTTTTCAAACTCGGAATATAATAGGAATTGTGTTGAATCACTATCGGAATACAAATGCATGAGAAGTCTGTATGCTCCCCTACATATGGATATCTGTCCCCGTTGTTGATCCCCCTGTTGGAGGCTGCCCTGCCCCTCACCACCACAACATACAGCTCAGGGGAACGTCTAGGTGGTGCCTCGGGGCCCATGTACCATATGCCCTACTAGTCACAACATCATCGGTCAAGTCAATTGGATTGAAATAATGGGTTCCTACCGTGCTAATCGCTCCCATTCAACCTCCCAAAGAACGGGTTGCGGTAAAATCAATGGTGGCACGAAAACTCATAAACGATGACAAACCTTCACATCCCTGGCGTTGTATGCTACGTTCACCCACAATATGATGCAGAATATATGCGCGTCTTAGCAAATTGCACAACGTTCTAATAGAAGTTCTGAGCTCAAATTCATGGCTTTGTGCGGGTTACATACCTTGGATGTGGCCGCACTTCGTTTCGGCTAACGATCTGCCAGTACTGGATGCTTTCGTGTCGTCGCGAGCTTGAGGAGGGCACTGGGAATTAGGACTGCTAATACATTAGTCGCCTTGAGTCTTCACCGAAATTCGAACGGACATGATTGCGACCCTTCCCACGTACTAGCTTTATCGTGACATGGTCAACTTTAGCTAAATTGATGGAGGAGATGGAGATGGCTGTGGTTGCAAGTCAAAAAGGGACACTCGGACTCTGAGGTAGGCTCGTGACGTAGACAACCACGGATGGTAAGAGCATCTGAATCGGAAAAGGATCTTGGTCTTGTACATGCATGACACATGTGCTGTTCCGGCCCGGGACTCGGGAGCTTTCGCGAAAATTTGCACGATGTTGGATTCAGGTATTTGGTAGTCTCCCCGGTCCCATAGTCAGACCTTTGATGATAGAAGGAAGACAGTCGTTTCTTCTTTATCATTGTCAAGGGTATTCGGGGCCCGTGCTGGACAAATTGTTGGTTTCGACTTTGCACCGCAAACTTGGCGTTTGACTTCCTGTTGTCAGCTATGATAGCAAGACCCACATGCACGACATCACCTTCACGACACGCTCTCCCTTTCGTCATACTGTCGGTGAAGACATGGCATAGTATGTGTCGCGAAGTCTTTCTCGGATGAGTTGCAAGTAGATCATGATGAGGGCGCAAAAGTCATCTACACGCATACCGTTTTCTAGCAACAGTCCAGTGCTTCCAAAATCTTGTTCCTGTGGCCTCGCAGCTCACCGCAACGCCGGGTGAACACCCTCCCTCACGATACACCAATGGTAGGTAAGTGGTACGAATTGTACTTGCACCTTGCTAAGAGAGGGTCTGGAATAGCAAAAGAACTTAGAAGCGGCTCCGGAGAATATTAATGACGGATCACCACATCGGATGGTGCGTCTACACATCGAGTGGGTAAGTGCATCCTCTCAATTCTGGGTCCATGATCAATTTGACTGTTATTTCTCAGATCTGGATAAAGTCCCCCGGCGGTATAGTTGTCAAAGCAAATCCAGTCTGTCTCTACCAATAAATGAACATTAGAACCATGTCTAAGAAGGGAGGACGCCCTCTCCCCAAGGTCGTTGAACTTACAATTTCATCTGCCTCGAAGATGTCGCCAACTCACTAATAGATTCTACTTCAAGCGTAAACATTGTCCACTCAATTCCCCTGGCGCTAATATCGCGAACCGCGACAATAATCTCCCGAAACGCCTTACTGATGCCATACGATGCCCTAAGTGTTCACCTGAAGAACGCGAAGCCACACGTATCTTTCTCATGAGCAAGACCAAAGGCCGGGCTCTCATGGCGACTCCTGCTTCGGGTGAAGCTAAGTTCTGCATCAACCTCATTGGTTGCCGTCAAGAAACTACCCTCAATGATCAAGTACTTCATGAGATACTTATTGGAAGGTAAGATGTACAACTTCGACGAGCTAGAGCGTGTCGATGCCGGTGCAAAAAATTGCTGATGAGGAGCTCTCGGTAATTGATCATGGCGAACGGCGAGGGAGGGTGTTGGAATGTTGCATCATCAATGTCGACTAACGGTATCTTGTTCTGCCATGGCAAACCCTAATTTTGCCGGGTTCTGCCAGTTCTACCCACAACACTATCTATCAGGCTATACAATCAACGCCGCATCACCCTATATGATGTCGCTATCTAACTTCATGGTGACTATCATCTACCAATGTCTCGTCTTGAAACAGATATCCTGGACTCATTATCCACAGAGCTCTCTCAGCAGCTCAAGAATCACGTAGATCAAGCCCTGCTCGAATTTATACGGCCAAATTCTGCATCTCAGTTTGCTCAGCATGCTCCCGAGTTGGCGCACTTCCGCAAGGCCATCGCGCAGAGCGATTCGAAGGATGATAACGTCTTCCTACGTAGCTTCCGAGAATTCATACCTACCACAAACTACGAACCGTACAGGCCATTCATAGCAAAGTTTTTTGCTACCCCTTGCAGGGAAGCTGATGTCAAGGACATGCTCGCCCCTGGACTGCCCTACTTCTTTTCCATGTCCAGCATGACATCTCGAGCAGAAGCAAAGACGTTCCCGAGATACCGGCCTCCCCCATACCTTTTGGAACACCGTCTATATCTGGTGCTTCCCCCGTCAGAGGGTACCACCTTATCACCATCTACTTTGAAATATCAGCAAATCCTGAAAATAGAGTGCGAGGACGGTCGGAGCTCCAAGAAGGTGACGGTCTGCTCATTGAGCGTCGGTTTTCTGCGAATGGCAATGAACTGGGATGTCGAAAACGATAAGGATAGACTCGATTTATGGGGTAAGACCGTTGCTCCACTTTCCCTTGTGCTGCTTATCTGGGGAACTTTCAGTTCCGGGGCAAACGGATCCATTTGCAATCTCTTTGGTTGGAAGTTATCGCGCTTACTTTGTTCTGAATGCACTATTTGCGCTCGCAGACCGTCGGGTGACAATCAGTCCGCTTCTTCTTCGCCAATGTATTCGTCAATTTTTTGCAGTATGTAGAGGACGAGTGGACTCTACTTGTCGACTGTATCGAGAAGGGTATCATCCCAGACGTCGAAGACCTCGGTCATTTGCGCGCACCTCTAGAGGTCCTATTTTTGTTGACTATTACATTTCATTCAGCTCACATGTTCACAGAAACATCTTACTCCAAACCCTCTTCGTGCTGCTGAACTTCGCGAAATTGGGCCTCCTGGCCCTCAGGGTTGGGCGGTTCGTGTGTGGCCTGACTTGAGAGAGTTCATTGGGATCACTGGAGGTCCTGCTGCTGCTTCTGTTCCAAAGGCACGTCAAGTGTTATGGTTCGCTACCCAGCTGACAGTTAGCGACACAAGGTCACTCACGTCCTCGGACCTTCTGTCCGCATGCAGTCTTCTGGATTATGGCGGTTCAGAATGCAGTGTCGCCGTACCATACCACAAAGGCAACCCTAATATTGACTTCAAGGTATTGTTAGGAGATGGGGTCACCGAGTTTCTGAACGTACGTGGGCCCTCGGAGCGTGTATTATCCGCGGTGGGAACCATTCACTGCGTCTCACCTTTGTCCACTCATCCCTGCCTTAGTGGGAGCTTGTAACTGGAGGGCATTACGAGCCCGTCTTGACGACCCGCAATGGCTTGTGGAGGTACCGCCTTGGTGATGTCGTCGCCATTAAAGGTTTTGATCCAGATGACGGATTGCCTATCATCAATTACCTTCACAGGCGAGAGTGAGTTGCAATGTCACCAATTTTAGGCTTAGCAGCTGAAACGTCCCACTGATGAAGTGGCTCACTGGCACTTGGACTGGCATTCGGAACCACGTGTACAGAGTCGCAATTGACGAACGCGGATCGTTTCTGCTGCTGAACAATGTATCGGCCCAATCGCAGACTTCACTATTGTGGGTGACGAGCGAGAAATGCCTATTACTTATGGGTATTTGGTAGGAAATCGTAGGGCAAATAGGTTCGTACATACTTCAGAGCTCTTCACGCGGTTGTGCTAATTAATATCTACAGGAAAGGACGCGGGAATGGCGATACAGCAGACCTTTGAGCACCTCATAGCGGCAAACGATGAATATTGCGCTGCTGTTTGGGAAGCCAAATCAAGAAAGCCAACCATTCGTCTTGTGGAGAAAGGCACCTTTTCAGAATATCGCAGGCAGAGAAGCGACAAGACGAACGTCTCCATTGGTCAGGTGAAGGTTCCCGTCGTCCTATCCGACCCAACGTTTAAGGAGTGGCTTCCTCAAGAGAGTTGTGATGGAGCTGTAAAAGAGTCTGGTCTGTATTTTTGGACTATACATACAGAACTGGATTTACTCTCGACTCTTAGCGATAATCAGACCTTAGTGATCTAGCAGAGGGAGGAAATGAAGATGTGTCCCGACACTTGAGACCGAATGGATCATAACGCCGAAGCTTGACAGGGATTGTAGTCTTGGGAAAATTCGTCAGATCAACTTTTGACATTGCTCTCCGTCCCCGTTTAACACAAATAAACCCAATTTTGTACAGAGAACTAGTGATTCTTTCAAGTTCGTGTTCCTCTTGCACAGATGTCGTGCGAAGACTGTCGTGCAAGTAGCTAGGAATGTTGCCAAAGCACCCGATTCATAACCATGCTGATATATTATAGTAGGTCGTTTTTTTGATCACGACGTCGACACGACACGAATGACGAAGTGAGAGACATGATGTTTGTTTTTGCAATGACAACATCGTCGGACTGCATCGAGGCTTTTCGTTTGTCCAGCCCTTTACCCATGGCATCAATACGGAAACATCGGAAGTCTTGGGGTTCATTGACGTACACATCATATCATAAGTACGTCCCCCTTATAATTACAGGTGCAGTTGACGTGTGAAGAGAAGCTGATTGCCATGCGCTATCCTACGAGGAGCTCCAAAGCAGCTTAAAACGTTGCCGAAAAACCTGGCGTTGCATTACACGCTACTTTTTCAGTTCCCCCTCCACCCTGACCCCGAGCAAAGCAATGTGGTCAGCCAGTCGCGATTTCCTATGTATGGTCATGGTCAAAAAAAAACGCTTTCCCTCGTGCTTGTTTTTTTTTCTAATTGGACCGCACCATCACCAGGCAAAATCAGCACTTTTCCGTCACATTGTAGTAATGCACTTTTCTGGCAAGTTGGACTTCCAGACGCGGAGTCGGAGCGGACTCGGATTTGCTACCGCAACCTGAGACACCACTTTCCTCATGCAGCAATAAATCTCAGCTCCCGCAGAAAACCAGTCCTGATCAGTCACAGATATTGGAGACGTTAAGGGTCGAACAAGAAACACCGACGCGGAACTCCAGCGGCCCAATACGTATCACATTCACGTTACGAGTTCACGCTGCGATCCACGGAGGTGTTTTACTACACTACAAGACACAGGACGAGGACCTATGATACAGTATCCAAGTCTTGCTTAATTCATAAACTGCCCGCAGTAGCCATGTGTGCTGGCATGTTCGAGCCCATCTGTCAGTGGTAATATTCATCCCATGAGTCTGATGGGCCAAGGTCTTTCATAGGTTTACCCGAGTTTACCCCCTGAAATATAGCTGCTTTCTGTTGCGACGATCGTTGAACTTGGCATCGTGTGGTTGTAATGACTTGCATGATATTTTCGGTCGAGTCAACACCGCCGAGATGCTCTGGGTAGCTGAATGTTCAGCTATGCCGGAAGTCGTCCACAGAAAGGAAAAAAAAACAGTTATCGACCAGCCTCGGAAAATCGGATATTTCATGCGAACTCACAGCTGTTTTAGTCATTATATTGAACCGAAAAGCTGGTTGTGCCTGCCGGTGCACAACACAGTTACCGACAAGCCTCGGAGGAAGGCCCCAAGCAAACTCGCCAGTGTTTTTGTCGTTATATTGAACCGAAAATATGGCTGAGAATCCCACTCATCATTACCTAGAAGTGCAGTTTAATTGCTAGTAGCCAATTTGCAAGTAAGAACGCAGCTTCTTGGGAGGATGAACGCAAAATACTCACTATATCTGCCACATCGAGATTTCCGGATCGATAAACCTCTTGCTGCATGTTGCTGATCAGAAGAAACGAGCGATAAGTATGTGAAGCCCGGAATCCCGGTTGGAGTCTTACGTCGTTGACTCATTACCACCGTATCCGTTATCATCGGGACGATGAACGTATGTGTTCGCAACTCTCGCTGCCGTTCTCTCGGTAACAGCTCACACAGCCGCAGCCGTGGATGACCGACAGGCTGACAGCTATAAAGCACCAACCTGCCCCACCTTACCCGTGGCGTGTATCATAAAATAATCCCCATAGGTCACGACACTGATATATAGAACAGTCATGAGATGACTGTTCTATATCTCAGTGTACACGTTGCCCCTGCCAATAACATGACTCATAATCAACTTCCGTCTTACGTTTAGAACTCGCCAGTGACTCACCCCGACCAGCTCAACTTGAGTTGAACTTCTATATGACCTTTGTGAGTGAGATGACTGCTCTAGTAGTCACATGAACTCACCAATACCGCCAAGAACAGAAACACTCGGCAGATCATTAGTACAGTATACTGGCATGCTATTTGTCAGTAATTTTCTTCCTTCCAGTGGGCTACTCGGAGCGGGTGGGTCGGAGGATGCCAGTCAATGCATGTAGGGTCCGAGGACGTACCGGTTTGAATCGAGGAATTGGCATATAGAGCGCGGCGTCAGTATATATGAGTTACCCAGCATTCCGCGGCACAACTGAGTAGTACAAAATATTATCGACTTCAGATCGATTAATTGTGTAGTTCACCTGGTCACATAGTCGAATGCATGTTCGTGGAGTTGACGTCAGATTAGAGATAGTGGCGTAGAAGGCGTGGTCACAGGAGGACTGGCCTCAAGTTGGTGAGGCCCCTTGTGCGGTCCGGTGGTTCCGAGCTCGAATCCGGAAGCCAAGGACACAGATCCTCTTGGTGCCAGGGACACGTCTTTGATTGCGGGAAGAAAGGGACCGCGAAGGAACGCGATCAGGTCAAAATTGCGCTCGTCAGACTTCAAACCAATTTCAGGTTGACGTGCTCAACACATAAATTCATTCCATCCCTCTGCTAGATCCCTAGGGTCTCACGAGGCGAGGGTAAATCTATATACGCTGTGATTTCTTGAGGAATGGAGAAACTTAGACTAGACTCTTTTACAGCTCCATTATAACTCTCTTCAGGAACCATTCCGTATATGTTGGATCGGGTAGGACGACGGGAACTTTCACCTGACCAATCGAGACGTTCTCGTCGCTTTTCTGCCTGCGATATCTGAGAAGGTGCCTTTCGCCACGAGACAAATGGGTGGCTTCCTTGATCTGCCTTTCCAAAAAGCAAGGCGATACTCATCGTTTACCGCACAGAGGTTATCAAAGGTTTGGTGCGGTGCCATTTCTGCGTCCTTTCCTGTGAAGATCAATCAGCACAGTCGCAGGAAAGAGCTACCAAGAAAGCACGAACCTATTTCTCCTACAATTTCTACCGAGTACCCATAGGTGATAGGTGTATCTCGCTTGTCGCCCACGATAATTCGCCCACGATAGTGAAAACCATGCTTTGGCCAATCCATCAGTTAGCGGCAGAAACGATTGCGTTCGTCAATTGCGACTCTGTACACGTTGTTCCAAATGCCAGTCCAAAGCAAGCCGCTTCCTCGACAGGCATTTCAGCCGCTAAGCCTAAAATCGACGACATTGCAACTCACTCTCACCTGTGTAGATAATTGATGATAGGCAATCCGTCATCTGGATCGAAGCCTTTAACAGTGACAACATCACCAAGGCGATATCTCCACAGGCCATTGCGGATCGTCAAGACAGGCTCATAATGCCTTCCAGTTACAAGCTCCCACTAAGGCAGAGATGAGCAGACAAAGGTGAGATGCAGTGAATGGGTCTTACAACGGACAATATACACTCCGAAGACTCATCGGAACGGGCGTCCAAAAAAACTCGCTCATCCCATCTACAAACATTACCTTGAAGTCGGTATTAGGGTTGCCTTCGAGGTATGGTATGTCGATGTCACATTCCGTACCGCCATACCCAGCAGCTTGGATGGAAACAGAAGGTCCGAGGACATGAGTAATCTTGAGTCGCTAGCTGTCAGTTGAGTAGTAAACCTTCCACAATTGACGTGCCTTTGGAACAGAAGCAGCAGCAGGACTTCCAGTGATCCCAATGAATGTGTTCAAGTTAGGCCATACACGGACCGCCCAGCCCTGAATGCCAGGAGGCCCAATTTCGCGAAGTTCGGCAGCACGAAGAGGGTTTGGAGTAAGATGTTTCTGAGAGAACAGTGAGCTGAATGTAATGTAATGATCAACAAAAATATAACCTCTGGTCCTGGATGATACCCTTCTCAATACAGTCGACGAGTAGAGGCCATTCATACACTGGCAAACAAGAAGCGGACGATTGTCACCCGACGGTCTGCGAGCACAAATAGTGCATTCAGAACAAAGTTTTAACCAAAGAGATCGCATATGGATCCGTTTTCCCCGGAACTAAAAGTTGCCTAGAGATCAGCATGCACAAGGGAAAGTAGCGCGACGAGCTCGCGTCACAAATCGAGTCTATCCATATCGTCCTAGTTCATTGTCATTCGCAGAAAACCGACGCTCAACGAGCAGACACCTCTGACTGTCCTCGCGCTCTATTTCCACGATTTTATGATATTCCAAAGAAGATGGTGATAATGCTGTACCCTCGTGCGGGGGAAGCACCAGATGTGAAGGATGTTGCAAAGAATGCGGGGGAGTCAGATACTTGGGAATGTCTTTGCTGCATTCCCAGATGTCATAAAGGACATGGCAAAGAAGTAGGGCAGTCCAGGGGCGAACATGTCCTTGACGTCAGCCTCCTTGCTATGAATGACCTATAAGTTTCGTAGTTCGTTCCGTGCGATAGCTTCGCGGAAGTTTGCCAACTCGGGAGCATGCTGAGCGAACTGAGATGTAGTATTTGGCGGCAAAAATTCGAGCAGGGCTTGATCTACGTGATCCTTGAGCTGCTGAGCTGGTGTCCCTCACGATCAATCGGCCTGCGTGACTCGGATAAGTCATATGTAGGGCCTCGCCCGGGCATGCGCGTGGTCTGCAAGCAGTCTGATTCAGTTGAGATAGGGGATTGTTAGCATAGTTGGAAGACGGAGTGGCTTGGCAGGCCAGGGCCGTCAGGCTCGCTTTGGGTATCGAAGTTTTAAATTTCCCAATGTAGCTTAGCCACGTGCGGGCCTACCATAGCTGCGTCAGTTACTGCCTTTGCCGCCAGGTTCTTACCAAAGAAAGAAGACAACCCCCGAAGCTCTTTCTCCGAAAGTCAACCCCTTGGAAAGCTTCGCCGAGCCACACGGTCGGTCTAACCTCCTGAAACGCGCGCTCCGGGCGCTCTTGGCATGTCACTCATGCTGGCGTTTTTCGCGGGAAAGTCTAATTCATACCCGGGTGGATTCATATAGGAGGTCCTCACCTCTTCTCGCTTGCTCGTCTTCGCGCTAGGTATGTTAGTAGTATTGCAGTCTTTCGTTCGTACCGTGAAAACTATCGTATTATTTCTCTCGCAGACAAGAGCGCATTGAACTATGAACGGTGGTACTAAAATTAAAATAGAACCGCCACGTCAGAAATTCAGAATGATATCATTCAAGTTTCCTGCATGTTGATCAGTGATATGATGCCACAATATTATGCCAATCAGTCACCCGAACCTTTGGCTTGGATAGTAATCCTTGCGACCCAAACTTATTGCAGCTCTGAGTACACGTCTTGCGGCAAGTGATGATAGGCACTTGAGCTGGGACAACTTCGAGAACGCTGTGCTCATTGCCAGAGAAAATCAAGCTGTGCGAAAGCTCCAAGAGTTACCTGGCCTCAGCAGTACTTTGCCGAAAGGGTACTTTTGGAAGATCTAACTATCTAGAGCAATAAGCTATAAAGTGATGATAGTTAGCTCACAGCATACACTGATCAGTGAACTACTAAAAGTTTAAAATTTAAAGCATCGTTTGCCAGGTCCACGCTTAGACTCATCACACTGCTTATGTAATAAGTCACGTTCAACTCGTTATTTGTACCAGTGTATCTATGCTACACCTCTGCCTCCTCACCTACTATATGCCCTAAACCCTCCCCCGCCGCCTTGTAAGCTTCTTCTTACTACTTATTCGACTCCCTGGTTCTGAGCCACCTTTTGTCGCACCCTTGCACTCTCTCCAACAACCATAGCTCCACCAACCACGCACCACCACACCCTCCTACACCCTAGAATCACCCTAGAACCTCCGCCTCGTATTATTACCTGCCACACCCTCCAGTTTAGTAACTTTTTCTCTCTTTCTTTTTCCTTGCTCATTGAATGTCTGAAAGCCATCCTTTCTCACGTTCTGCCACCCACCTTCAGCTGCCGGCACTCTCCTGCACCCTCACAATACCTTCTTCACCCTCTTGCAAAACCTTGCAGCACCTTCTCGTGGCACCCACAACCCTCGCAACGCCTTCTCGTACCCTCTCGCGATACCCTCAACCTCGCAGCACACGCTTCTCTGGTCTCTTTTAGTTTTTGATTTAAATTAGTTCATGTTCAGACAAGTGAAAGCAATTCATTGATTTCCCTTCTTTCCAAATGTCTAAAACTTGACTTGTATTAAAATCAGAAAGCTATTGCTCGAAGGCAGGTGCGGTTGTGAGCGCTCGAGCTCTGAGGCTGTACAACTTTGTGCAAGAGCGGTTTGTCTGTCATGAGACTGTCCAGTTCGGACCAAACCGTGGTTGCGCATTGTGGTGCTGTACAGAACGAAGCACTTTTCTGACGGGCGGACACGAATTTGAGCCCGGAAGAATGGATATACCGGCAGCCACGGTATCGCGAACACAAAATTTCACGGGGCCCCGGATCAGCCAGCAGCAGCCAGCGGGCTGCGCGTGGCACGGTAGATTTGGCTATGCAACTTGAACATTTCATTGCGCATATCCATATGGGCCTATCACAGGCCGTATCTGCCAAGGCCCAAATGGTTCAGGGATTGTCCTTAATCACCCTTTACAGCGTAAAGTTAGCGCCATGATCCCAAAGAGTCAAGGTTCCGGTCTCTCTGAATCCGGTTCTCTTGCTGGTTAGCGGCTGCTAAACGAACTTCCAGATTATCAGCGAACCATCGTACGCCAGCACACGCCAACACGTTGATACATCGTATGCACGCTACATGTGAGGTAGCTGCTATTGGCACAGGGTAGTAATAAGTACACTTCGTCCATGATTTAAATGCATTTTTGGTGGGGTCTGTCCTACCAGCCTTCCGACTCTTCCAATCAGTCATGCTACAGCTGCCGGACCTGCCCATTTCTCACAACGCGCAGCTCCTTCTTGGTGTTGTCGCTTGTTTTTGGGCGGTAGGAGTCATTGTTCGGACTTATCTTCCTAGATCAAAGAGTCATTTTCCTCTCCCACCTTCCCCTCCCAATCGGAGACTTCTGGGACACTTTATTCCCCCTCGCAAGTAAAGTTTCACGTTGACCGTTTTTTTGAATGCTAATTTGTGTTCCATCGCTGGTCAGCGGATTTCTCACTGTAGAGAAATGGTTCGACGAGTACGGTCCTCTGATTACCGTTCGCGCAGGAACTGAGAACGTCGTTATTATCGGCCGTCACAAAGTCAGTCCCTTCACGCTGAGTTGTCATATCCAGGCTGAACGTTCTGTTGCAGGCCGCGGTGGATATTATGGAGAAGCGCGGCACATTGCTAGCTGATCGTCCTCGCATGAGTGCTGCACAAATGCTTACCGATGGACTTCTCATCGCTTTTGCACGTACTGGGGATAGGTTTCGTCGGATGCGTAGGTTCGTAGTCTACTTGCTGTGAAAGAGCAGCCCATATCTGACTCTGCAACGTGATGCAGAGCACTTCATACACATCTCCAGCCTAAGGCAGCTGAAGAGTATCAGACTTTACAGATGTCATTCGCGAAGAACACGGTCCTTAACATTCTTGATGATCCACACAACTTCCAGAACCACACGGTAACGTAAGCGCTTTCCTAGGTTCGGACCATGATATTTACTTACGGATATTTTGGAGTTATGCTGTGACGACGCTTATGAAAATCACATATGGGATGACCACACCCACGTCTGCGACTGATCCTGAAGTCAGAGTGGTTCGCCAGTTCTTGGGGGTATTTCGTACAGTATTCCGCCCTGGTACTTACCTGGTGGATACAATCCCCTGGCTCGAATACCTTCCTTGGTACGGCCAAAAATTAAGACGGGAGTTTGAGAGCGGCCAGAAACTCTTCGCTGGTCAGATGAACCGCCTGAAACAACAATTAGTACGCGTCTCTGATATGCTAGTCTTCGCATGATGCCTCAACCGTTCCACAGCAGAACAATGTAGACGTCGGCCCTTCGTTCGGGAAATATTTGCTAGAAAATGAAAATCTCTATGGCTTGACAGAGATGGAGATGCATTATCTTTCTGGCGCCTTCTTTGCAGGTGGAATCGATTCGGTGGGGTGTCTTAGTTTATTGGTTCCAATAATATGTGGCTGAATCAGTCAGTCTGCTGCAGCAATATGCACAGTGCTAATGGCAGCTGCATGTTTCCCCGAGGAGCAAGCTAAAGTTCAGGCCGAGCTTGATGCGGTCATTGGAAGGCATCGAGGTAGCTCGGTTTCCTATTGTAGTTCTGTCAATTCATGGGTTTCTCCACCAAAGCACCGACCTTTGCTGACCAAAAATTCCTTCCTTTGTTGGACGCCTTTATCTCTGAGGCTGAGAGATGGCGACCCCTGGGCCCTAATGGTGGGTGTCTTCATAGTCGGCCCTATACCTGAAGTTTACATCATTCACACTGTAGGATTTCCTCATCGGACGACTGGGGACGTAGTTTGGGTAAGTGTTCTTTGAACAATATGTCGTGCGAAGGATAATCTGACATCCACTGGCAGGAAAACTATTGCATTCCCGCCGGGACCACTGTACTCGGCAGCCATTGGTAAGCATCGTCCTTCGAATTGCGAATGTCCCGGGGACTCTTGACAATTGCTGCGTCAGGGCTATCTCGCGAGATCCAGAAGTCTACCCTGAACCTCACGCATTCAGGCCTCAGCGTTGGATTAACGAGCAAGGTCGCCTGAGAGACGATCTCACATACTTTTTCTACGGATTTGGTCGGCGGTAAGCACTGTCTATCAGGATAACTCTCTTTGACTATCCTTCCTTCCAGCGTTTGCCCCGGACGACACCTTGCGGACAGGTAAAGGTTTCCTTTCACACACATGATCCTCCGACCTCATTTCGATTGATCAGATCGGTGTTCATAAACTCGCTCCTTATTCTTTGGGCCTTCCAGCTCACTCTGGATCCTACAAAACCGTTGGATGACGTGGGATTCATGCGTGCGGCGATGCCAGATGTCCAGTGCCCTATCGAATTTAAGCTGAGGGTTCCGGACGCGGAGCTCAGGTGTATGATGCAGAATTATCCTGGGGTTGAATGAGAAGCTTCGACGCCTAGGTGGCATCAACGAACAATTGGAACGAATCACTATTTCGTTCATCCATCTAGCCCTCGCAGTATGTCTATTTTTAGCTTGGTTACGAGCTCCAGTTGTGTAATAACATATATACATTCAAATGTATGCATTTGTCGTTGATTGATGAGCTCTTCCTCGTTTTCGGAGATTCAGTTAGGTCTATTGCGTTACGACTCCTAGTGGCGGCAAGGCCCACTACGTCATCAGATTGTAGTGGTCACTAAAAGGTAGCTGTATATAGAGCAGCTTGCACGATCATGACGCACTCATGCTGTAGTAAGGGCCCGCAGTGCGCTGCAACCAGAGCTATCAGAAAGTGATCACAAGTGATGCGATATGATCCTAGACTCGTGACCAGCCCCTCTATGAGGCAAGCCGTCGATAGAGGGGAAGCATCACGAAAAGCTTGGATGATGGAGGATTGGCCCATTGATTTTGCAAGTGTACGTCGCGTCGCGTCGCGTCAATAGTGGAAATATTATTGTTTATTTTGTATTCTATGCACAGCTTGAAAAAACCTGGTTTTCTCATTGGCCAGACATCACGTTACCCTGGGAATCCGCTCAGCATCCAAATTCAAAGCCAGTTTTACCAGTCCCTCTATCGACGGCTTGCCTCATAGAGGGGCTGGTCACGAGTCTAATATGATCCGAGGCCCCGGATATTCCAAGATCGAAACTTTGTGTTCAAATCTACCCGAAACTTCAAGTTCCTGTGTCAGAGTTGGCCAAGAGTTAGCAGTTGGTGTTCGGATATTCTCGAACGCCAAGGATGAGGCGTAAGCACAGACATCTGCACGGGCGAGGGAGTATCGCGCACGGCAAACAACAACTCCGGAAAATATTAAGACCTATGGAAATGAAGGAGTGGTAACCGGTCAGATGCTCAATCACAAATCGGCACCCGAGATTTGACCTTGACAAGTTGTCGAGGTGAGGAGAAAAGCTAACACTATCAAGTCATCCCATGCAGAACTTCAGCAGAACACGCAGCAAAACGTCAATGTAACACGCCGTGAAATTTTGAAACGGCCTAGAACATTACTGTGTCGATGACGGTATCGGACAACATAGTGAACGTTTCACCGCAAATTCCAGGGGTCTAGCAAGTATCTACATTAAATCATCAAGTGGTACATAAAACATCGATATAAAGATATCATGATATGGTATCACAACGACAATACTACTATGGTGCTACAGTGGTGTGCAATTCTGGAATATGTATGTGTATGTATATATTATACTGGACTACGGAAGCCGAGGTGCGAGACAAAATTGTTGAGGATACAAGAAGAGGTCGAACGACGACAGCGACACGATCAAAGCAAGCCGATAGCGCAACTTTGTGCATATTTTGGAGGGCTAGACACGTTAGCGAGGTAGAGAGGAAAGGGTATCAGACGTCGTATTGCTCTTGCCGGAACAGATGGCGCACAATGAATGACTTTACTTGAAGTCAGGCTCACTCATGGTATAGGGATAATTTCTGATTCCTGCTCAGACTCGAGCGGTGGCCCCAGGTTTATGCGAAGAATGAGAACGCCGTCTTCTAAATTGACGGAGATGTCTTCCTTCTGAAAAATGCCTGCTTGAGCCGCAAGACGGTAGGAAAACTTAGCTTACTCGCCTTGGTATCATGACGAACGGGAAGTATCCTGCGAAACTTGCCATACTTGCGTTCTTTGAGTGCTATTAGGCCGTCTAGAAGTGGTTGCCGTGTTTCTCCTGAGATTGACAATTGTTTCACACCGTTCTGGCACATTGATAACTCGATCTTCAAATCGCTCTTCTTCACTCCTGGAAGTTCAAACAATGCTGTTGACACTCTGCTCTCGCTGCAAAAGAAGTAATCGGCTCTAGGTATAAAAGTCGCGTTGGATGATATAGGTGGGATGACATGGGATGGGCTGATGATGGCGGTCCTACAACCATATTAATATACCCCTGAATTAATATCAGTGCACGACCACTCACCTGTGTAATGAGGCAGGAATGGGTGTTTGGGCTGCAGTTCTTGAAGGAGCCGGCATAGACAAACTTGCTGCATAACTGCTACTTGACTGTCTCACAGGTAGATTATCTCGACTTGGGTTCGCACTATGGGGGCGACGATATGGGTGTACCATGTTGTGCGCGGACGATGTTCTCGCCCGCACTGGTCCTACTGAATGCACATCGCCAGCAGAGGGTGGGCCAGACGGTGGGCTAGTGCTATGCGTCATATGACGTGTCGTATCAACGCGTATATGAGGTCTCATATCTTGAGACACGACATTTTGTCTTCTCGTGGAAGTCCCTGGCGCTGATGACATATGATGCAAGTGCTGTGGGACCTCACTTCGGTGTTGACTTGGGACAACGGGTACGTGTTCTTGAAGCTCAATGACAGACGGTGACGTGGCATATACATTTTGAGGTTGGTGCTGTGGATTCAAAGCGTGTTGAGCGGGCTGATGATGATGATGATCAAGTTGTTCTGGAAGATTATTGTTGAGTTCCGTCGTCTCCCATGAATACGGTGTTGGGGGTGTTGGTGGCATTGATACGTTTCCTTGGGTGAATTGGTACTGGTAAGACATTGAAAAAAAGGGGCGATGCTAGCCGCTTAGCTCCCCCGACGCGTTTTTATACCGCGCCATCGCGTGACTCAAAAGCTTCCGCGGATCCGAATCGCGTCTGGAGGACCCCGAAATTAAGATTCCATAACGGTTAGCCCATTTTATGTATGTAATGGAGATGGGCCTCTGTCGCCTACATATTTTGGACAGCCGAGCCACCAAACACCACATTGAGGATAATAGAGACATCTGAGCAATAGTTGAGGTCTGCTCTTAGGTATAGTTTTGAAGGTATTCGTGAACACAGCTGCTCATCTCCACCGGTGTGCGGGGTCCTGGCACGGGGCGCCGAAAGGCGGTGTATCCATGTACCATATGTGGTAGCACATTGTTCTACACATGCGGGTTGGCTGTGACGGGGCAACAATGGCTGTTGAGCATTATATTATACATACATCAGTCTTCCAGTAGCAGAGATAGCATATTGTTCGAAAGCAACGTAGGGTAGCGTAGAAAAATCAGAAAACGAAGCCACGAACTTTCATCTCGACCGTCCTATCATACCCTCCGCCGCAGTAGACGCCTCTGCGGTGACTGAAACATTTTGGCTGTCACGACGGGAGCGGGGAATCAATGTCCCTGTCTCCGCGACGCGTGCGCCCCTCTCGACACTCCCGTGCCTGCTCTGACTCCGACCGGTCACTGGCTCCGCGAAGCGACGTTCAATGCTTCCTCGTGCGTTCGAACTGCGCCTACTTAAAGGTACCACAGGAGACATTGAGTGATCGCGATGCGGTACGTAAGACACATTAGGTGATCCATACGAAGAAGACAGCGACGGCGGTGGTACCGAGGGATAAGACAACATATGAGGAATAGTGAATGTTGATGGGGGATTTGATGTTAATGAAGCGGACGATGGTGGCGTCGTCATATGCGTCCCATTACTGACAAAACTTGCAGGATTTGTTCCAACAATAGGCGAGAATGGGAATGGTGACTCTGTTGAGGATGGAGAATGCGACAATGGTGTATTACTTTCTGACATATTGTTCGATGGGCGCCGTATCGAGGACGAAGGCCGGGGAATAGGGACACCATGGATTGCGTGCGAAGTCTGGGGCACAGATGTATTAGGCGATGATAGATTAGACATAGATCGTCGATGTGTAGGCTGCGAATACGGATCTGCAGAGGACAGGCCGACTAGGTTGTCTACTGACAAACCGAGCTAGAATATCAATGGGCATGATTAAGATACAATTAAGACAGTTCAAAACCCGGTGCTCACCCGTCTCCTATGTTCAAGTAGTTCTTCACGATACACTTCATTTAATCGTGACACCCGCACATAGTCTCTTTCTGTATCAACTAGGCGGTTGCGCAATTGCTCGTTTTCCCGTCTCATGGCTTCCAGCATGACTTCTGCACTTGGGATCATAGGGTCTCGACCAGCCATAAACGTTGGAAGTCCCACCCTGTTGTCTGGTGAAGTGGTGATCCCATTCGTTCCAGATTGCTGCTGCTGCTGCCGCAATGCAGACAGTTCCCGACTAAGCCTATTCACATGAGATTCTGACTCTGCCTCGAGAGCGTTTTCGAGTTGGATTTTCTCCTCACGAAGCTGTACACCACATGGAATAAGCATCTCTTCAAAGAGAATAGTATCCTCATACATACCTGCTCGAGTTTACGAGACAAGACATTAATGATCCTTTCTTCCTCTGCTTCATAGGCATTGATGAGATCCTCTTCTCGCTTGAAGCTGCTGTTTGAGCTAGCGGTGGAAAGTCGTCGGATAGGAGAGTCCGCCATGATGTCGAGCTCACTATACATCAGATACCTAGCCACTGACGACCTCTGGCACGTCAGCTTTTCAGGGGTGATAGATGATGGGCGTTGTCGAAAGAAACGGTTGTGGACTGACAGCCAAAGGAGAAACCTATCCTCCCGATGCTCAGAAAGGCAATCATGAACCTGGTGGAATTACCTCCCTCACTATTTTTCGCTTCACATCATTACAATCTCAAGCGAAGAAGTATTGACATGAAAGATGTAGGTATGGGAACGGACAAAGGACAAGAAGAAGATTAAGTGATTAAAAGTCATATCCCTCCACCTTAAACGTCTTCCCATATTGAAGGTAGCTATCCATGATTTTCAGGATCGGTTCGGGTAAACCCATGCTCAGAAGGGTAAAGGAGATCTTGGCATGGCCATGGATCTGGCCAAGCTTGAAGAAGCACCGCGCAATCAGCGTTGGATACTGTAGACAAGGTGAGCTATTTCCCCAGGTACCAGGGGACGGCACGTACGGTCATCTCCGTGTAATCAGCATATTGGTATGCTGCTACCCGTATGGCAGCCTGGATGGTGCGCGTAATATCTCCTTCCTCGGCGTACATTTCTAGTAGCTTCGCCCATGGCTTCTGAGAGTAGCGCGAAGTGTCGAGGCATCGCTGATAAGCCTCTTTAGCCTCCTCTTTGTGGTGCAAGCGCATGCCTAGGTCTCCGAGGATCTCCCATTCAAGCCCAGTTTTCCGGTACGCAACGTGCTGTGTCTTAAAATGTGCAACTTCTGCTCGGAAGATTGTCCACACCCGCAAGTCCTGGGAAGGCACGTCATATTCGAGAATGGCCTACCAGTTATGGAGTGATTCTTACCTCGTAGAGAACCATAAAGAGGTTATCTAGCCACCGCTCACACAGGCGCTTATTCGTGAATGAGAACGCCTCCTGATTGGAGTTTAGTGATTGCAACGGCTCGGGCTCCTCTCCGGCAGCAGCTTGCATTGGCTTCTCGAGTGCCGGGTTCTGCACGTCTGCAGACTCTTTCGCCTCGTCCTGTTCTGCAATGCCATTACGAGTAGACTCTGCAATTTCGCGTTCCGTGTCATACTCTGAGGACACACGGATGATTGGAATGGCGGAAGCACTGAGCCCATTCTCAATTTCAGGCTTACCCTCTGATTCCGAGAGGGGACTAGACACCCCACGAGTAGACGCATCATCATCTGCGAGCATTGTGCTCCCCTCGGTCAAAGAGCCATCCTCGTGGATCATTGTTGCACTTCCGTTCACATCTCGTGCGCTGTTGTTGGTTACCACTTTGTGGATGTCTGCATGGGCCTTCTGCATCCGGTACTCTTCTTCCATCACAAACACTGCACTCCGTGTCTTCAGCAACTCGTCCCAGCCTATATCAGAGACAAGACGTGTAAGCAAGGAATAAGCCCTCGCCCATGTTCCACGAAGACCAGGCGCAGGAAGGCGAAGGAGGGCAGGGTCGGCCTGAGGGGATATGAGATACAAATAGTGATGGAATAATCCCACGAACCACATCGTCTTCACTTTTCGTTTTTTCGGGGAGGATGTCGCCAATCTGGCGCTTGAAGGGCAAATGGACTTTTGCAGGCGCGAGAACACGGTGAGCATCACGTCCATTGAAGGTGAACATCGGACACGAGTTCAACGTTAGCAGCGCCTGTGGTGGCGGTCAGTGAAATCAACTGTATTCAGAAAAGTCCCATACCGATTCGTAGTCTTTCGTGTCCATGTACAGCTCGGTGAGTTTCTCCCAAGTGACAAACTCACTCGGTGCACAGTTAACAGCCTCTCTCGCGAGTTTTAATGCCCAGTCTGACCTGCCCTTGGACCGTAGGAAATCACTTTGTACGTGAAGAAGGGTGTACGAATGTGGGGTGTGCTTCATGGCAGCAGACATGATCTGGACCGCCTTTACTTCCTCATCTTGTCATAAAAAAAAGTCAGACGGTATCTCGATGAGAGGAAGAACCTAGCGCACTCATTCCAATATAACTCCTTGCCAGGAGCGAGGCAATCTCCGGCTCTCGTGCAGACAGCTTCTCGAATAAGTTTGCTGCTGGCTGGCAGCGACCGCTATCGCCGAAGTACTTCATTATACCCGCAGTCAAGTGGTTAGAAACCACAGTAGCAACCTGGATCTCGGGATCCGATCCAACCTGCCATCCTACGCTGCCATCAGATTCTTGGACAAGCAAAGCTGAAAAGTGAAGCACTCACCCTTCATAAACAAGGCCTCAGCCGCCTGCAAAAAACGGAGTTCGCCTTCAATTCCAGTGATAGGATCGAGTTTTCGGTAAGCTTCCAACCAGTAAGTCGGGTCGTCGGAGTAGAGGATAGCTCGAAGCAGCGCAGAGAGGAACGTTTCTTGCCATATTTCTGGGGTCGCTTCGTGTCTAGAGCCCATAAACACGATCAATAACTCGACATGTGCCACAAGGTAATACGCACCGCTCGCCGCGAAGATCTACGACATAGGCATTGACACCTCCAGGGATCTTCACATCTACACGAATGTCTACGCGAGAGAACGCGTTGAAGCAACTTTGACGAAGCGTTCAGCATATATGGATGTATCAAGGAATTGTAAACAAACCAATAGCAACCACTCTTGACTTTCCACACTGTACTCTTCGAAAACCAGGCAGAATTGTCCTCGATGGAATATGTGAGAGAGTTAATATACGCGGCAAGGGATGCTGAAGAGGATGCATCTACTCCGGATACATAGTGATATGAGCCAATCTAATCAACGGTCAACGCGTGCACCGCAGATTCAAGATGCTAGAACTCACATCGCGCTGTCCAGTGCGTCCTGTACTTTTAACGATATGGCAGAGGTCTGGCGGGCCAAGTTCACGAAATGTTGCTATTTTGCATCGTCAGTGTTTCAATAGGCAAGGTCGAAATGTGCTTGACTGACCAAGACTTTCGGTCCTTGCTGTCAAGGCTTCTCCAAGTTCAACCTGAAACACAGTAAGCCCTTCAGCCGCAGTCGTCAGAATGTATGCCAACCTCGAACAGCTCTGGGACGTCTTTGAAGGACGCAGTTGCGTCCGCCATGATGGTTAACGTCTATTCAGAGTAAGTTATGCTATAAACTGATGTGCCTGCCACCTGGGCAATATCGAGGAAGATGTTGTTGAAGACGCGCCATGTTTGTTCCTAAGGCTGCTGCCAAACAACGCCCGTGGCTGTGCGCTTGCATCATCACGCTGCTCGTACCAGCAGGGAACCACGCTGCACAAAAATACGATATAGCTGTGGTTAAGACGTTGGAGGCAATATTTATATGGAAGAGCGGACCGAACATTTCTGGTACCATCATCATCTGTCAGGGGGCTGTGTGTGCACTTTTCCAATCCGAGTCATCGCTACGATATTATTGTCACTCAACAATTGCGCTACAATACAGGCCCGAGTTTTCAAAGCCACAGACCAAATAACTGGACAAGTGGTAGCTGTCAAGAAGTCCCGTGTCCCGCTGCGGTTCAAACGTACGGTTATTCAACATGAAGCCCGCGTCCTCCAAATGTTGTGCGGTCATCCAACCATCCCATTGGTGTGCGCCGTCGAGCGATTCGAACATTTCGAATATCTTTCGATGGAGCTGTTGGGACCGAATATCCGTGCTATCGTGGAGAAAGCCGAGGCAGTGCGAAAGAGGATCGCTCCTCGACTGGCTGTACAAATGGTGCATGCTCCCTTACTGTGTCGCATATAGGCCTAATCTTCTGCATACCAGCTTTCGGCATTGAAGCACGTTCACTCTCATGGTATCATCCATGGTGACATAAAGCTAGATAACATCCTACTCTGTCCTACAGATCATCACCGCATTCGCTTGATTAATTTTGGCATAACGCATCAGTACCTCGGGCAACCTGCCCCTATAATCGGCCCCGGGAAGGAGCCCGACTGCGTTTTGGGAACTTTATAGTACGCGAGTTTACACACGTACCGAGGCTTGGGTTAGTCACTTCATTCTTGCAATTGTGACACTGAAAAGAATTGTGAAAGGGCAGCTTTGACCCGACGAGACAACTTTGAATCGTTGGCTTACACTCTTTTCGAGATCCTGCGGAGACGCCTGCCCTAGGATAGACCATACGTTTCCACGAGCTCGCATCTTGGTGTCAGGCGTCAAGTCTTCGCAACAAAGCAATCTTGCTCAGGTGCGGGGTTGGCAGGAGGCAATGACGCTGCATTCGGGCAGTTTCTCGACGGAACACGTCATCTTGGATTCAATGAAGCACTGTGTTATGATCGATGGCGATGGAAACTAGTGTTCGCCAGTATTCGGAGCGACAAGGAGCATCTTTACCATTTGACGTTGGAGCTAACGATAACGAAGGCAAGCTGTCGTGTCTGGTCGGGCTCTTGAAAGTTCACCGTGTCGATGACAGCTTGCCACATCTTGCGCGGGCTCACGAGACCCCGACCACCCGACCCACCATCCTACATCGTCCAGCCCGGCCAGCTCATCTATGCACAAGTACTCCCAAGAATAACGATTGAAGGTTACACCATCCGTCAAGGGGATTCATCTTTTTAGGGCCCTTCGCTCTCTAACCAGACGTGGCCTACTGTTCCGCTACCCGCGGTAGTCCTGTAAGTCCGGACAGACTTGCGTGGCAGATCTGTTGTTAAATTAGCACCCATCACTCGTCGACAGACTGGCGCATCAACGCCCAAAGTTCTACTCACGACTGACGAGGAGTCTAGAGAACTTGATATCGCCATTGTATTAGGTTCGGGCTGGCTCCAGGATCCCACTTGGTGCTACTCTGTTACGCATACGAATCCATTCCTTTTTGACCCTGATCAAGTGAGACCTACCTGCTCCGGACGGAATCCATCCGATCTCATCCTTATATAGCGCGAAATAGTTCCGTCGCATTGGAAAATTGGGGATGATACTCTCAATGCCCTCCGTTCTCGTCTTCATACCGGACAGAACACTGGCACAGCGAACGAAGAATCCAGCAAGCGCTTGACTTTCACGGTGAATGATTCTTGTCCTTACGTTTACATCAAAGTGCACTCGTTGGGTTCAGATACCCTATCATACACCGCTAGCGGACAAGCAGTTCACTGGGAGTCAGAACAGGGATGGTTTGACGAGCTCATCCCAATATCAAGAGACGTGATGCTGATAAAGGGTATCGGCGGAGGTTTCTGGATAGTGGACAAACTCGTGGTATCGATGCGGCGTGCTTTTCGGACAGTCATTTCGATCCTGACATCAGTGAATGCCACGCCCGGAAAGAACGGGACCCATCCCAAACCCTAGGTTCCGTAGACCGCAGTATGTTGGACGCCCATCTACATGTCATATTGGCGATCGAGTAGAACAGACTTAACCTATGTTCTTAGTAGACTGGAAATCACTCATCGTGTACTACAGTCACTTAACTCAGACAGTCGTAACCTGGATGTTTCTGATTGAAAAGCACCTTAAGTTCCTGGCAACAATATTGCACAATGACTATGCGCCATCGCACTTCCTAAGTCAGACACATTATGTAGTACTTGAAGCAAGACAGTCACAGTCCGAGTCGTTTCTTGAAGTTTTTAGATCCGATATTACGCCTGCAATAATTGTAGAATGGTTCGTATGCTGTGAAACGCGCTCCTGATTAGTGACGAGAAAAAACTGCAACGGTATTTAGCACGAACAGGGCCCCAGCGCGGTATAAGAGGGTACAACAAGAGCTCGATTCCAACTTGCGTCCTGCCACTTCATGAAGACAGCATCATCGGATTCGTTTTCAAATCGTTTTACATAATTCTGACGGACACCGGGGGGTAAACGAACACACGCAAAGTTTGAAAAAGTTTCCGTTATTCACGCTGTGATGACAACATCAACATTGGAAGGACAGGTCCGAAACAGTGACCCAAGGTTACTCAGCCCAGTCGTTGCCAACACCTGCTTCTTCACCTCACGGCCTGCATCAAACTCTCTGACACGATAGTATGTGATAGGTTGGTAATAGGACACCGTCGATTTGGGATCTTCCCTCCGTCTTCGAACCAAAATGATGACCGGCTGCCTTCATCGCTTGGTAGTGGTGAATGCAGTTGAAGGATATATGGGTGTTCGTCTGGCTCCAAGAGCACACGAGGTTGAACGTTGGACGTTGAATGTTATCATCATCGGATATCGAGGCTCGATATTTCATCACCAAAATTACCGAATCCAGACATCACATGATATGATCAATTTTCTGACGCCACCAAAGACACACATATGTCATATCTGACATTTGAAATATTGTCGGGACAAATACACTGTCTGTCAGACATAGTTCATCCAGTAGTGTAGCTGTCAGATACATCAATGTATTATATAGAGTGATGCAATACGAAAATGAACGAAAACTGCATGTGTCAAATAACAACTTCAGTTCCTCGGACCTCGTCCGACAACTTCGTCACCAATCTGAAATTTCGTAGGTCTGTGACCGTACTTTCACTGAGGTGACCCGCTGGAACCGAAGATTTACTTCTTATACTTGTCTAATCTTGATATTTACTTAGAGCCTGTTCGGTAACTGTCATTTGAACTCAAATTGCCAACAACACAATTTTGGTGTGGCGCAAGGATGTCGGAATGCAAATGGAGTCTGAAAGTGACAGGTAAGCGATAGTAATATGATAAGATCAAGTATCATACATATATAGAGTACCAGATCTTCAACGTTGCAACCGTCGAATCTCGATGTTCGCTCAACCATTATTGATCCCACAGGATCACCTTATACCTCCGCAGCTTATCTGACCACCAGATCAAACAAGGCTGGTGTGAGCAGCAGTCCGCCAGCGCATTCTTCGTTATATCACACTGCTCGTTAACATACTTCTTGCTGCAACTGCGCACATACTCATCTTACAGATACCCAATGAACCAGAACCTTACCACACCTCCGCCTTATCTGGCCAAGAATGGGTTATTGAACTTATCATTGGCCATCCGGAACAAATTCGTTGCGAGCTTGGCGTCAATGCGCATGTATTTGAGCGTTTTATCAATGAGCTTCGTGCTCTTGGTCACACAGACTCATGCCATGTCTCACTAGAGGAGCAGCTGGCAATATTTTTATACTCATGCGTGACAGGGCTCACAGTACGACATGTCGGAGAGCGATTCCAACGATCAAATGGCACAATTTCTTGGTAAGTCCACTCTCTATGTTTCAACTTCGATGCTAACTCTGTCATAGCTACTTTCGAAAGATGCTTTGTATTTTCTTGAGCTGCCCTTTCTATACGAGATATGTCCGCCTTCCTGCTGCCGACACACCGGTCTCCACCGAAATTCGTGACAACCCGAAGCGCTGGCCCTATTTCAAGGACACCGTCGGAGCGATTGATGGGAGCCATATCCATGCCTTCCCTCCCACATCTCAACGTCACCTCTACCACAATCGCAAAGGCTTCGTATCGCAAAATTGTCTCTTTAGCTGCGATTTTGACCTCAAATTTACCTTTGCACTTACTGGTTGGGAAGGATCCGCAACTGATGCGCGTCTATGGGATGAAGCCCTTGGCGGGGGCTTAAAACTTCCACCTGGCAAGTATTTTCTTGCAGATGCTGGGTTTCCCTCTCGTCCAGAGCTTGTGGTGCCTTATCGGGGAGTTCGTTATCATCTTGCAGAATGGGGGCGCGCGAGTGTCAGGTAAGTTTTGATTTTTTTTGAACATGCACTCAATTAATGTTGTTTTTCAGGCCGGTCAACAAAGAAGAACTTTTCAACCTTCGTCATGCATCCGCACACAATGTCATTGAACGAATTTTTGGTGTCCTAAAGAGATGCTTTCGCATTCTATTAATATCCCCAGAATACAAGATTCAAATACAGGCGCACATCCCCACCGCACTCTGCGCCATCCATAACTTTATACGCATTCATGATCCGGACGAGGGGTCTATCCCACGCGCTGTCACCATCAATGACAATCCTGTGAATCAAGGACTGCCTAATGATACTAATACTGGTGAGAATGTGGGTGCGGGTGCAGACACAGACGCATATGCAAGTTCAAACGCGTTCCGTGATCGCATAGCGACACAAATGTGGGAGGACTACGAGAGGTATATCCGGGAACATGGTTTTGTAGAGGATGCTTGCATTATTGATGTTGGTGATGTCGATGAGCTTGATGTTGATGAGGAGGATGATTTCGAGCATGAGGCAGAAGACGAGGACGTCTAGCAACACATTTGTGTTGTATCCTACATGATTGACATACTACAATTTGGTTGAGAATACGAAGCGTGAAAATAATACGAACGAAGCATGAAAACATAGTAATTTGTACACAGGGAGCTACAAATTGCAACCTTCTTTTGTCTGCTCAATGATACTTCGTAAAAAGGGTAAGCAGCAGATCATTCTGGACGATTTGGATGTATGTGCTACAGATCGTTGAGCTCCTCATAAATGCATGAACAAGGACAAGCTTGTCGTCATTCGTCAAACTCTCCTCCTCTTGCATGGCCTGCAAGGCACACGATCGGTCATCTGCCATGCGACTCTCATCGGTGGTCCCAAATGCTGTAGTGAGAGAGTCCGTCAGGCGGTTGATGGTGCCTTGAAGATTCATTAGCGCAGCGGTGCTGGCAGCTTCCTTGCCAGCCTTCTTGCTAGTGCTCGTGTGCGACCTGCTACTGCCCTGGGTTGAAAGCTTGAGTTTCTTGTCCGATAATGTATCGGACATCTGCGACACGGAGGTGGGAGCAGGAGGGGAGTGATCAGACAACATGTTGGAATAAGAGCGCTTTCCTGAACTAGATGTCGATGAGATAGGAGTGGTAACTGCCATGGAGCTTGAAGCTACTGGTGCCCCAGTGTTAAGATGTGGTAGGTTCCAAGTGAGGGGTTCAGAGGTGATCTCATCACCAATCCCATCTGCCATGCTTGGACCAGCACCCGCTGGGGCATTGCTAGTAGAGGGACCTGCCAGCATGTCCTCTGAGCCCATGTCAGCAATAGCATCGGCTAATGGGTTATATGCTGCTGCCCCATGGGCAGCGCTGACCCGTGTCAGAAGTTGTTCCATCTTAGCGTAAAATCTCCATCCATTCTTGAACTGCTTCATGCCTGAATTGATCTGTACTGAAAGTGAGTATTGTGTTTGATCGCCCAGCAATAATCACATACTGGGTTGACGACATAAGATGACCAAGCGTCTTTGGCAGCAGGCCCTTGAATGTTGGCACCGATATCAGGGTCCCAGTAAATGCTAGATCTATTGCGGTATTTATTGATCTGGTTGAATGAACTTTTGAGCTAAGTTTAAAAGATCAGTATGAGAGTGGCGGAAAAGGAGGTGATGACATACCAATGTGAACTTGTTTCTACAGTGCACTCCAGTCTTGGTGGGGCCCTGTGTCTTGATATTCTTGGCCTCCATATCACTAGCAGCTTGGTTGAATGTATCGAGCCTGAAGGATGTTGCACCTCCCATTCTCGATCTGTTTGTGATAAGGTAATCCAGGAGGGCATTGATCTCTTGGTCATTCCACTTGGTGTTCTCCTTTGATCCACTGTTGCTGTCAGCCTGATTTTCTTGAGCAATCTGCATGATTTGGAATTGTGTACACAGGATTATAGCAGATACTGCAGTGAAGACCTGCTGCCATTGCAAGATATTAATACCACCGTCATCACTAAATGTAGTCATGGTCGGAAAGAAAGAGGTTTCAAACTCCGCTATCGGCGGCTTCTGTGCCGCCGCCACATATTCTCACATTTTTCTCAAATAACGGTTGCTGAACAGGCTCTTATACACACTTTGACCTTACTTTCAATTTTCCTACCATAAACGAACAAACAAGGACAATCAATTTCATGTGCACAATATTACATAATGTGTTGCATCAACTCGTCACATCTCTCTGAGTCTCTCTCCCATGAGTCCTATCATTATGCATGGGGCGTCGTGAATGCTCTATTTCCTCCTCCTCTTCTTCTTCTTCTTCCTCGTCACCATCCTGTTACTCGAGCTCATGAGCGTTATCAGTGGAAGGCTGGAAGCTTGAAACCTGTACTCTGCAACTGCCACCAACCCTTGGAAATCTTTGCAACTCAAGATATGGTAAGTATATGTGCATATATGCGTGTATTATGCACCTAAACCATCTGTCAGATGCTACTACTATATCAGTTACTTGCTCTTAGTGATGTGCGCGGCTCGACTTCACGCTGTGGGCCAGGCCAACAACCATCACATTTAGTGCTGCCACAGTCTGGTTCCGTTCAAACCTGAACCTTTCCGAACCAGACGCATGGTCCGGTCCCAGGTTCAGCCAAGACTCAGAACCGAACCTCTCCAGAGGTCCGGGGTTCGGCTGACAGTGAATAGGTTCGAACGGGTTCGAACCTCAGAATTTTGGCGTAGGTTTCACATAGAGCCGTCGCAGCTGATGAAGCAGAACTCATAGGTTCGGAAGAAGTGCCAGTACGAGAACGAGTATTATTTGTCTTCTCTATCCTGGGAAACACGACATACACATTGTCTATTATTGCTACATCTCGCGACGCAGATTATATGCAAGCTGGCTAGCAGGCATTTGCTCGTGACTTATGTATATTACATGCAATTGACTAATCGCTTAATTTTTTAGGTAGCGGATTGACCGTCTTTCTCGATATATTTGTGCGATGGATCACACATCTCCTGGTTCTGGTATTTGCTCTTGATTTCCCGCATTCGCATACATAGGTTTGGGATGATGTATTGTACTATTATCAATTCAATGCAATGCAATGCTGCATCAGAACGAGGTTGTGATGTCTGATCAATCTGAGCAAAACTGAAATGCTTGATATACTGAGCAATGTCTGATATATCGGGACACCAGCCTAATGCCAGGGTATTGTCATATGACAGTCGGAATGGCAGAATTGAGTTTCCTAACATTGTCTGACATTGAGGACGTTTGCCAGATACTTAAGTCAGGTATAGTGGCTCCGACATTGCCATATATACCCATCTCTAGGTTGTGTAATTTTGGTGATGTTGTTCTTGATTTGTTCCTAAAGCTGTTACCAAATAACGTATGTGGCTGTGCGACCTGCCGAAAGTTGTCACCTTGTTTAATGACCGAGATAGGCGGGCTGACCGACCACATATCCTTACAATACACAAGTCGTCGATATTGAAGATGCCTCGAATCACAACCCTCAAGTGAGGGAGGAAGTGATCATTTACCCAGGACCACATAATGCAGTAACATATACCCGTCTCAGATGGGCAGCCGGGCGTGACAATGTGCCGATAGAGACGGGCCACCCGGTGCCGGCCCATGGCAATAATTGTACCGTGTTAGACGAGTGGGCCGAGGGGGTGGAGTGTCCAAGGCAAACGGATGGGCCGGGTGTATATAGTATAGATGGTAGTATAGCAATGTACTATATAGGAAATTATGAATAGTAGTAGTGAATCCAGTGTGTGATAGATGAATGGGCCGGAGGAATGGAGTGCAATATAGACGAGTGGGCCAGGGAACTGGGGTGTGATGGAGACGAGTGGGCCGGTAAATGAGGTGCAATGGAGACGAGTGGGGCGGTACATAAGGTGCAATGAAGACGAGGGGGCCGGAGAATAGGGTGCAATTGAGACGAGTGGGCCGGTATAGCAGGTGCAATGGAGATGGGTGGGCCGGTAAATAAGGTGCAATTAAGACGAGTGGGCCGGTATAGCAGGTGCAATGGAGACGGGTGGGCTGGTATAGCAGGTGCAATGGAGACGGGTGGGCCGGTAAAGGAGGTGCAATGAGGACGAGTCGGCCGGTGTTATTGGGTGCAATGAAGATGAGTCGGCTGGTGATATGGGGTGCAATGAAGACGGGTGGGCCGGCATTATAGGGCGCAATGGAGATGGGTGGGCCGGTGATATAGGGTGCAATGAAGACGAGTGGGCCGGTGATATGGGGTGCAATGAAGATGGGTGGGCCAGCATGATAGGGTGCAATGGAGACAGGTGGGCCGGTATTATGGGGTGCAACAATGACCGGTATTTATGTAACCGGTTGCTTGTGGTAACATAGCACTCAATCCGGCGATTTTACCGGTGGTCTGATCATGTAAAATGGTCAAGATTTGACAAAGTTATGAGCCTTACAAGATAAAGCCACAGATTTAGAGGATGTTATATCTAGACCATTGTGACCGGTATTTTTGTGAACAGTTGCTTGCAGTAATATAGTACTCAATCTGGTGATTCCACCGGTAGTCTGATCATGTAAAATGGTTAAGATTTGACAAAGTTCTGAGCCTTATAAGACCAAGTCATAAATTCAAAGGATACAGTGTTGTATCAGCTTATATCTGGACCATTGTAATCAGTATTTTTGCAACTGGTTGCTTGTGGTAATGTAGCACTCAATCAGGGGATTCCATTTTGCCCCTTTGATAGGAGAGTGTTCTAGCACTGTCAAAACATATTTAGGAGTATATATTAACATATTCCACCACTTAGTTGACCCCCTGAAGGGCTACATCAAACAATATAGCATATATACATGAAAACATAACTGATAAGAACCCTCCAACACTATCAAGGATGTTATTGGTAATCAGACACTTGGGATATGTCCTATGTATATCCCTAGTCATGGTCCTAAAATTCTGGAAAGATCCCTCAAGTATTGACGGTAAGATAAGTAAAACAACATAGGCTTGACATATGACAATTTACCCCTGTCACTGAAAGTCACTGACATATATCACACACACCAAAGATTTTATTAAACATGCAGTAGTATGTATAGTAGACTACATAATGAACCTAAAATACACATTGCCCTGAAGGTAAAGTCTTTGTAGAAGAGTGTGGTGAGGAAATATTATGATTGGTAAGTAAAAGTCCAACCACTACATATACACCAAACTGGTGAGTTTCGATGTTTTGGGCTTTTGGACTTTCCCACACTCTATTTCAGAGATATTTCACTGCCCTAGCTCTCAACTGTTAGTGGATCCTTTTATATATCTGAGACCATGATATTGACCATGCTTAGAATATATTGCAAGCATCTGATTACTAGATTGTGTCCATTGGAGAATGTAGGCCCCTTATCAGTACACATACCCCCTTTCCCTTACATAACAATATTATACCATATTTCTAACTGATCCTTGGGATGAGAAGTAGGTATATATATAGTAAGGATAATATATGAGTAGTCTGGATCACTTATGCAATGGTAAAGTAGGGGAAAACACCAAAAATGTGACAACTGCAATCTTAGAAGTTTTAGCCTGTATAGAAGGATTCTGTAGGTATCCTGATGTACCAACCTGGTGTACATACTCTAAATCTGTCTAGGAATGGTCCCCATATCATTCTGCAGCTGTGTTCCTATAGGAAAACCTTTCCCAGAGGATGGACCACCAGGAGAGGGTGAGTACACAGCATCACAAGGTTTTGTCTGTGGATGTTAAGGTCATGCTCAAAGGAAGGAGAACTCAAAGGGCTTGACTTCAGCTTGTGTGCTGCACCCCTTACCCGAGTATGTGCCCTTAATTTATGAGAGGCAGGAGGGAAGTCCAACAAAGTCCAGAGGTTTCCGGAGGTCAGACACTAGGAGAGTTTGGCGGAACTCCAGAGGTTCAAGGAAACCCAGAGTAAGACTGCTGTGGACAAGTCTGGAGTAGAAATGGAACAGAGGTAAACTACCCTAAGGTAGAGCTGGAGACACTCTGGTCTAGATATAACATATCCTCTGAATGTGTGGCTTTCTCTTGTAAGGCTCATAACTTTGTCAAATCTTGACCATTGTACATGATCAGACCACTGGTAAAATCGCCGGATTGAGTGCTATGTTACCACAAGCAACCGGTCACATAACTACTGGTCGAAAAATACCGGTCACAATGGTCTAGATATCACATATGCTCTGACTTTGTGACTTTCTCTTGTAAGGCTCCTAACATTGTCAAATATCAACCATTTTACATGGTCAGACCACTGGTGGAATCACCGGATTGAGTGCTATGCTACCACAAGCAACTGGTCACATAACTACCGGTTGAAAAATCCCGGTCACAATGGTCTAGATATCATATATCCTCTGCCAGTGAATTTGTGACTTTTTCTTGTAGCGCTCCTAACTTTGTCAAATATTAACCATTTTACATGATCAGACCACCGGTGGAATCGCCGGATTGAGTGCTATGTTACCACAAGCAACCGGTTACATAAATACCGGTCGTTGTTGCACCCCATAATACCGGCCCACCCGTCTCCATTGCACCCTATAATGCCGGCCCACCCGTCTTCATTGCACCCCATATCACCGGCCCACTCGTCTTCATTGCACCCTATATCACCGGCCCACCCATCTCCATTGCGCCCTATGATGCCGGCCCACCCGTCTTCATTGCACCCCATATCACCGGCCCACTCATCTTCATTGCACCCCATATCACCAGCCGGCTCGTCTTCATTGCACCCCATATCACCAGCCGACTCGTCCTCATTGCACCTCCTTTACCGGCCCACCCATCTCCATTGCACCTGCTATACTGGCCCACCCGTCTCCATTGCACCTGCTATACCAGCCCACTCGTCTCAATTGCACCCTATTCTCCAGCTCCCTCGTCTTCATTGCACCTTATGTACCGGCCCACTCGTCTCCATTGCACCTCATTTACCGGCCCACTCGTCTCCATCACACCCCAGTTCCCTGGCCCACTCATCTATATTGCACTCCATTCCTCCGGCCCACTCATCTATCACACACTGGATTCACTACTACTATTCATAATTTCCTATATAGCACATTGCTATACTACCATCTATACTATATACACCCAGCCCATCCGTTTGCCTTGGACACTCCACCCCCTCGGCCCACTCGTCTAACATGGTACAATTATTGCCATGGGCCGGCACCGGGTGGCCTGTCTCTATCGGCACATTGTCACGCCCGGCTGCCCGTCTGAGACGGGTATATGTTACTGCATTATGTGGCAGAAGAACGAATTGACGACGGTGCAGTAGAATGAATTGATGACAGCGCAGAAGAATGCATTGACGATGGCACAGAGGAACGAATTGGTGCAGCAATTTCAGTGGAGACTTTTAATCTCAAGGGAATTGGAATCCTGAAATGTCCAAGCAGATTTAGTAACAATTGACGCTGTAACCAAGGTTGCACGTACTTCGAAGTCTTTTGATTTGATGTACAAATCTTCTCAGATGCTGGAAGGAATGGGGACTGGAAATGTCGAGTTGGAGGGTGCCCCGCACGTCCATGAGTACCCGTCAATGTGGGCATGTTCATATTGTGGTCCTCCAGCTCTGAGCTAAGTGAATCACGCTTACGCTTCTTCGACGTAGGATCATGCCCATTGTCAAGGAGCGTAGGATCGACAGCAAAGTATGGAAGCTCTGAAGTCTCAAGTTCGGGGGTGTATTCTGTTGGTGGTGTACTACGGCCACCTTCGGCAGCAGAAGATGATGCCTCTGCAGACATGGTATATGCAGATTCAGTACCTGTTGCACCGAAAACAAACTGCAATTCCTCGTAAGGCACTGGGTTAAATACTCGCACTTATAAATGATATGTTGCATTAGCTAGCATATACATTGATCAAGAATATGACTTACTGATCAAGCGCTGGTATGATTAACTAGCAGCACACATGTACATGCGCAAGTCAGCTGGTGGCCAGGGGTGGCCTACGTCCAGCACACTGAATAATCATGTATAATGTTAACTACAAGATTTGATCAGCTTCCGATAGTTTCAGTAGAATTACTTACCTTTGAGCTTGGATGTATGCAGTCGTACTATGCTTGAGGCTGTGTCACAAGGTAAGTTGTTCAGAGCAAGGTGCGCAGAGTTTTAATTCACCTTGTTCCTTACCCCTTCAACAACAATCTCAACGACAGCGAACCGTCCCGAACCCCAAACTGATAATGATATTTTCAACAGGTATGTACCTAGTTTTCATGCTAGCGGGGGTTAATGCTAGCACTACAGGAGGATTTTGGGTTGCACAGTGGGCATGTGTATTAGCTAGGGGTGTGTCTAAGACTATAGCAACTCATTAATGTTGTGCTGTGTATGTACACCTGCGCTGACACACTATGATCTTGCTTCCTCCTGGATGCTCTTGCAGCGCCTCCCAGTACCCTCTGGATAACACATGATCATCCACAACATCGTGTCCCGCCTTCTTGAACATCCATGTAGGTCCATGGTGTGCCTGTGAGATGCAGACCCTCTGCACTGTGACTAATAACATCACTCTGTAAGTCCTAAAACTGCACGTGCGATCATGTGTGTCATTCATTTGCTGATTCACTCGCAAGGTCAACTTCTACAGTCCACCCTTGTTTGCATGTTTGACATGTCTGCATCTGGCGTCTTGAACGATAGGTACCGCTTTTTCACGTTTATAACTAGGCTATAACTGATCATTTGTTTATGCTTCCTGCTTGTCTGCTAATGTTTGTGCTTGCCTGCACTGGTCTGCACCCTGCCTCTGCACTTGTCTCTGCTTGTCTTTGGGCTTTTACTCGCATTTGGTTGTTTCCGCATGCCACCACTCGTCTGTGCTCACTCACACACATCTGCACCTGCTGCTTCTCGCTGCCCTCTTCCTCCAAGGCTTGTGGTTTCGTTGCTACCTTGTCTGTTAGCAACTCAAGTACTACTCACGCCTCAACTCTGTGCCTCGATGCCTGCCGATGTTTCATAACCTATTTTCATTTGTGGTTGATCCTTCAATACACCAGGCCCCAGTGCATCTCTCATATTCTCCCCGTCCAACCACGCCCAGCTGCGCCCTCCAGCACCCTTACCCAAGGAGGTATGTGTTTAATCTTGTGGTATCTACTCCTGACTTATCTTTTTGCAGCATTGAGCATATATGCACCACTACCTGCAACCCCATCCGAGTCTGGCATCCCCTATCACCTTCTAAGCCCATGTTTAGTGTCCATCGCCGCTTCGCTTATTGTCAAGCGCTTCTGGAGTTCAGTATATATGAATATGGGCTACGTAGCAGCATGTATTATAATGTCTGCTATAGCTGATAATGCGCGGCTGTATTCGCTGCAATATATATAATGCATTTTGCTCATTAATTGTCTGATCTGGAATATCATATAATATAATATATTTATATTTATATATAATGGATATAGGTGGTTTATCATGTATATACAGTATCGTTCTGGACCCATGGTAGTAGCTGGCTTTGAGCTGACTGGAACTTGATGGCCAAACCATGTCTTCGAGGTGGTTGAAATCCGGAAAATCAACCATTTCGAAGCCGGTTTATACCATAGGTCCAGAAATGGCTAAAACTTGACCCTGGGGTCACATTCCAGCCAGGTATCTACCGTCGGAAATTTTTGATAACACGCAGTGGTACTACTATAGTCGTATTACCGAGTCCATTTCCCGAGACTGAGATATATATTTCTTATCAGCTCCCGTTTCTCGCTCACTCTAAGCCTCTCATCGCGAGACCGTGAACTGTCGCCGATCATCACGTTACTTGCGTCTGAGCGAGCATTACTAGGACCGCACATTGCAGCTGTTTTCAGCTGACAACATTTGAGGCTCTTCAATTGCTCAAGAGTGCATACTGTCAAGGCCATATTTCTGCAACAGCCCAGGCTGAGTTTGTCATTCAACCGCGTCGTGAATGAAGAGTTCTGGTAGCTATTCATACTGTACAAATTTGTTGTCATTTTGGTGGTGATTTTGTGATTTTTTTTGCAAATCGAAACAACGGTTCGAGGGTTCGAATGTGTTCTGAACCTGAACTGAACCCTTGCGAACGCGTTCGAAGGCGTCCGGTCCAAGGTTCAGCCATCTTGCCTGAACCTGACCGATTGTTGAGTTCGGGGTTCGCGATATAGGGCGATGAACCTGACCGAACCGGACTTCACACATCGGGGGTTTCAACACTTTCCCTTTTGCAAGATTTCAATCAAAAGCAGATCTAGACCTGGCTAGAGCATTCCAGACCTAGCCTAGAGCGTTCCAGAGCACTCTAGATTACCTTTCGAATGTAATTTCACTGGCGGCAAAAGGTGGTAAAATGTCAGTTTCCCCGCTGTGTCAGCAGCACTAGTTCCATCTATCCGATTTTAGTGTTTCTCGTTACACGACGAGTTTCTGAATCAATTGGATCATTTCTTCGCGCATTCGAGAGATTATCACCTGGTTTAATAGAATCCGATCGAATTGAAGCCAATTGGGAGAGCGGATTTCCTCTGATGACTCAACGGCTGTCGAGGTGAAGCTTCCCTCTAAGTCTTACCACTGGGGAAACTACCTTGAATGCGATGGCGCATAGTGACGACTCGGGTACCCGTCCCGGGACCTGCAAGTTTTCAAGGAGGGTGCTCTTTGTCTGTGGTTAACCCGTGGCCGCCTTCAGGTGTGTGGGTAAGGGCCTGCAGTGTCAGCCTTCCGCAACAGCCGGCATATGGCATCGATGAACGTCGACTTGTCCTTAAATAATCGTAACTGCGCTCGACCGCGCCAGTCCCCCATTCCTACCTTCCAAACACAGCAATTTTCAGCATGACCAGGCATCTTCGTGCTGGTGTGCACAATGTACCGATCCTGTGGGATTGGCAATCGTCTATATGTCATTGATTCATCATGATTCACTGGCGCACGGTGAGCGTATCGGCTCGACCTAGTTCCCCGGCCAGCTGGCATACTCCTCGAGATTTCATCGGCGCCATGAACATCGAAAGTAATCTGTATACCATCCACAGAAACTAATGCCATGAAATCTCGTCTGACATCTCTCGAGGAATGTACGAATTTGGACTAGACTCTTTTACAGCTCCATTATCACTCTCTTCAGGAGCCATTCCGTATATGTTGAATCGGATAGGACAACGGGGACTTTCACCTGACCAATCGAGACGCTCTTATCGCTTTTCTGCCTGCGATATTCTGAAAAGGTGCCTTTCTCCACGAGACGAATGGTTGGCTTTCTGGCCCTGCCTTGCCAAAAAGCAGCATAATACTCAAGGTTTGCCACCATGAGGTCTTCAAAAGTCTGCTGCGGCGCCATTCTGGCGTCATTTCCTGTGAATATCAATTAACACAGTCGCGGGAAAGAGCTGCCGAGCAAGCGCGGACCTATTTCTCCTACAATTTCTACCAAGTACCCATAGGTAATAGGCGTATCTCGCTCGTCGCCTACGATAGTGAAATCCATGATTTGACCAATCCATCTGTTAGCGGCAGAAACGATCGCGTTCGTCAATTGCGACTCTGTACACGTTGTTCCAAATGCCAGCCCAAGGGAGCCACTTCCTCAGCAGGCATGTCAATTGCTAAGTCTAAGTTTGACGACATCACAACTCACTCTCGCCTGTGAAGGTAATTGATGATAGGCAACCCGTCATCTGGATCGAAGCCTTTGACAGCGACGACATCACCAATGCGGTATCTCCACAGGCCATTGCGGGTCGTCACGACGGGCTCGTAATGCCCTCCAGTTACAAGCTCCCACTAAGGCAGGGATTTAGTAGACGAAGGGGAGATGCAGTGGATGGTTCTTACAGCGGACAATACACGCTCCGACGGCTCACGGGAACGCACGTCCAGAAACTCGGACATCCCATCTACGAACACTACCTTGAAGTCGGTATTAGGATTGCCTTTGTGGTATGTCACGCCGATGACACATTCTGTGCCGCCATACGCAGGAGCCTGGATGGAAACAGAAGGTCCGAGGACGTGATTGATCTTTGTGTCTCTAACTGTCAGTTGGGTAGTAAAACCTTCCACGATTAACGTGCCTTTGGAACAGAAGCAGCAGCGGGACCGCCAGTGATCCCAATGAACTTATTCAAGTCAGGCCACACACGGACCGCCCAGCCCTGAATTCCAGGAGGCCCAATTTCGCGAAGTTCGGCAGCACGAAGAGGGTTTGGAGTGAGATGTTTCTGAGAGAAGTCGTCAGCTAAATGGAATCTAATAGTCAACAAAAATATGACCTGTAAAGGTGCACGCAAATGGTCTAAGTTTTCAATGTCCGGGATGACACCCTTCTCGATACAGTCGACCAGCAGAGGCCATTCATCCTCTACGTATTGCAAAAAAGTGACGAATATATTGGCAAAGAAGAAGCGGACGGTGGTCACTCCACGGTTTGCCAATGCAAATAGCGCATTCAGAACAAAGTAACCGCGATAGCTGTTGATTAAGGACATCGCATATGGATCCGTTTGCCCCGGAACTGAAAGTCGCCTAGAGATCAGCATGCGCAAGGGATAGTAGCGCGATGAGCTTACGCCACAAATCGAGTCTATCATTATCGCCCTCGACGTCCCAGTTCATTGCCATTCGCAGATAACCGGCACTCAACGAGCAGACCGTCACCTTCTTGGAGCTCTGACCGTCCTCGCACTCTATTTCCAGGACTTGCCGATACTTCAAAGAAGATGGCGATAACGCGGTACCCTCTGACGGGGGAAGCGCCAGAAATAAAGGGTGCTGCAAGAGGTGCGGGGGAGGTCGATACTTTGGGAATATCTTCACCGTTGTCCCAGTTGTCATACTGGACATGGCGAAGAAGTAGGGCAGTCCAGGGGCGAACATGTTTTCGACATCAGCCTCCTTGCAAGGGGTAGCCAAGAATTTTGCTATGAATGGCCTGTACGGTTCGTAGTTTGTAGTGGGAACAAATTCTCGGAAGCTACGTAGGAAGTCGATATCATCCTTCGAGTCGCTCTGCGCGATAGCTTCGCGAAATTTTGCCAACTCGGGGGCATGTTGAGAGAACTGAGACGTATAATTTGGCCGTATGGATTCGAGTAGGGTTTGATCTACGTGATCCTTGAGCTGTTGAGAGAGTTCGGTGGACAATGAGTCCAGGAGATCTGTTTCAGGGCGAGACATTGCCGTAGTATGGTATGAGGTTGGAACACGACATTATATACCGTGGCGCGGAGTTCATCGTATAGCTTGTCGGATTTCTCCGCAGCTAATGTCTAGCGTGACGTGGAGTGTGTAGCCAGTTGGATTTCCCCGCAACTATCTGTCGTTCGGGCATAAGTTTCGCGTTGTGCTGGCATCCCTCACGGTCAGTCTGAATGACAACTTATCCCCGTATCTTTTGGTTCCTAGCCAATGATTCTGCGTGGCAACTTATCATTGCACAATTGGTTTGCGGCGCACAACGGAGTGCACCTGGGTGTTGGCATGTGTAGGGCCTCGTCCGGGTGTGCACATGGTTCGCAAGCACAGTCGACCGTAATGGATGCAAGATCATAGTAGCCGCGCGCGATGATTGCGGAGTACAGATCATGACCCTTTAAGTCCTGCAGTGCACCGCAACCAGGCCTATTAGAAAGTCATTACGATGTACTTACTTGAGAAACCTGACAGGCCGCTTGATTAGCACCAAATGTGGATGATAAGGGACTCCCCTGTGCATATCAGGAAGAAAAGCTGCTTCTTTTTAGGTGGTGCGTACCACATGTGGTCGCTTGGTGAGTAATCCGATTTCAAAGCTGCAACCGAACATACGTTTCACGCCGATCATGCATCGATATCCCGAGCATAGTTCCAAAGGACCCCGTCCGAAGCCAAATGTCGAGATGTCGTGGCCAAAACTTTTTCCCCGTGCAAGTGGGGGTGGGAAGCAGCGGGCAATTAGTTCTAGTAATAATGCGATTTGATATTGGTTACCAAGACTAATTTCTCTCTTTCAAATCTACCAAATCAGGTCCATCGGAAACTCCAATAAATATTAGCCAAGAGTTGGGAGGTAGCGTGATATTCTCGAACGCTAAAGAATGAGGCGTGGTCCCAGCGCAAACATCTGCACGGGCAAGAAAGTATGAATAACTCCGAGTCCCACGGAAGATAAGATTATGGAAATGATGAGAAGTGGTCAGATACAGCTTCCAAATCATCAGACGGAAGGAATACAGGGACTACTTTCATCCCTCACACTTGAAAGATGAAATATGTTAGGACAACTCGTATGTGCGAGCGACACCCTAATAAGCCTGATGGGAGGATGCAGCCCCCTCTCATCTATACATGACATGTGCCAACCTAGGACATACCAACACCAATGGCACCTGCAGCTCGTTCCAAGTTAGCGTGCACCATCAATAGTCATATTTATCACCCCGCACCCCAACTTGAAGTCCACTGCGACCGAGCAGTCAGAACAGTCATTGTGGAAACCTGTGAATCACAGTCTGTAATGGCAATAATATCGTAATCGAGGGAAATGCAGCTCGCTCGAAGTGGCCGCGCAGCTTCAGAGAGGAGAGGGTTGATACATTTTGTCTATGATGTGCATGAGCACCCGACAAATGAGTAGATTCAATTACATAGAACATTAACAAAGCGCATGAACTCACCGTGAATTCAGCACGTATCGATGTGAGCCACATTGATGCCGGGAAGGATATAGTGCCTGGGGGAAGAGATGTGCACAGAACGCGCGATGATGGTTTTGATAGCAGGCTCTAGAGTCACAGCCGTTGACAACTCCACAGGTGACAGGATATGTCCTCCAGGAGGTAGCGTTCACGTTACACGTATAGTAGTGTGCGAAACAGGTGTGAACAGGAAGTCAACATTATTGGGAGCGATTTCAGGGCACCTTTGATGATTTTTCCTTCAAGCTTCTAGTCTTGCCCCCAGTCATGAGGCTTACAAAATATGACTCATGTGGATAGTTTTTTGACTCAAATATTTTACAGTGATAATCAGGTATTCTAGTACATTGTGTGACCTCCCTTGGCTTTAATTACTGCCTCTATCCTTCTAGGCATACTCTCAATCAATTTCTGGCAATATTCTGCTGTAATCCTTGCTCATTCCACTGCTACTCTCTCCCATAGCTCCTATACTACTTTAAGGGGGGTTTCATAGGCTTGAAGCTTCTTCTTGAGTGTTCCCCAGAGATGTTCAATGACACTGACATCAGGGGACTGTGCTGGTCAGTCAAGAACATTGATATTATGTTCTTGAAACCATTGTCTGGCTCTTCTAGATATGTGCTGGGGATCATTATCCTATTGGGAAATGATGTCTTTTTCATCAATCCCTAATTCAGCTATGCTAGACAGCAAGTGGTCATTTAGAATGTCCACATACTGCTCAGCATCCATCCTCCCCTCAACTTCAGCAAGTATATCCACACCATTCCATCCCATACAGCCCCATACCATTAGAGAACCTCCTCCAAATTTGACAGTCTCACTAACCTCTCTGTCTGTTAGAAAATCCCTCTTCTTTTTCCACACATATACCTTCCCATCTGACCCAATCCTATTGATTTTGGTCTCATCTGACCATATAACATGCTTCCAGTCCTCTACAGTTCAGTTTTGATGGGCCAAGCCAAAGGTAGTCTTCTCTGTCTATGTTTGATAGAGAGAAGAGGCATTTCTTCTTGTTACTGCCTTGAGATGAACTGCCTTGAGAACATTCCTCACAGTTTGTGAAGAGACAGTGGTGGTGATGGTGGAATTGATATAATGGGTGGCTTGGACGGCATCATTAGCCTTTCCTGTAGTGATATGTTGGATGATAGCCTTCTTATTAGCAGAGGTGGACATCCTCCACAAGAGTTTTCCTTGTCCAGATGGCTTTCTTTGATACACTTGGCCACAGTAGACTTGCATACTTTAGTTCTAGAGAAATTTTGATAAGCAGAGAGGCCAGCATAGGACAAAGAGAGGATATTATCCCTTTGGGCAGAGGAGATGGCTTTCATGGTGATTATGGCTATGACACATGAGACATTCTGATTTATATAGTTAGATATAGTTTTAAGAGTATGCCTAGAAGGATAGAGGCAGTAATTAAAGCCAAGAGAGGTCACACAATATACTAGAATACCTGATTATCACTGTAAAATATTTGAGTCAAAAAACTGTCCGCATGAGTCATCATTTTGTAAGCCTCATATCTCCACCATATCTCAGCTGATTCCCACGCCATAGGGCTCAATTGGAAGCCCTGAAGTAGTACTCCAATATGGTACCAGCATGTACTTGATGTGTTTGTACATTCTCATAAAATATCATAGATAGTGAAAAATGTGAAAACATGCGGACAGTTTTTTGAGCCACTGTAGTAGCGTACAGTTGGCAGGGTTTTGGGCCTAACTGCAGACGTGTGGAAACAGGACCTAAAGTCACTGATCCTTATGAACTGGCGGCTCGTGTAAGACGAGGGCCTGGTCCACTTCTACTAAAGACTAACATAAAGAGATTGAGATAGAAAAATGTGTCGGGGAAATGATGAGTGAACAAAAAATGTAATCCGTGAGAATATTCTCAAGCAGAATAGCACGATGAAGTTCGTCGAGAACGGTGACATCCAAGACAAAGTTCAAGTTGGAGTGGTAGAATAGACTTAACCTAATGTTATGACCCACGTTCACCAATAATGATGAAGGAGAGTTCATGACCACTAGGACTCAGTCAGAGATGATAATGAGCAACAGGATAGATTGAGCGTAAACATCTAGGTCACTACAACAGTAGGAAACAAAGAGGTTAAGTCTAAGGAGCTCTTACGCTAACTACCCTACTTTTATACATAACATTGAGTAGGAGTCTGAAAGAAATCAGCCAATAAGAAAAGAGTCGTACAATACTGCGGATGAGTAAGTATGACATCATGATATATAAGCGACTGAGTAAGACGGTTACTAAATAGAAACCCAAGATCCAACTGGTTCTTCTTTAGGAAGTGAGATTGTTCTAGCCCGTGGAGTAGGGGAGCCAATCGGAGAAGCAACGGGTGACCTATGACGAGGAGTCACGTGACCGGCTCGGGTACTGGAAGTAGCCAAAGGAAAACCGAGAAATGAAAAATGGTTCATATTAGGAATTCGTGACAGCCCACCGAGGATGGCGAAATCGTTGCCGGTTCATGATTCGATGAAGACCCCACGATGGGCCGTCTCCACAAAGTGGTTTCACTCTCTTTCTCTAGAGGAGCGTAACAAGCAAGAGGCTCTAATGACTGAGGACCATGTCATTGGTGATAGTGAGAGTTCCACAGATCCTAACATCGACGACTCGGAGCAAGAAGAAATTAGTTATGATCCAGTGTAAATAGATCCCACTTGTACAATAGCATAGGTATGGAATGTATACTACAGCAGCACTTTAATGGTATGAGAGGGACTCTAAGGGTTGCTGTTATCTGGTTCTTGGGAGGTCTGAAATGCTCTCATTAAGATAATAGTACAATCAGAACATACAAAACACTTACTGTGTCTAACGAGAAAGTCACCCATAAGCGACCCATTCTCGGTGCGTGAACTGGTGTGAATGCAAATTGACCACTAAGATCATCAAGATGACATGCCTCGAGGCTCCCAAGGACATTATACTTCCAGGTTGCAATCCCGAGGTCAGTTGCCCTGATATCATGGTTGAGTCATTGTACTACTAGTACGATTTCACATGGTAACAAAGGATAGGCTTACCATAGAGACCACGGGTGGTTGGCATCCTGTGGGTGATGTTCAAAACATCGGATGAGAGCAACATTGACAGATATTGGAGGGTCTTGTCGAGGGATGTTGACTGACAATATATACTCAATACGTGCAGCGTGTCGTCCCTTTGTATAGCCATAGCAAAACCCCTTTCCACGATGATGATGGAATGAGCCATACTTTGCAGCACCAATGGTCACATTCGCATATGACTGGACACCTTGTGAGTCAAATGGAATACCATTGGATGCTTCATCTGCGTCTGACGTTAAGTTGAATTCCGGAAAATGAAGACGTAGGAATTGCAAAACAATGGCATAGACACCCAGTGGCTGCAAGCTGATTAACTTGAATTGTTTCGGAAATACAATCCTCACTGTTGTCGGGTCGATTATCACTAGTAATGGACAAGGTGATAAAAATGTACCTGAATCGTGTGGGTTGGACAGGAGCGCAATATAATTCATAAGGGTCCCTCTTTGCCAATCGGCTTTGGCACCGCCTTTGACAGCCTTGAGTAGTGCACAAATAGCTAGCTGGTCCTGCTCGGTTTGATCACATCGTTCCTGCAGATGTGTCAACTGGGTTTCGAGTCAGCAAACAGTGAGAACAATGGCAGACGAGTACTGTAACCCACGAGTTCTTGAATCAGCATGGTCTTCCACCACGCTCGCATGTAGGTCCCTTCCACTTCGCCGCTGCTGTGGCCATTGTGGTTGGCCTTTCCTAACACACCAATTGCACGCTCGTAGGGAAATACCCACCAGGCATATGCAGGGCCATAGGTATGAATGTACTCAACTAGATGACTGGCGAAGTGAAAATTTGGTGTGAGATGACAATTCAATTGTGCCCATGACTGAAAAGCCTCCGATATGAAGTTTTCAGCTCGAGTGGCCTCCTGAGGTGTGATCTCTCGCGAGGCAAAGATTTGGGTCGTGGCACAGTATCGCAGGATGTTTTCGTAGTGAGAATGATAGTTGCGAGATGGTTCGATGTCTTCAAGCGCCAAATAATCTTCTGCCTCAGTGTCTTCGTCGCGAGACACATTCTTGATTCGATGTTTGTGTAAGAGCTTCCTTGATTTCACGATGGCCTGTTGGATCTTGCTGCGTTTCTTTGGCAGGGGGGCCTCATCGTCAGCATGGCGAGACCACGTTTGCCATGCAACTGAAATTGTGACAGGGTATACTTGCATGAAATTTTGCCACTCGTCTGCTTTAGGACATTCTCCCCCACTCGCAATCTCATGTACAGATCAGTACTCCCCCTTTCAAGGTTCAAAACAATGTTACCTTGATCTGAAAATGTCCTGAGTTATTCGTCCACCATATGGACTCAAGAAATTCTGTAAGTCGATCCATTGGTGTGACATCGGAGCGTTTCCCTGTCCTGGTGAACATTGATCCTTCTATCAAAATGACTCGGTGTATTTGACCAGACGTGCCTAGTACAATGAGTGAATTATGAGATAATGCCTTGAACGAACAACTCACCCGGACCCCAGAACAAATGCATGATCTCCGTCGGAATGCTTGATGACCCGTTCCACGTTGGAAGGCGATCCGGAATTGACATGCGGACACCCTTGGTTTCTGCAATGCTTGCTTGAACTTCAGGATCATTGGAGTGTCCATGAATGAATTTCCACTTAAGTTGCTTTGCAGAGTCTCGATAGTGGAATTCTAGAAACTTTAAATCAGTATGCCACCATGAAACATCAGAAAATCATACATGTACGATCGAAGCATGTAGGATCAACCAACGAGCAAAACAGAGCATTGCAGCATGGGCACATATGGTCCTCAGAGTTCTGAGATACAAAGCCAGCTGTCTTGAGTCTCGCTGGAGTATCCATTGGACCAAAGGGGAGTGCGACATGCACCATTTCCATTGTGTCATGCCCGAAAACCTTGAAAAGCACCCCTTGACAAATGTATTCAGAGTCAAGTTATGTAGCAGACAAGAGTATTTATTCACCTTGTGCAAGCTGCTCAATCTCTCAAACAAAAGGTTCAAGTAGTCTGTTGAGCTGCTCTGTATTTGGTTCCGTTGGCCCTGGAATTACAAAGAGTAAAAATGTGTTCTCCCGCAAAAATCATATCAATCACGGTAGGTTGTCAATAGTCAGCCAAACCGTGCCAGTGGAATAATTAGCATGTTTGAGTGAACGGAACCTGTTCCGTCAATGGCAATGTCAGGAAATGACAATTAAGACTTGTTTAAAACATACCAATCGATGTTAATATGCACAACGAGGCCACATTTCAAGGACACGAACCATTGGTTGAGTTTTCATACATCAATGTCATTTACTTTGAGATGCTTCGAGTCCCACTGGCGCACTATGCCTGTACGGAGTGAATGCCACATCCACCCGTCATATATGTCTGTGAGTGGCTCGTTCACATCCTTCTCGGTGTACCACTCCTCTCGTGTGATAGGTGGTGCTGGTTCATGGTCCCCGTCCTTCCGCCAATGTTGAAGTTCCTCCCATTTACCAGGACGCATAAGAAGACGTGCGAGAGCAGCTGTAAAGGATGCCACAGGCATCACTTTGTATGGGATACATTTTTGCACATTTGAACTCATTCGTTTCAGGCGAAATAGCACTGCGGAGCATCCAGGTGCCGTGCACAGTCGAGACTGCATTGTTGGTAGCTCGGAAGGATGGTACATTTGCCAGCAAGATGGGCAAAGAATGTATGTAGTAACAATTTTCTCCGTATCAACACCGAGACGTTTCTCGACAGTGCGAAGAGTTCGTGCCATGCTGTCTAAGTCACCCTGAAGCTCAGGGGAAATTCTGCCAGGATAGCAGCTTATGATCGTCAAATGGAGTAAATTGAGGGTCTCTTCTGCATCTGCATGCAGCATTGGCAAAAATGTGCACATAGCCATTTAGCAGTGCTCAATGTTCCGATAACACGGGCGGTACAACACTATCAGGTTCATCTGAGTCGACATGAGTATTTTCCTCAAATAGTGCATCATTGGGAAGGAACTGTGGATCATTCTCAGGAACCCAGTGATCTTCATCGTCGAGATGTTCAGTGTACGATAGCTCCTTGTCGGAGGCATTAATACATGATTCTTCATCAGCAGTGTGATTGTGAGTAGCCGAGTTAAAGGTAAGTGATAGGACACTACAGTCATCGTCACTAGGAGCAGCATTATCATAATCTGAAGTGCAGAAATATAGTGGGGGAGAACTGCTCAGCAGAGGGGTGTGTCGTTGATTGAACTCAGTATTATCGTCATCAGAGGAAGGGAAATATAGTGGGGGGAACTCCTGTCAGCAGAACCGCTTCGATGATCGGATACAGAATGTGCATCATCAGCAGAAATGTCAAGCTGTTCAAGCTTGGTGACATGATCAGGGAGTGGGCTATCATCCAGTGTAAGTTCGTCCTCGACACCAATATTCCTTGGTAGCTCGTAGTCTGCGCTACTGCCAACATGCTGCCTGCATGCATAGCCATGCTTCTTGAGGTGATTTCTGGCGGTTCTTTCGGTCTGAAAAAGACCCAATGGCTCGCATAGCAAGCACGCACACAGACACTGCTAGTGTACAAAAGTCAGCAAGTTCAGAGCCAAATAATGCTATAATGTTCTTACAGTGCTTTGCTGATTGGTAGTCATCAATCATGTCGATAGCTGGTACGACTGGCTATAAGTTGTTCGCTCACTGTCCCGAGTCGTTAAGTTACTGGTAAATGGTTGTTGGAGAAATCACAGTGCGTGTTTGCATGCAGGCGGTGGCATGTATAAGAGCGTAACCCTAGAAATAGGTTAGTCTATATATATATTATATTATATTTTGCAATGCTGCTATGTGCGGCACGCAAAACACACCTCAGGTAGAAGCCACTAAAACGTAGATAAAACGTGGGTGAGAATACCTCTAAGTTTGCGCCTTTGTTAACGCCAGTGATAATTTAGAGGTTAAGATTTCGGACATTGTAGTAGTCGTCTGATATTTGATGGCTTCGACGTGGCTGAAACCTTAGGTACCCCCCAGATTCTCAGCCAATTCTAAGCCGTCGGAATTTTTGGACAACATGCAGTGTACCTGATAAGAAATATATCTAAGGGTATGTTAGCTCTAGTTGTAACGTAAAGCGGGAACTTCGACTTACATCTCAGTCTCGGGAAACGGACTGAGATGTTCGGTCTGACAACTCGTAGTTTTAAGGTAGTTAGCATAGTGATAGGTAATAAACTGTAACATAGGAAATAAATGGTTGCTTATTAGATTCTGTGACTGACGTCACTTGGTTGTAGGTTCCTCAATCAGTTAGCGCTCGCAATGTCTGTCTTCGATCCGGACTTCAACACGCAGCACATTGCAATCATGCAGAAAAGTCAATAACACGGTCGAATCAAGACTCACATCATCAACACGAATAACAGCAGGGATATCAGAAAAAGATCCGAGAACTGTGTAAGGAGACATATGAATAAGTAGTCGAAGACTAACAGATAAGATCGATGTACGCAGACGCAACAATTAGAAACAGTCCTTCAGAACCGCACGAATCAAACACCACAAACAGACATGAGAAACATGTTTAGGGCCGGACTTAATGGATTTCTCTGCCAAAAGTTGAAAAATGAGGTTTTTTCGAGCATGACACACCAAAACCCACTACTGCTGTAGCGGGAATTATTGTTTCAGTGGCTCTCCCTATCGACTTTCAACATTTTTTACCATTCACCGGCTCCCCTTCTCACAGTGATATGTAGTACGCACTACCTAAAAAGAAGAACCAGTTTTCCTTCCTGATAAGTATGCACACTGGCAGGGGAGATCCTCATATCATATCATCCACATTTGGTGCCGATCAAGCGGCCTCTCAGGGTTCTCAGGTAAGCACATTGTAATGACTTTCTAATAGCCCTGCCAGTTGCGGTGCACTGCAGGATCTTAAAGCACGAGTGCGCCATGATTTGTACTCCGCAACCATCACGCGCGGCTACTTTGATAATGCACCCATTACAGTCGACTGTGTTTGTGAACCAGGCGCACGCCCGGGTTAAAGCACCAGTACATCATGATCTGTACTCCGAGGTCACCGCGCGCGACTACTGTCTTATGGGTCGACTGCTTGTGAACCACGTGCACGCCCAGACGAGGCCCTACATATGCCCACGCCCACTGGTGCACCCCGTCATCCGCCACAAACCACTGGTGCAAATTGTGCAATCATAAGTTGCCACGCAGAATCATTGGCTACGAACCAAAGCATGCGGTGATGACTTGTCATGCAGACTGACCGTGAGGGATGCCAGCACAGCGCGAAACTTGTACCCGAACGACAAATAGTTGCAGGGAAATTCAACAGGCTATACACTCCACGTCACGCTATACATTAACTGCAGAGAAATCTCACAAAACGATGAACTCCACGTCACGGTATATAATGTCGTGTTCCAACTTCATACCATGCTACGGCAATGTCTCGTCCTGAAATAGATCTCCTGGACTCATTGTCCACCGAACTCTCTCAGCAGCTCAAGGATCACGTAGATCAAGCCCTGCTCGAATTCATACGGCCAAATTATACGTCTCAATTCTCTCAACATGCCCCCGAGTTGGCAAAATTTCGCGAAGCTATCGCGCAGAGCGACTCGAAGGATGATATCGACTTCCTACGTAGCTTCCGAGAATTTGTTCCCACTACAAACTACGAACCGTACAGGCCATTCATAGCAAAATTCTTGGCTACCCCTTGCAAGGAGGCTGATGTCGAAAACATGTTCGCCCCTGGACTGCCCTACTTCTTCGCCATGTCCAGTATGACAACTGGGACAACGGCGAAGATATTCCCAAAGTATCGGCCTCCCCCACACCTCTTGCAGCACCCTTTGTTTCTGGCACTTCCCCCGTCAGAGGGTACCACGTTATCACCATCTTCTTTGAAGTATCAGCAAGTCCTGGAAATAGAGTGCGAGGACGGTCAGAGCTCCAAGAAGGTGACGGTCTGCTCGTTGAGCGTCGGTTATCTGCGAATGGCAATGAACTGGGACGTCGAGGGCGATAATGATAGACTCGATTTGTGGCGTAAGCTCATCGCGCTACTATACCTTGCGCATGCTGATCTCTTGGCGACTTTCAGTTCCGGGGCAAACGGATCCATATGCGATGTCCTTAATCAACAGCTATCGCGGTTACTTTGTCCTGAATGCGCTATTTGCACTGGCAGACCGTGGGGTGACCACCGTCCGCTTCTTCTTTGCCAATGTATTCGTCAATTTTTTGCAATACGTAGAGGATGAATGGCCTCTACTTGTCGACTGTATCGAGAAGGGTGTCATCCCGGACATCGAAGACTTAGACCATTTGCGTGCACCTTTACAGGTCATATTTTTGTTGACTATTAGATTCCATTTAGCTGACGACTTCTCTCAGAAACATCTCACTCCAAACCCTCTTCGCGCTGCCGAACTTCGCGAAATTGGGCCTCCTGGAATTCAGGGCTGGGCGGTCCGTGTGTGGCCTGACTTGAATAAGTTCATTGGGATCACTGGCGGTCCCGCTGCTGCTTCTGTTCCAAAGGCACGTTAATCGTGGAAGGTTTTACTACCCAACTAACAGTCAGCGACACAAAGATTAATCACGTCCTCGGACCTTCTGTTTCCATCGAGGCTCTTGCGTATGGCGGTTCAGAATGTGGTATCGCCATGACATACTACAAAGGCAATCCTAATACCGACTTCAAGGTAATGTTCGTAGATGGGATGTCCGAGTTTCTGGACGTGCGTTCCTGTGAGCCTTCTGAGCATGTCTTGTCCGCTGTAAGAACCATCCACTGCATCTCCCCTTCGTCTACTAAGTCCCTGCCTTAGTGGGAGCTTGTAGCTGGAGGGCATTACGAACCCGTCGTGACGACCCGCAATGGCCTGTGGAGATACCGCATTGGTGATGTCGTCGCTGTCAAAGGCTTCGATCCAGATGACGGGTTGCCTATCATCAATTACCTTCACAGGCGAGAGTGAGTTGTGATGTCATCAAACTTAGACTTAGCAATTGACATGCCTGCTGAGGAAGTGGCTCGCTTGGGCTGGCATTTGGAACAACGTGTACAGAGTCGCAATTGACGAACGCGATCGTTTTTGCCGCTAACCGATGGATTGGCCAAATCATGGATTTCACTATCGTGGGCGACGAGCGAGATACGCCTATTACCTATGGGTACTTGATAGAAATTGTAGGAGAAATAGGTTAGCGCTTGCTTGGCAGCTCTTTTCCGCGACTGTGTTAATTGATATTCACAGGAAATGACGCCAGAATGGCGCCGCAGCAGACTTTTGAAGACCTCATGGCGGCAAACCATGAGTATCGCACTGCTTTTTGGCAAGGCAGGTCCAGAAAGCCAACCATCCGTCTCGTGGAGAAAGGCACCTTCTCAGAATATCGCAGGCAGAAAAGCGACAAGAACGTCTCAATTGGGCAGGTGAAAGTTCCTGTTGTCCTATCCGATCCAAGATATAAGGAATGGCTCCTCAAGAAAGTTATAATGGAGCTGTAAAAGAGTCTAGTCCAAGTTCGTCCATTCCACGAGCAATCGCAGTGTACTTAGATCAGATGTAATCCAGATGAGTGTGCTGTATGGTACCCCTCCTGGCTTGTCCAGCTTGCTCGCGTGTTCGTTTCTGGTCCTGTTTCTCTAACCAAGTGCGCACTTGTTCGAAGCTGAGCGCTGAGCGTCCAACCGGCTATTTTGAACACCATCGTAGCTAGTGGTAGGGGGTGTGAACCTTTGATGCACAGGATGGCGGTGTGAACGTACTGTTTGTCAGATGCGGAAGGACTCCGAAATACCAACGCAATACAAAATGTTGCAAAATTTGCAACTGTGGGACTGCAAAACCATCACCTTGAAGATCACGTGCGAAATTGTGGTAACCTATTCTGTTCATGGTGTTCATGGTGTTCATGGTGTTCACCATGTCCTTCTTCGAGCAGAGAGGATTGTACCTATTCGGCATCAGGGGGCTTTCGTACTCGAATTGTGGAGCGTTGTTCTTCAAGCCCCAGATTGGGACCCGTAAAACTTTCTATTTCAATTCCATTCATCTCGCGACGACAACATCAGCATTGGAAGAACGGGTCCGCAACAGTGATCCAAGGCAAATCCTCATCAGCCAGCCCACTCTCTTCCAACAGCTGCTTCTTTATTTCACGGTCTCCGTCCAACTCTCTGACACGATAGTAGTGGGAGACCGTCGACTTGGGATCTTCTCTGCGCCTCCGAACCAATACGATGACTGGTTGCAGGCTCCCTCGAGGATAGTCGGTGCAAACAGCCCAGAGGTAATCGATGTTTCTCTCGTCGAACCAGTAATTGAGATCGGTAGCGAGGAATTCGTCCCCCAAGTGCTGGTGTTTCTGACCTTGCTTCTCTAACCATGTGCGCACTTGCTGGAAGCTGAGCGCCCAACCGGCTATTTTGAACACCATCCTGACTGCACAACGTAAACCTTTGCACGCAACAAGAGACTGCATGAACGTACTACTTGTCAGAAAGGAAATGTTGGGGGGAACTTTGGTTTAGATGCCTTTAGCTAGGGTACAAAGGAAATACAAGATGTTGGGGGAACTTTGGTGTCTTTAGCTGTATGGTGACTGCAACGCGAACCTTATTAAACCAAATCATGAAGGTCACGTGCGTGAAATGTCAATTACAGCTGAGTTACTTGACTGTTAAGTTCTGCATCATTGGTCAGTGATCATTAATTATTGGTGGATCACTATGAGGTTCTTCTCGGAATTTCCCAGCCGGCGAGGGCATTGTTCTTTAAGTAGTTCTTCTTCCAGCCCAGGGTCCTTTGTGAACTCTGATCCGCTTATCGCATTACTTACCCGGCCACTGATCAGAAGGTGGCCAACTTCGTATGTTTTCCAACCGGTGGGCATTATTTTTCGAGTACAATCGGGCTCTAATCGTGACACAGCCTATTTGCATCAGTGGGTGCCTAATTTTTCTGATAGATGGGTTCCATTCATATTAATTAATTGTCTACCTTATCATCAGTGGGTAGCCAACTTTCGTAGAATCGTTCACAGCGTGTTTGCAAACTGCGGTGGACCATCATTCATGCTTCTTGTAATCCTGGTTACTGATTGTGATCACAACTGCCTGTTGTGCTTGTTTTTTTTCACTCCGAATAGCTCCCAGCTGAGTATTTAACAGACATATTGTTCGTACCTATTGAACAGCCATCCAACGCATCGTCCCCTTACTCGCAATTACTACTGGTGAGTTGGCGTACCATTTGCTCTAAATTTTGACCGTGAATGTCAAATATTCTCAGCCACTATGTCGCAAGTTCCTGCCTGGAAACAGCGTTTACACCATTTGCATCTCAATCCTCCTCATTATGAGGCGTCTTGGTATGGTCCTCTAGATAAGCTTGCCAATCAAGTCTTTGCGGCAGATTGTTTCATGGTGAAGCCGCAGCCAAAACTTCGACACACCGCTCCTGGCGATGAACACAACGACAATGACCAGCTGTTCGAAGATGAAGGATTCTCTATCGACTCTATGGGTGCTCCAGTTGTCCGTGACACCGTCTTCGAACCGGACTTCATTATTGTCCTTGTGGCTGATGACCGAGATATTCCATTGGTGTGCATTGAGGTGAAGAAGGAAGGAGAGTCATGTACGGCAGCGACATCCCAGTTACATGATTATATCGAGGTCCTGGCCAAGAAGGATCCCCATGATGAATTCGTGGCTATACTTGTGCTTGGCGTGAAATACTACTGTTACAGCGCTAGTGGGAGGCGAGCACCGAGTGCGGGTGGAGCAGGCTGGGAGACGGCGGAGGATTTAGAGGAAGCTTTTGAAAAAGTAGCCAAGCGTGCGTTAGGAGAGAAAGGAAAACGTCGTCGCTGAGGAACTCAACGATACCACCTATAAATGCACTATGTAGTTCGCATGTCAACTCGAGTATTAGCCATTAGACCACGAAAATGGATTACCATTCCTATGTAATATATGTAGTATATAAGGCTAACACGGAATTGAGCTCCCTAAGTGGCTAAATCATCGTCGGGCATATGGTGTAGCTGGTTATCACATCCGCTTAGCATGGAGCTGACTGCGGGGGGTCTCCGGTTCGAGTCCGGATTTGTCCACATTTTTGTCGTTGGTAACGACCATGAGTCCCCTAAGAGTTGTTTTTCGAATTTTTGTCCACTGGGGTAATCTCCCCTATGTTGTACGATACTGACTATAGCCACTGTACCACCCGCACCACATCTCAATCGTGTTCTTATCGACTTGTATATTTTGCTCATATCGCGAGTAAAAATATTCATCATCATTAACATTGCCTAATTCCATCTAACACTCATTACTCTCCTTTCGACGCCCTGTGTTTTCTCCCATACAGTCTCGACCGTCCCTCCCGTATCTAGATCTCGTACACATCGCACAAACTCTGCTACCCCGCCACCCACGCCGAAGTAGAGCACCTTCGCAGCTACTAGACAGAGGTACTGATATGTGTCTGTAGGACCTTCAGCGTTGCAAGCGCCGCGCATAACAGCAGCAAGGCTCGGGAGAGACTCCATGCAGTATATCGTCTCGGATGTCAGCACCAGGTTGTAGCTCCCGCCTAGTTTTCGAAGGTCGAATGTATCCCATGATCCAGAGAAGAAACGTAAGTGGACTCCGTAGGTTATCAAAGACTGATGGAAAGTGTCTTTAAGATTGTCCGACATGTTCAATTCCAAGGACGCAGAGTCTGTTTGTTCCTCCTCCGACTTGCGGTATGTCTCCGCTGCCTCTGACAGATCTGCATCTCGGGTGAGACGTGAAGAAAGTAAAAAATCCGAATATTACGAACACCAGGTCAGAATAATATTGGGAATGGTCACCAGCTCCAAAACGGAGGCGTTATAGTCCTGAAGGTGAATATGTGTCTGATTCTGAGAAGGCGGAGAGGAGAATATTCGATGAAGGATGTATAGCGACGGGATCGATGTACCACAGCCGATCTTGAGGGTCATTAGCTACATTTTACTGTCAGAACAATTGGATGCTCGCCTCTAGCACGCGCTTGCCCCGTACATCGAACTGCGAGCTTATGCTGTCCAGATAGCTAGCAAGATCAAGGCTACATTCCCAAGTCTTCAAGCCACCTTCATAGACGAGGGGTACAAGGTCGGAAGGTGCATCTAAAAACTGCAGTGCAGACCGTGCATTGACAACGGATGGTTGCTCCGACGCATCCGGGTCATCGGCATTTTGTGAGATCAATTGAAACCTCGCATCGAACAGATCACGACGTGGAAGTGAAAGTTCACCTCCGCTAGCGAGTGGGATCGTGATTGGAGAATAAGAGATTTTGGATGGTAGGCTGTCTAGCTAATCCTTGCGCCCAGATCAGTTTTTACAGAACGGATATGAGCAGTATTTATACGTACCGCGTTTACAAGAGAAAGCTCGGTAAATGCGTCTGGAACAACTGTCTGCGCAGAAGCGGGGCCGCGATTTTGCGTTGTACTATTTTCACCAAGACTACCTATACCTTGTTCACCATCGTCCTCGACGTCGAAATTGAACTTGAACATTTTGCGATCTGAGATCTTTCAAGAAGGGATCAATCATCAATGACAGCAATAGGTGGCTGTGTGGCTATTATTGTATTTCCTTATCCTTGTAATTCGGCTCTGGAGTCTGTTTTCCCAATTTGTCTTTCTTGTTTGTGGAGGCGTTCCTGTCTGGCTGTGTGTTCGGTATTTCTTGGTATAAGTACTCTCAGTAATTGTCATTCACACCCGGTATCGGTTGTAACTACACCACCACGATGCGCTTTCCGCAGGTATCGTTCGTTCTCGCAGCAGGGTCTACTATCGTACCATACGTCAGTGCATGGGGAGCCGTAGGTGAGTACGGTCGAGCTTTGCGTTTCGGAAGAGTTCAATCCTCTTGTAGGTCATGAAGTAGTCGCGACAGTCGCTCAGATGCATCTGCATCCTTCAGTCATGCCCATACTATGCGACATCTTGAACTACAAAGGCGATTGCCACCTCGCTCCGGTCTCTACCTGGGCAGACAAGATACGCGGCCAAGCGAAGTATAGGTGGACAGGCCCACTGCATTATATCGGCGCAACGGATGACTATCCCAGCGAAACTTGCGCTTTCCCAGGAGAGAAAGGTTGGGAGGGTAGAAGGAATATCAACGTCCTTAGTGGCATAAGGAACGTCACAGGTGTTCTGGAGGATTACATGGACCTGCGCAAAGCAGGCTTGACCACTACGAGTGATGACGACGAAGCGCAAGTCGCCCTCAAGTTTCTCATTCACTTCGTGGGGGATATGCACATGCCGCTGCACCTCACTGGACGTGATCGAGGAGGGAACGGAATCAAGGTCTCATTTGACCATCGTGTAACAAGTCAGTTGTTCTCACTCTTATCTCTTCTTTTTCTTATCATAATCTGTTCCGATAGACCTTCACTCTCTGTGGGATGGCCTTCTGATAGCCAAACGAATCCGCACAATCCCCTCCAACTATACCCGCCCTCTTCCACTTCCCGAAGTCGAGAGTTACCTTCGGGGCACCATTTATGACCCTTACATCCGTCGTATCGTCTGGGAAGGCATCATGGGCAAGTATGAAGATGAGCTCGAATCGTGGCTTACATGTCCTACCGAACCCTCCGTGCAACCCGTACAAAGTTACTTGGAGCAATGGGTATCTTGGACGTTTGGGCGTCGCATAGGGTCTTGGATTTTGGGTTCGCGTCTCACAGATGGAGGCTTAAACACCGATGACGACACCTTGTGTCCCTACTATTGGGCAACTCCCATTCACGCTCTGAACTGCCAGATCGTCTTCCCGGCGGCCTTGGATAAACCGCCGTACAACCATGTTTCCTTCTCTGGAACCAATGATCACGCCTGCAACTCATCCAATAAAGCTCACGAAGTCCACTGGCTTTCTGCACCGAGGAAGAACCCGTACCTCGAGCTGGACACGCCCGTGTATTCCGGGGTTATTGAGGATGAATGGATTGTTGAAAAGCTGATGTCTCAAGGTGGCATTAGGCTTGCAGCTGTGTTGAATTGGCTCTTCGCGGACGTGCAAGACTCCACTCTTTCAAATAGAACGTATACCCTGTAATCGTGAAGCACACCTCGCACTTGTACATATATGTAGATCATGGCTTCGTTATATATCAAAGCCCGAGTTCGCACCGTACTCAGTCATGCGTAAACATATTGCATTGGCAAAATAAACATGATTTGTGCATAAGTACATGACTAGTCATAACGATTGAGGAGACCGGAGTTGCAGTCAACCTAAAGCATAAGAGTAAGTAAGGTGTTTGACATAGCACTCCAACGTAAATCAGAAAAGCCGATGTTTTCTTGTCCCCCGTAGAGCAACGAACGCTAGACCGACGCCTACGAATCAAAACGAGACATAGACGCAATGCTCTTGCGAACAAGAGTGGTCAAAGCAAACGCGCCAAAACGGGAGACTCAAAGAATGGATGAACTTGGTTTCGTCTTGCAAAAGAAGTGTATACATGATTATAGTGGATACTCACTCTCTTCTACGAAAAGCGCGTCACGGATTGCCGGTCGAAGAGTTCAACTATAGAAGCAGTTGTCAGCGTGTTATCCTCATCGTTAAAATGAGAAGAGTTGGTCAGAATTGAGAGTTTTGGTAAAAGGTTGTCCACAAGAGACTTGTCTCTTTCGGAAGCAGAACTGATTGGGATCATCATAAAAGGTGCCCTAGAGCACCGACGTCTAAAAAATTTCTTTGCTCACCTTGATGCGCTTCATCCAGACGACCGGGAGACGGGAGAGTAAACCATGAACATGAAAGAATAAATCGCAGAGCAAGAACTGTATAGGTGTTTTTAAATCTCCGCCAGACTCCGATTCAGACGCCTAGAACTCGGCAAGCGAGCACATTTTTTGTAAACTTTCACCATCGTACACCGTGTAGCGCATCACCAAGGTAAGCCTCAGCGCCTCTCTTTTGAAATGACGATACTTTCCATCCTCGAGTCGGCGACGGTCTCCAATGAGCCTCACTCGTAACATGCATCACCAACTGATCTTCGTCTTTATTCGTCCATGTTCATTTTCACTTACTAACTTTTCGTTTCCTCTTTTTTTAACAGGTTGTCTTAAGTGCTGCTGCGGGTGTGATGCAATACTAGTGAGTATTTTGCTATCGTCCCCCCTTCCCCGAGATGCTTTAAGATATACAAGCATATGTCCGATTTTTTATGATGGACAACATGTTCTTCCTGAGGGAACACATCTCATTGTTGTTGGATCATAGCTGACATATCATTTTCTAGGTGTATGCACTTAGTGGCCTAGTCTTGGGTAGTACTTTCTGTATCATTACTTCTCCATGTAGCGACTCCCTTCGTGGGCGAAATTGAAGCATTCTAGTTCTTGATCAACGCCAGAGTCGTGTCCTGTTGAGATCATTTTTGTTGAATCATCGACACTCCTGTGAGATTGCAAGACCAAAGTTTGCCAGGACGCTGGTCTGGAATGATTACATAATGAAGATCCCTGTTGATCGAATGTAAGTCTGATGTCTACGGGCTTCGCGTCATTAATATTATATTGCCCTCCAACTATTTCCTCTCCCTGGGTTCTACTTCTACACTTGCCTCTGAGCCTACTCACCCAAGAACGTTCAGCATTCAGCGCTCAGCTGATGGTCACTAACAATGTTCCCATTAATAATCATATTGGCTCTCTTTAAGTATCACGACGTTGCAGCGACTAGAAAAATGAAACTATGAATACACAGTATTGCTTCGCTCCCAAACAATTAAGTATGATAGGATGCACCGTTTCCAATGAGCCCATGAGTCTCCAAGTCCGTCCCATCGAGAGCCTCCTGAATCATCGAAATCGTACTCTCCAAACTCCGACGCCTCGTCGAGGGACTCGTCATCGTCGTCCCAAGCGAAGCCTGCCGACCGTGTCTGCCCTTGAACGGGGTACGTGACGGCGTCATCATCTGTCCGCTGCTCGGGAGACTGGGTATAGACGTCAGCGATCCAGATGACATGGTAGGGTCTATTCCCGCGCTGACACCAGTCGGAGACACGGGTGATTCGATGTTGTCTGCTGGAGTCGTTGGTAATGACCCAGATTGTGCTTGAGCTAGGTAGGCCTTTGCTTCGTCGGCGTCGAAAAGTTCTGGAGGGAGGCGTTCGTTTTCGATGTCTGACTTCCGTCTGCGGATGATGGGGTGAACACCGAGAGAATGAGGAAGATAACTGGTACGTACGCGTCCTCAAAGCCGGAAATGGCATCTTTAATGCCTTCTGTACCCAACACCAGTGTTCCATATGGTAGCTTTCCAGAACCAGATATGCTCTTCAGCTCTGATACCTTCTCCGACTCCTCCCTGCGAGTGATTTGTCAGATTGGCTCAGCGTGAATACACAAAGATCCGTACCGAAGCAGAGCGAATACACGCGCCATCCGTCCAACTGCAAGAATCTTGTTTTTGATGACCTTTCGCCTCTCCAACGACTCTCCAGGATGAGACGCCGGTGAAACGATATTCTCCTCATCAGACTCTTCAAGCTCTTCTTTGCTGCAAGTGTTTAGCACAGCGACAAGCATATCCGTGACTATATGCATCACTCAGTTCCGAGCAAACGCTGTAGATGGGCTCAGTGAACGTACTTTTCTCTCCCACAAACGGCAAACTCCATGTAAACACGTCCATGAAGTTCGGTAGCCAGTATGGATGAGGCGTGCAGTTGAACTGGCGAATGTTCATCACGTTGCTCTCGTACTTCAAGACGGCAGCTTTGTTGTTATACACGTCGAGGTAGTTGGGAGCAGAAAAGATGGTCATGACAGAAGGAAAGCCCGTGCTTTTCGTCTTCCGGTACATGCGATATCTTTCGATAAACTACATGAGTATAATGAACAGCTGAGCAATCAAAACATACCCCGCATCTTGCGCTTCGTGTGCACGAATGATTGAGAGAAGATTATTTCGCTCTAAGAACTGACAGGCAGCTTGGTAACTGCATCTCGACGATCAATCGCGATACATCAGGCGCATGCGACGACTCACGTGAAGAAGTAGGAGCAACCTCGGACGTGATTGTGGACGAAGCTTTCATTCATCTTCTCTTGCCCAAAATCTTCCACAGGATCCGACCATAGAATATCACACATCAGCCCATGCGTCGGAGGCTCGCGGAACCGGTCGATCTAGACGCGATATAAATGAAAGATTGCGTCATGAGCGGTCCAGGAATGGACGTACCGCTCTGATATCATCCAAAGTGTTAAGCTCTGGTGAAAGACCGCCGTGGATGCATAGGAATTGCTTGTTCATGACGGCAGCAAGGGGGAGGGCGCAAAATGATTCCATGCAAGCGTCATAGATGCGCTCTGAATATTTGTGCTTGCCTAGGTGGTGTTAGTGGTGATATCGTTGAGAATACGGGACCGGAACATACATTCAAGCTTGAAGGTAAAGTAATCCGTGAGATGCCGGCATTCGTGATTGCCACGGAGAAGGAAGAGGGTATCGGGATACCAGATCTTCAGACACCATAGATACAGCACGCACTGCATGAAGGAATGAGCTGTCGAAGTCAAAAACATTAATGCGAGGCACACCTCTATACTGAAGTATCCCCGATCAACGTAATCCCCAAGGAAAAGGTAACGTGTGTCTGCTGGACTGCCCCCGACTTCAAACAGTTTCATGAGGTCGTACTGGACAGATAATCAGCAATGCGTCGACCTGATGAGCAATGGGGAGCGCATACATATTGACCATGGATATCGCCACAAACTGAAAAGTGGCGAGAACGTTAGTTGGCATGTGGAGGGCAGACGACCACAACAGACGACAAGCACACTCACCTGTGATTGGCGCGTCAACCTGCAAGACGTTGGGCTCCGCACGAAGGACAGCAGTTGCCTTTTCCAAAATCCACAATGCCTGATCCTCGGTCACACGGCCTTCGCGGTAAAAGTGATTCTTGAGGAATGCTACGTCAGGTTTGGTGGGATCTTGTCTGGAAAAAAACTGGGCATCTGTCGGGACGTTCATAGCTGGTGCTTGCACCTGCAATTCTTGCCTTAGCAGGCGGTTAATATGAGGAACCGACGGCGCGAGCGTACATCTTTGACGACCCGCTCTTGTGTGCTGATTGTGTTGCCATCTTCAAGTAAGTGCTGGGTGAAGTCGATATCGGGCGGTGGCTTCTTGTGTTGGATCTGCTCAATGGCACGGTCGACATGAGCTTGGGCGATGTGCATGATAACAGGAATTGAAGAAGATATTATCGGTCGCACACGGAGAGAAGGGAGTGCAAGAGACGCTCGGTGGCGGTAGTGGCGGTGTGAATGGAACACCCCTGGCCCACAGCTTCAAAGTTTTTTAACATAAAAATGTCTATTATTATTATTACGATCAAGCTACTGCACAAGCACTGCAATGCAATACAGCTAGAGTAATCGTCCCTCTCCTGTATAATGCAGTGTATTATGAACCAAAGTACACGCTTAGTACATGTTTTGCAATGTGGAAACCCAACAACGAGACAATATAGCTCGCAAACAACGGTAACAGTGGGGCAAGCAATATTTCGGATCGTATCAAGAACGGCAGAGCTGAATGTGAAAATGAATTAGCTGTGAGACAGACAACAAAACTTGCATACCACTTAGTCCGAGGTACACTCCATAGATATACTGGGCAAACCTGTTGGTGAAATCAGTATGGAACTAACAGATTTGATGGTGTTGACTCCAAAACTTGCCCTGCAAGATATAAGGTGTTGCCAAGAAGGAGGCAAACCCAATTGTCCTTTAACACTACGGGAAGAAGGAACAGTTGCGCTAGATAAAGTGTCAAATACAACGGGAAAAAGGAGTTCGTATGAACGTCAAAGGCATACGCCCATTCGACTGAAGAGTCTGTAGGTGATGAATGAGAGGAAGGTGATACCAACACTCGGTTGGCGAAGAACCTAAGGGGGGTCATGACCAATGAGTCAACCTGGCGCATCAGAAGAGGAGAGACAAACCAAATGAACGTCGCACTTAGTGCGCCAACAAGGATGTAATCTCGCAGTATCATTACGAAAGCTAATCGCACCGCCTCTAGCAGGGAATACGAGTACACAATAGACCATGCTATTGCAGCCACTGAGCGAGATTGAATTCGTTGAGTAAGCTAGGTTCTGAATTGCATGGATGATTCTCACCGAAAAGGCTTGCAAATAGCAGGATTAAGATTGCTGGGTCATCTCTCGCCCAGGTGTTCTTGGTTTCTACAATAGATATAAACATCGGCTTCACAAGGTGCAATATATTGACGTACGCTTGTGGTAGTACACGTTTCGGTAACTAGATAGGCGTCAATGGACCATAGCTATGTACATATTTGAGAAGTTGACTCACACTCTCTTGGGTGCCAGACAGAGATAAGACAGCTGCCAAAAGGCAAGTTCAAAGTCCTGGGGAGCCAAAACTCAGTACATCTTTCTAGACTAGCATGCACTTCGCACCATTTGCTGGAACCTATGCAACCGTCGAAACATTAATGGCACGCGATTTGAGACAGACATGGGAGCGCCAGATATATTGTGGTTAGGATACGACGGGGAGGTTAGAGGCAGGATGGACATGTCTGTACCAACTCGAGGACGACGAAAAAGAGTGCGAGACGAAGACACTTTGGCCAGAAATTTGTTAAATGGAACTGCAGAAGCTTTTACCGCGGAATTGGTGACGACCAAGAGACTACAAGGGTGATCGGAATCGGAATCGGGTCCTGATGATTTGTAAGCGGTCTCCCACTAGACTGAGTGCTCAAGTTATCAAACTCATAATGAATTTGTCGCAAAGTTGAAGTATGCACTGTACATTAGATTCTAAATTGTGTTGTGCTGAAAGACTAGGCATTGTATGGGCTCATATTTTGGTTTCAGTACTCGGTGGAATCAGTGCCAGCGTCTATCATCATACCGACAAGCATAGCATAGCATGCACTGCACCCTCACCCATTTCTCCTCTCCCTTTAAACTTACATTCGCAGTGCTAGTCCCCGTATCCGATTCCCTGCGTCACTCCTTGTCGCACGACTTGCAGGCAGCCCATTCTCAAATCCTTCGTGTTGCTCACCCGACTGGTTCACGCCAACATGTCCGGTACTAGCTTGCCAGAATGCCGATCTATCAGAATTGAAGGTAGGTCACTTCGTGTTAGTATTCGTTTCGTTCTTCACGTTCTACTACAGTCATCAGCGGACAAAATATTCAAGTCCCCTTCTTCCGCATACCCGCAGGCTTTTACGTGTCCATCAAGCTCAACTCCAAGAGACGCTAGAAATCAGCCATCCGAGTCCTGTCATCCGACGGCGCAGTAGTGTGGGACGAAGCTCTGACGGTGTAAAAACTTCTATAGAGACTTGCAGATGTGATTCTAGGACTTATCATCAGATTGCAGATTACCAGATCCGAGGCCTCAGTTATTAATGGAAATCAGGGCGTCTTTTGAACTCGGTCGAATGTCAGGCCAAGGTTCAGTCATCGGAAAACTTGAAAAATCATGGGATGAGCTGCTCGACCATGATAATGAACCCTTCGGTGAGTGATCTTCCTCCCCGTGTTCATGCGCCCACTAACTTTTCGTAGACCTGTCCTTACCACCTTTTGAGGATTTCTGCCCTTCTCTTACACTGAAGGTCACTCTCGTACATCCTTGTGGACACGACGACAGTGTGCTACTTAATGTGAGTGACGCGAAACCCCATGTTTTTGGCTTATCTGAAAGAACGCAAACTGCAGCCAATCATTGAATCCGAGATTGCTCGGTGCACAGATGCAGGCCACACACGACTTTCCAAGTACATGAAGAGCACGAGTGGTGTCTCCCACCTGAATGATGCTGTGAACTATTTTCAGTGGGTCCTGGCCCAGTGTCCGGTCGGTCATCCTGACCGCGCTGCCGCTGTCACCGACCTCGCATGGGCACGCCTTCAAGGTTATATTAGCAAGGATCTCCAATACATCGACTCTATAATCTCTCTATTCCGTAACGCCCTTGCATTGCGTCCGCTAGGGCCACCCCGATTATCCATCATCTCTCTATCATCTTATTAGAGCATTGAACTGGTGCTACATCAATGAAGGTATTGTTATCGATATCCACGAATCTGCACAACTATGCTGCGAGCTACTGCCCCTCTGTCCAGGAGGCACCTCCCTTCGTAGCGTTGGTGTAGACACTGCTATCAATTGTGTGGTCCGCAAATGCAACAAACTTCCAGTGGACTCATATGATGAAGGCATCCACATTGGGCGAATCGTGCTCAAACTCTGTCCTCTGGGCTACAAACACCGTCGCAGTGCCCTCGACAACCTTTCGTGGGGACTCTGTGTACGCTTCCAACGCAGCGGCAGCATTGTTGATATAGACGAGAGCATATGTCTTCGTCGTGAAACCGTTTCTCTGTGCTCTGAGGGACATCCTTCTCGTGGAGACTACTTGAATGATTTGGCCTATTCACTTGCATGCCGCTTTTCACAGCAACACAATTTTCATGACCTTAACGAGGCCATCTCTCTGTATGAAGATGCGCTGCGCCTGCCATGCCATGCAGGTTACGAATATCATGGTGTAGCATTGGATAATCTAGGGACCACCCTCCTCGACCGTTTTCAAGCATACCATGACATACATGATATCAACAAAGCCATCAGCCTCCATTGCGAAGCACTGACATTGTGCCCTACCTGCGCATCCGAAACGTGACACTACGCTTAATAACCTTGCCCTCGCCCTCAGTAACAGATATGGCGATTTGCAAGCCGAGGAGGATCTTAACGAGGCCATCCATCTCTACCGCGAATCACTCAAGTTGAAACAGTCTGTCAATTCACGACGACATTTAACTCTCGCTAGTTTTGGCTCGGCTCTTTGCTTTCGCTTCATACGAACTCAGAATAATGAACATATCGAGGAGCTTGTTGATCTCTGCACAGAAACCCTGGAGGATTTACCTGCACTGCACCAAAAACAGATGGTTCTGCTACGATTGGCTATGGGACGCCTATTTGTGTCGTTACCGGGTACAACGCAACCCAGCTGATTTTTCGCTTACAGTGGAAAACTTCAGACTTGCATCAACACACACTCAAGGCTTTCCATACTACCGCATGCGAACAGCCTTGGACCGGGTTAACCAAGCTGAGAAATATCAACACGAATCTGCCCTGGAAGCGTACCACACATGCTTAAATATTTTTGACCACTATGCGATAGCACAACCCTCGATTATCGCACGGCGCAATGCTATAACCGCTTTTCATGGTTCACAATCACTGCCAGTAAATGCCGCATCATGCGCCATTCGTTGTCATGATCTGCAACGAGCGATTGAACTCGAGGAGTGGGGTCGCGGCCAGTAATATTGGTTGCTGGCCTCTCGACTCAGGACTCCGCTGGACGACCTCAAGTCCGCAAGCCTTCCACTAGCTCAGAAACTCTTGGCGCTCAGCGAGTGCCTGTCTGATGCTCAGGGTTCTGTTGTCAATACAGACTTGGCTACTACTGCAACAGAGTACAAGATACTTATGACGCAATGGGAAGCTGCATTGGCCGAAACTCGAAATCTTGACGATTTCTCGCGTTTCTTGCTCCCACCGTCGTACGAAGACTTGCAGGCGGCAGCACGTCATGGGCCAGTCATCATCCTCATTACGAGTATATACTCGTGTGACGCTATTATTGTCCCAACGTCAGGGAAGCCCTGCCACGTTCCCTTCCCCTTCGCTCTCGTAGATCTCGAGATGCTCAAGAACGACTTTGCCAGAGAGATGCGGCAGACAGCTCTTATGGGCCCAACGGAGCCGAGGACAGAGTTGCGAGTACTCTTGCGGAGGGTATGGGACGAAACAACTTGAATGCAACCCATCGTAAGGTACTCCAGCGCGACCTCAAATTACAGCACCGCTCTCGAGTCTGGCTGTGTCCGACTGCAACTTTCGTGTCCATTCCTCTCCATGCAGCTCACCCCTCCTGAACGAAGGCCGATCCCTCTGAGCGGGAACCATGTCTCGAGGATATCTATATCTGCTCCTACACCCCAACACTTTCAGCTCTAATCAGAGCTCAACAGACGATGAAGGCGGATCCCAAGGCATCCTTCGTGGCGATCGGACAAGGGGTACCGGGGGCAGGACAATGCAAGCCGCTCAATGTTGTCGACAGCGAGCTCGAGCTCGTTCGTGAACTTGTTCCCGCGTAGGTCGAGTTCACTCATCTTTTTGGAGAGGAAGCCACACAGGGGGGTGCGCTCGAAGCTTTGCGACACAATACGTGGGTGCACCTCGCTTGTCATGGCAAGCAGGACCACAACCAGCCTTATTATTCGCATTTCGCGATGAGAGATAAACCGCTCACATTGCTTGATATCATGGAGAACGATGCTCCACAAGCTGAATTTGCATTCTTATCGGCGTGTCATACCGCCGTTGGGGATGAGCAGACGCCTGACGAAGTGGTCCACCTCGCAGCTGGTCTACAGTTCTATGGATTCAAGAGCGTCGTCGGTACTCTGTGACCGGTCGAAGACGCTGTCGCAAAACATGTCGTTGAAGCGTTCTATGAGAATATGTTCAAGGATTTGAAGGATGGTGTCATGGACTGTGCGAAGGCGGCCTCCGCACTCAATGCGGCTATGTATGCGGTGAAGAAGAAGGTGCCGCTCGAGTAGAGAATCAGTTTCGTTCATATTGGTGTGTAGTTTCATCGGCATGTTGGGTTGGCTTCGTGGCAATTTGCGTTTAATATCTCTATGATTCCCCTTCGGACGGAACGATGTGTAATTTATAGAATTAAGTTATTCGCTGTCTTTTTCTTCGTCTCAGCTTCGAAAGCGTCAGAAGTGAATGCACGGACGTACGGGCGTGTCAATGAAGCAAATGCTGTGCATTGTTCCCCCCGACCGTGTAAGCCAAGACAACCATGTCACTGTCTGGATGGTGTGTCACAAGAAGCCACTGTGATGGGGAAAACCACGAAGAATATAGAAGATGGTACCGAGGCTGGCACGTCATAAGTGTCCTCACAGTATGACGACCTCGACAGATTGAGATTGCCAAAGATCAACTATCCACTAGTGTTTAATTTGGTCTGGACGACATCCGGCGTGCTTAATAGTGAGAGACAATGCCTTTCGACATACTGGCGTATCTAGCACAATCTGCTTGCGAGGCAACAGCCCCCGCAAGTAAGTACTGCTAACATCCTAGAAACTTTAACATGGATATCAAGGTTCCATGAACCCGTAGAACAAAACCTTTTCTTGCGTCCCTCAGCGGCAGCGAATGTGCACTGCGGATGTTCCAAGATTTTTACCAAAGGGTTAGTATACGGGGATACCTCCGATCGGTGACGAAAGGAGGAGAACAAAGCAACTTACACTCGTAATTGTCAATTATTTATGAAGCTATTTCACAAGGAAATGGCTATTACGAGCTGTAAGCATCAGCGGCGAGTACGCTCATGCCGGGTACCTTTACCTTGCCTTTCGTCTTGTGTGGGCAGAGCACACGTCCAATATAGTAGGCCAGAGAGCGCTAGCGGAGAACATCATCGGTATACTATTATATAGCGTCGTGACGCTAGGTACTATGGCAGGGAATTGCCCCGCAGAGCCATACAGTCCCCAAGATGTGGGAAGCACAGCGTGATGAGTTGCATCGCGCTTGTCATATTGCTAGTGGTAAATGAATCTGTTGGAGAATCGGAAGTCAAAGCTTCGTCATCACGGGTGAAATATGCAGTCGTGACTGTCCAGCGTTCAATGCGCGAGCAGCCGCCACGCATGATATGCTGGAGCTTATCATTTCCATGAATCCAGTGTCCCGAGGACGTGACACGTCGTGCAAACTAGAGTAGGCAAACTAAGTTATCAGATCTCCGCAGCTCAAAAAAATCATGCCGTCATACATATACGGCACGTCATTGCCAGAATTGTGATCAAAGGCAAAACGTTGAAGGATGCCAAACATCTTGACTCTTTGGTGGCAAATTTTTAGTCTCTGCATCCTTTCAGGTGGACTCCCTTATGATACCTAGCACCATCGGATTTTAATATCCTTGCGGCGCTTATAGACTTAGCTGAGTTATAGGCTCTAAAGTTGCTTTACTAGTATAGAATACAACGCCGCTAAGTTCGGGGATTCGGCGAGAAGCGGGCGGGAATCGAATATTGGGTCGGAGCTGGGACATTCTCCTCGGCCAATTAGGAACGCATTTCTGTCACTCTTGCCTGTTCATCACTCTTGTCGTCCGCGCCATGCTGGAAGATGAAACTGAAGTTTTAGACTGGGGAAATGAGGAAGAAGACCGGAGCTTTGGGGAGCAGGATCCAAGCCTTGCCGCCGAGGACGCAGAAGATGCTGTGTCGCTTGGAGGCGATGAGGACGACGAATTTTTGACTTACCAGTCTCGCGTTTCACAGGACACTACTACCCAGCGTACACAGTCTCCTTCAAAGACTGTGCATCATCCCGAAAAGCATCAAGAGATTGCAGCTACTGGTGCTGACGCTCGGGCCAAGGCTCCTGAGCATGACAGACCCAAGACGCCGGCAAGGCTTCAGGAAACACAGACAGTTCCTGAGCCATCTCCAGCCCTCAATCGCCAGCTATCGTTTGGGAAACTTACTCATGCTCTTCCTCCAAAACCAATAGTGTCTTCGGTTCCATTTATGCATCCTTCTCATCCGTCCATCATTGAAGCTACAGCCATGGCGGCTCGCGTCGACCGGGACAAGAAAAATGGCATTGTCTCCAAACCCGCGACCTTTGAATCAGGGGATGCACTTCCCCCAGATTGGGAGGTTAGACATCCTAGAAATGGCCGCGGCGTCTATTATTATAATTCTCGTACCAAGGAATCGACCTGGACGCGTCCTGGCAGCTCAACGTCTGCTCGTGATCGGCGCGTTCCTGACGACACCCGGGATATCGCTATCATCAGCAAGCCTGATGATTCCCTGACTTCCCGTATAGGTCGGTCGGAGGCTGTTACCATTTTGTCCTATGACGATCGTCATTACCGTCCTGGAGAAAGTACTCGGCGGGATGAGCGACCGCCTATGCAATCTTACGACAGTCAAAATGATTCTTTTTTGGCATCCAACAGAGCCAACGGAGAACGGTCCCTTTCGTCGCCTCCACGTCACCGCGCAGATGACCGTGTTCCGTCTTCTCGTCGTCTGCGGTCACCTTCAGCTAACGGGGAACAGAATAGGGGCAGACCCTCCACAAAGGACACTGCGCGCCCTGACTCACCTATAGCAGATGCAGACCGCGTGTGGGTAGCACCTCGAGTTCCGTCACCTGTCGATCGGCCAGCGCTGCACGAAGGCAAACATCGTGAAGCTGAGCAACCTCCTCACAAAGAGCGCGAGCGTCGCGAGTCCCCTCGCGATGCCGACAGAATGTCGACAACAAGTACGTTATCTACATCATCCCCTATCCTCATCCCTCGTCGGCGTGTCTGCTCCTCCTGGGTTACAGGGCGCAATGCCTTGGCAGCGTCCTACGCAACCTCGAGAGTTGAGCTGCGCAGTACCATATTTCGTTCTTTCTTATTCGACTTCTTCCTCGCATGGACACACGGTCGCTCATCATGGATCCCTATCTTCTTCCTCCTTTTCCCCCTATCCTTATATCTATCCTCCGCTTTTTTCTTTTCCTATTTGTTATTCTCTAGGACTCAGATCGCCCATCAGTCACAACCGTGACACTCAGTATCCGCCTATATTACCGTCTTCGAATGATTCCGACATTGCGCGCACTGGGTTGTCATCCGCAGCGAGGCAGAAAAGTCGCTTTGCTCAAGCGCCTTCTGCCCAGACGGACCAACGACCACTAGATTTGCCCGACAAGCCCTCGCGACCTCAAGCCAGGTCGCTTAGCACAGATGGCACTCGCTCTCGTTATCGAACAAGTGATCGCCATAAAGCTGATGCAAGAGCTCACGAAAGCCCCGACATGACGCCTCAGCCGTTGCCCCAAGCTTCGCAGGAGCAGTTGGTACCCCCACCCCCATCCCCTCCAATCGAACGTACGTATTCTTCACCCATCCGCTCTTCCTTCCTCATGCCAACGTCGTCTGCCATTCGCGTGCATCTCTCGCTTGTTCAGGCTCTCGAAAACGGGTGCCTTTGCCACCGCAACGTGACAGTTTTCAGGAGGGTTCGCGTGGCAAAGCGGACGCTGAATACCGCTCGCCACCATCTACCACTCGTGACAGTGGTCCGGCTTCTCGGTTGGTCATCAACGATGCACGCATTCCTTCAGGTCCGCGCCTGTCTCCTTTGGAGACGTCAAGAGAACACAGATCCTCCGACCTTAGTAGAGGCTCTCGGCAAGCGCCTTCCAGTTCTGCGCCTCACTCGAACTCTCAGATAGATTCCCACGCTCATCATGAGTCTAGGGACAAACGAGACAAAGATCATATGGATGTTGATGACCCTCCTCCAGCTAGTCTCGCCAAGTCCAATGAACCTTCTCGACAGCTTGCGACCAGTCAGCGCTATCGAGAGGATCGCGATGGCTCTGCCCCTAAACGCCCTCGGGCGATGATGGACGATACTGAGACGTCCGCACGACGGAGATCTCCAGGTAGGCACTGGCACCGCTTCATTTACCCACGTGAAATAACCTGGGAACAGATCGCCCATGGAAAGAGCCCTATCGCCCATCACATGACGATGTGTCTCGAGGGCGGGACGAGCCTCGTGCTCGTGCTGAACCATCGACTCGGACTTCTGTTAGTATCTTTTGGATTCCTTCTATCGACTCCCTAAGTTCGAATCTATAGCGCGAAACTACCCGTCGTCAGGTTGATATGTCAAGGCCGCCTCCTAGTGCTCCAACGCCGAAGCTCTCTGGAACAAACAGCATGCCAATTGGTGGTCGGAGCAATCGTTTTGCCGGTTCTGCGTCAATCTCACCGCATCCGCCGCCGCCGCCATCTGCGCCTTTCCCGCCGTCGGTCACTTCCGCTTCACGGCGAGGCACCCATGTATCTGGAAGTCATGCGCAACTTGTGGTTTCCCGCCCAGTCCGTCCACCTACTGGTGCCAAGGAGAGCCATGAGCGACCGGTCTGTTTCATACGAGTATAACTGTGCCAGCTGTTACTTACTCACACTCAGCCCCATCTGGATGATGTCCGTGACAGAGAGCGTTCAACCCAAATTCCCGCTGAACCACGTCGGCAAAACGAGCGCGTGGTCTCACCTGTACGTCCTTTTTGAAATGAACTGGTTATAGAAGATGACGATTCTCATAGCACCTTCCACGCAAGCCTCTGGATATGCCTGATGCACCTGTGAATGTGCCTATCAACACTGATTTACAATCACGATCAGGCGGACGCCCGTCAAGAGTGGGTCTATTGAGCAAAGTCGTTGGAGCTTGGCTGATTCTATCATTTTAGACTCGCTTTGGACCTCCGGTTGCTCGAGTTGAGGAGAAACTAGATCCCACTAACAGACGTGGACAGACACCTGAGAGTCCGCAGTCCCACCATTATGACGATCGCGCCACCCCTCCTCCACTTTCCAGGGACTCTTCCATGACGTCGCTTCGCGATGGTGCTCATCCGTCACAACAATCGAAGCATCATGGGGAAATCTCCCCTCGCGATCATCGGCTGCCTGAACCTCGGTCGCATGCCCCTGAGAGAAATGAGGAAAAAGATCTGCCTGATCACCCGCGTAGCAGCGGTCGCAAAGATCATTATGACCATGGTCCCTCTTCACTGGATCATACTACAGAAAGGCGTGCAGACGAATCTCAGTGGTCTAGATCACGAGATTTGCCTCCCCGCGACTCGCCTCCCCGCGACTCCTCGCGCCAACATGCCGATGTGGTGTCCTTACCCTCCGGTCAGCATGCTGCAAACGGAGAAGGGTCGCAGGTCCAGCAATCGCTTCCGCTTGCTATGCATCCAGAGCGTGCAAGACTCCTGCAGCACGGTACCCTTCCCCACTCTCTGCCTCCTCGCCCTGAGACAGAACCAAGACGTCCACGTTCAACTCGTCCCCGTCATGACTCTACGCCTTGGGCATCCTCTGGTTCACGCTCCAACCAGCCTTTCGAGGATATTCACTTCACTGGTGACCGCCTCGATCGATCTTCTAGCAACCGCGGAAACTCTCTCATCGATCGATTGGCTGTCGATGGCGGACCTCCATCCTTTTCCTTGAGAGATCGCGTGAAGGTGCCTATGAAGCGACCTTTGGATGACATGACTCCGAATGAAGCGGCGATGGATATAGACGATGGGTATGAAGCCAAGCGGAGCAGGAGGCGAGGAGGGAAGCCTAAGAAGCCGAGGCGTGTGGTATAATATCCTAGTATCAGTATCCGATTTTATTCTTTTTGTTCAACCTCTTGGGTCTGCTTTCGGTGATGCATCTTCCATTGGACAAAGTATTAGCAGTACAATTTCATCTTGTCATGTCTTCTAGTGATTATGGTTAATCATCTTTTGGTTCTGTGTCTTTTGCAAGCTATCCTCTAGATATGAGATGCGTGCTAGTTGGTCAATATGAAGCTTTTACGTACCTGTACAAATTTGTCGTGCTCCCAGTGCATTTGAACAAAGTCCAAATCGTGTCGCGGCATCAACCATTCAAGAAACAGGAAGAACACAGGCAATCCACCACAAGGATGATTGTGTAGATCGGTCCTGCAAACGGTCCCAGCTCCATAGTTCTACGACATTTCAGTCAGGGTCTCTCAGCACAAGCAAAAAGCTACCTTTTCATTCGAGTCCAGAGGTCCTTCTCCTCGGACTTGACGACAGCGTCATACACAATCTCGGTTCGTTCTGCGACGTCTGCCCAGTTGTAGAAGTTTTTTACCCTCTGATGAGCTTCTATAGGGTCATGCTGGCCTTTCGAAACGATTGCTACCGCCTCAGACAGCGCGCGGAACAAATCTGAGAAAATTGTACGGTCAAAAAGGGGTTCTCGGAATGTATGTGTTTTGTCCCATACGTACCATCCTCCTCTGGCTTCGCAAATGATATCATGTCATGAGGGAGAATTTCCGGCACTCCGCCTACTCGTGTCGAGACCACATAAAGCCCCGCGCATGCAGCTTCCAAAATGGCGATCCCAAACGATTCTGTCAGCGATGTGTTCAGAAATATAGATCCTCGTACGAGAACCTGCAGAGACAAGTGTAAATCATGATCACGAGAGTGAATTTGGTTGCTCTCCACTTACGTCTCGCACGTCGCGATGTCGAACCGGGCCAAGGAGCTCTATGCGATCCTGCAGGAGATGCCGTTCTCGTACTTGCAATAGATCGTTCAGCTTGGGTCCGTCTCCCCCTGGACCAGCGAATTAGATTTCGACGATACTGGGGATGGAGCGACTTACCTACTATGAAATTGACGTTAGGAAAGGCGGCGCATATTCGGGGCGCAGTAGCGACCAGCAAGTCAATGCCCTTACGATACGCCAGACGAGACAAAACCACGATGTAAACTAGAAAAAAATAATCAGTCGTCTACTTCGACCACACCGACATGGGATAACTCACTCGTTTCTGACGAAACCGCCTCGGTAGCTGGTGTAAACTGCTCCGCAACCAAAGCGTTTGGAATCACATAAACATTTGGCCGTACGACAAGCGCGGAAGAGTCTTCAGACTTCTCAAACAACTGTCCTCGAAGGACGGTATTTTCCCTCCTTATTCATGGTCACAAGAGAATAAGGGCAATATCAATTGTAAGGTAGAACTACTTACCCAGTATGCGAGACACAAATCACAGCGTCCACATTTTTGAGAGCAGCCGCAAGGAGTTTGTTGGTTAATATACTCGCAGCATCTTCAAACCCAAAAAGACTGTGATCGGTGAACACCGTGCGGACGCCGAGATGGTGCGCGTGTAGAATGGCTTCCTGGCCCAGAGACGATAAACTCGCGTGCGCATGAATCAGGTGAATATGCTCGCGTGCAATGATCACGCGGAAATAAGGCAAAAACGTAAAATAATTTGGAAGAGTGGCGGAAGAGGCGATGGTAGGAAATGGTATGTAGTATACCTTCAAGCCTGGTAGAAGCCAGCGAACGCCCACTCTGTCTGGAGGATGACTGTGGGTGATTACGATCACCTGCGAATTTTGGGTTTGAGTTAAGTTACATTGCTGAGAACGACGAAGGAAGTTTGAAAATTCGTGCCTTGTGACCACGACGGATGAGGTTTGCACTGAGCATGAATATGTGGTTTTCCACTCCTCCCACGTTCGGGTGGAAGAAATCAGATATCATCCTGAACGGTGCAGTGTTCAGCACGTGTTCCCCAAAGTACAGAATACATACGCAACGGCGAGAGGCTCATTCTTCATTTCCAAGGGTTCTGCACAATGGCGGTGACACACGTACAACTTGAAGGAGGTGTAACTTGGAAGTCGCGGACTTTGCTTTCTCCCAAATTAAAAGAGCAAAAAGTGGCTCGACCCAGGATCGAACTGGGAACCTTCTGTGTGTGAGACAGAAATCATAACCATTAGACCATCGAACCTGACACAAATCGAGCGTAGCATGGAATGATAATCGTGCGCCGACAATCATATAATCATAAGTACCAAGTTCAAAGTTGCTTCGAAGGAATACGACTATCTTGCTTCGATTGGTCGGGCTATTGCTTATTAAGATTTCATGAGTCAGCGCTTCTCTAGTTTCGGTTCACGCTTGCGGCTTGACGTCGGGGTCCTTGACGTCAGATGGTCATACTCGGTCGCATCACGCCGTCAAGTATCGAGTCAGCCCTACGGGGTAACGGAAACTTCGCTATGTCGCGTCTCCATGCTATATGATAAAGTCGCTATTAAAAGTGCGCTAATGCATCTGTACTCTTCTCTTTCACTCAATCTCAATGGCTGCATTTTATTCCACGGAGGTGCGCTTTGAAATCATACAGAGATTTGCTGTATGACTGACCTGCACTGGGCTTTTAAGTTACATGGGACTACTCAGAGAGCACTTGCCGAAGGGCCTCCCTGAAGTTCTTCGTGACATGTCCCGTTTAATGAGAGTGCTCTGTTTTTTCGCGCTAGAGTGCCCCGATCCTGAAGACCATTGGAAGTCGCTGAAGTATTCGAAACCGTTAGGACCACTAAAGCTTTCAGCCGTGTTTGCCTATTTCTGGCATGCTGCCGCGTCGTCATCGTCGTGCGAGCAGTCAAGGCAAGACACTCAGCTCAACTGTCGAGCTGTAGGCCACTACGGTTGTAATCTGCATGAGCGTGAAGCAGAAAGCCTGTGATCACGTTTATCGACGAGTATATTCGTGTACCAAGAAATTTTAAAGGGACTGAAGCGCGCAACGTTTGAAAAACGAACATTGCAGGATATAGGTGCCTGGTGCGAGTGAAATGAAGCATGATGAGGCAGAACCTGTCAGTTATGACATTCTACCCAACCATATACCTTTAAATAAATTGTCCTCAAAGTTTAGATGCGTAATATAAATGTGGAGCGTGTAACGCCCGTTACAGTTCCTCATCCGACGCTTGCCGCAAATCAGTAGAAGGGAGACGGTCATTCTGTTTTGATAATGGGGAAGAAGGGTGGCAAAACATAAACCTATGGTCCGCCTATCCCCTTGGAATTCAATGAAATGATTGAGATACTGCATACTGCATACCGCATACATATTTGTTCCACATTTTAATAGTACATTTCTGCCAGTGTCGTACACCCCAGCATGTAGATCAGAAGTCTTTCGCATACTTCCACATAAGTTCCATCAATATCGTCCCCATGTTGACGAGATACACGACCAGCCAGAGTGCAGCGACGGCGCGGCAGATCATGCTTTGGGAGCCAAAGCCTGCTATCAACATCGCTGTGGATGAAATATATGAGGGCCCAGAAGAAGCAACAAATTACTGAAGCAACTCACCAAATATAAAACAATTCAGGGACCAGCCGACAAAGAACATAGGCGTGACGATGGACAACAGGTAGGACAAGACGAAGTAGCCGCCTTGTTGGAGTCTCTGAGGAAACTTGGGTCAGCTGGTGTAATCAGTAGAGGGAGAATAATGCTTACTTCTCGAGCCAACTGCCGGTCGGTGTGTAGCCAGCGCATCATGCTAAAGCCAGATCTCAACATTGCGAACATGGCCAGCATGTGCGATATGAAGAGCAGGTGATAGGGAGCAGGTGATGTATAATCAAAGAATGGCACAGAAGAACCTGTGGTAACGAAAGCACCGCTTGTAGCGAGAAGAACACTTGCCTATTGGGTGGGAGTCTGTCAGTATGTGCTTCAACTCGGGAGTTGGATAGCTTACTGCGGTAATAGTGTTGGAAAGGATAGAGCACAACCTAGTCCTAACGGTTTCGAATGCTTCATCGGATTGCAGTGACTTCCAATGGTCTTCAAGATCGGGGTGCCCCAATGCGAAAAAACAAAGTACTCTCATTAAAAGAGACATGTCGCGAAGGGCTTCAGGGAGGGGATGCTCTTCGGCAAGTGCTCTTTGAGTAGTTCCATGTAACTTGAAAGCCCAGTGCAGGTCAGTCATACAGCAAATCTCTGTGATTTCAAAGCGCACCTCCGTGGAATGAAATGCAGCCATTGGGTGAAGGTGGATGAATTAACACACTTGCCATTCTATTCTGACTTAAAAACATGAGATGCGGCATAGCCATGTACTATCAACCAAGGTCTGCACCCGGTGCTTTCGTTACCACAGGTTCTTCTGTGCCATTCTTTGATTATACATCACCTGCTCCCTATCACCTGCTCTTCATATCGCACATGCTGGCCATGTTCGCAATGTTGAGATCTGGCTTTAGCATGATGCGCTGGCTACACACCGACCGGCAGTTGGCTCGAGAAGTAAGCATTATTCTCCCTCTACTGATTACACCAGCTGACCCAAGTTTCCTCAGAGACTCCAACAAGGCGGCTACTTCGTCTTGTCCTACCTGTTGTCCATCGTCACGCCTATATTCTTTGTCGGCTGGTCCCTGAATTGTTTTATATTTGGTGAGTTGCTTCAGTAATTTGTTGCTTTTTCTGGGCCCTCATATATTTCATCCACAGAGATGTTGATAGCAGGCTTTGGCTCCCAAAGCATGATCTGCCGCGCCGTCACTGCGCTCTGGCTGGTCCCAGTGTCCCAGGTAAACTTCAGTCTCACTGTTTGTGTCTTGCTGTTGACTCTTGCCCTTCCCCAAAAATTCTCCTGTTTCCTATTTTCTCTCAACTAAAACAAAAGTATATAGTATTTTGTAAATGTAAGATGTAAGTCATTATTGATTTGATACAAGTAAATAATATGTAGACACAGTGAAGCAAGGCACCAAAGGTGCCCCCAGCAGAGCACTTCGTGCCCTGCTTGCTTCCTGTGCCGAAGGCACAACGGGTGTGGACAGGTGTGGACTCGTTTCAACCAAAGGGGAGGAAATCCGGCGGAACCCGAAAGTCACGTGAACGCGTCACGTGGCCGTAAATCGGTGTAAAGTAAAACGTTCGACAAAAGTTGCCGGGTGCGGTTCTGAACCGCACTGTTGGTGCAGTGCAGCAGTGCAGTCTAGGTTCGGTTCTAGACTGGCTAGAGGTCACGTGACTGCTCCAAAGCCAGTCAAGCATCGGACAGGTTCATGGTTCGGGGCTTGAGCAAGTTATGTGAACCGTCGCGAACCTGTTCGAACCATAACAACTCTGATAAGTAAGTAGAACTTCATTGAGAATCATTTTTGACAAACAGCCTTTCTTGGATGTTAGTCACCTGCTCCTCCTCGCAGGACGAGCAGTATGGTGTGAGTTTGAGAACGGTGCGACGTATGCATTTCGCCGAGTGCTCTGTCGGGGTGTACGGTGTGATATTTTCAACATTGTCGCCAAATCGGCGTTTTGAAGACTGTGCCATGAGGATCACAGTACTTAGTGCTAAGGCGCGTCGCATCGATCTCTGATCCGACGGCGTCACCTCCCTCATAGGCCCAGAACCGGTCCCATGGGTTTACGTGACTGTATGTATCGAAAGACTCAGCATCTCAGAATCGGGAGTCGTATTTGAAATGGCTTCGCAAGGCTATTTCCACCTCAACACCTCAAAGAAACAGTGGTTGTGAGGCGAGTGGCCACCTGTGGTCACGGCCAATACAAATCACCTTCGAAGCGCCGATTGCCGTCGGCAGAAGCCTTGCTTGCCAGGCAAGAAGTTCAATTGTGTGTTACACCTGGATGAGAATTCGCGCCGTCAGCTGACGGTCTAGCGCGCAGGCAAGAAAGGCACTCAGTTCAACTGTCGAGCAGCAAATTCTATATGTCTGCAACGGCTCGAACCCGCAAGAACGTGAAGCACAAGTCTGTAATCAGTGGAAATCGCCCCAGATACTGCGGCGAATATCAGGGGATGATGTAGGAGGCTGTATAAATATACTTCAAGTCCCGCTATCTATAAGCAGTGCTACCATAGGGGAACACAGAGGTACATAACGTGATCGCTCACCTTGGTTATCAGTATTGCTGTAGCAAAGACGTCACAAACAAGTAGTTGTCGGATCAAAATTACAAGGCTATATGGTTCGCCCAAATGCGGCCAATAAAAATTCAGAGGTAAAACACATGCAGCTCACGATAGCAAAATAGCAATGAAAACAGAGGATCTGACAACAAGCTCCGCTATTCATCGTATTGGGTAAGCTGTGGGTCTGTGAGTACTTGATCCGGCGCACCCGAATACCAATAACTTACATCCAACGTCAGCGTGCGAGAGCTGTTCACATCTTGATCACGGTAGATTCCGACAAGGGAGTTACCACGCTCATACAATGAACCCTTCAAGCTGATGACGATGAACTGGAAGGAGTCGGACGCCTGGCTCCGGATATAGTTGGCGATCTTGGCAACGTTAGTATTGTCCAGAGCAGCGTCTACTTCATCAAGGACGAAGAATGGTGCAGGTTGGTAACTTGAGCCATAGTGAGAACAGAGGTTTTCAGGGGGAAAGATAAAAATAAACAAACCTGTGTATAGCGAAGAGAAGAGCCAGGGCGGCCACGGTCTTTTCCCCACCCGAGAGTTGTTCCATGTCACGGAATCGTTTCATCGGTGGCATGGCATGATATTTGATACCAGCGTTATAAGGTTCCTGTGATTAGCAATGGAAGTGAAGACTTCCTGGACTCACAGGGCGAAAGACTTACCTCACTGTCCTCCAAACTAAGATATGCGACGCCTCCCATCGGCGACGCTTTCCCCTTCGTGAGGTCTTTGTACACCTGATCGATACAATCCGAAATATGATTGTACGCCTTATTGAATGACTCGCATCTGATTAATGTGATGAGAATGGAAGTACAGTTGATACTATTCGCGTACCTTCTTCTCTTGACGTCGTTGAACTGATCACGTGCATTTTTTGAGTCTTTCCGTGCCTTATCAGCTTCTTTCTCCGTGTCTGCGAGCTTGGCCTCGACATCGTCTAGCCTGTCCGACAGTCACTATCAAATAATTGCAGAGCGGGAGTTGACATACTTTTCAATAGCCTTCAAGTTGGGTGCCATTCTCTCAATCTCTCCGTTGAGTTTCGCAATTTGAGCATCGAACTCGGCGGCGGTCTCAGGAGAGTTGTCCTACAATAGAAGTGAGATACAATTCTGTTCCGTCAAAAATCACGTACCGCACGCTCCTCCTCAGTCAAGGAGTCAAAGTCAACCTCGATCCCATAATCATGGACTTGTCGTGGTCGTTGGGTACCATCGTCATCGTCAACATCCATAGCTACCTCCTCTCGCAGGTTCTACACAGAAATGGACATCAATGCATGTTTTATCTACCCAAAAGGACGGTCTTACCTCTTCCATCGGAACATTCTTCACATTCCCTTCCAACAGAGGTAGTTTGATGTCCTCAAGCCTACATTTCCTGTAGGTCGCCGATCGTTCCAGTGCCAGCTTCTCAATCTCGTCGTTCTAAGTGAACATAAGCGGTCGAGCGCATCCAAACGAACAACCAACATACCTTCAGACCAATCTCCTTGAGAGCCTGGTCAAGCACCTTGGCAGCTTTCGCGTGCGTCTTTTTCGCTTGATCGACATGCTTATTCTTCTCGTCGAGCACGTCGTTGAGACCCTGCAGCGTTTCTCGAAGTTGTGCGATGCCCTCTTGCGCCTCCGCAATCTCAACTTGAATGGTGCGCTTCTTTTCTTCCAGCTCCGCCACCTTCCGCTGCTCATCTTCAGCCGCGTTTCGCAGCGTCGCCAGACGCGATTGTGTCATCCTCAACTGCTCCTCTTCGAACTGAGACCTACGCACGTGTCGATCTCGTCCCTCAACCTCGAAAGCGCGAGAAAGAAAACTCACTGGTGTGTTAACCTCGCAACTTGCTGATCAAACCTAAGTCGTGCCTGACTCTCCTCCTCGGCCACTTTCAACTGACGTTCCTCATACTCTCGAACATTTTCGACGCCGATCTCGTCGCAAAATGAGGCGAACACGCCGTCTTCGGCTGAGTCGATCACAGATTGGAGTTCTGCGATTTGAGAGGATAGTTTCGAGTGTGAAGTTTGAGCCTGTATCTCGGGTCAGTTTCCTCTGAGTCTACTGCACGTTGCGCGAACCTTTTTTAGATCGGGAGAGAGCTTCTTGAGTTCCCGGTCGACGTGTTTAAGCTCCTCTTTGATCCCGGTGTACCGGGATCTGCAGGCGCTCTAGATATCACCGATGAAATGATAAGACTGCTGTAAACCAGACAACCATCCCAAGAACGCACCAGATCGTCTCGTACAACAGTTATAGCACTCTCTAGTCGTGTAATTTCAGCGATGACATTTTCATCTGCCTTACCCCTCGGTTTCGAGCGATTCAGTTCCTGAAGCTGTGCCACGAGACTGTCGCGAAGACGCGTAAGACCTGCAGATAATTGAGGGCGGGAGCATCATGCTAGGTGAGCTGCATACCTTGCACGTCCTTCTCCTCCCACTTCTTCCCTCCCCCGTGCGTACTTCGACCACCAGTAATAAGCCCACTCTTATGGATGACGGTGCCCTCCAATGTAACAGCTGCCCAACTCTCAGCACGGCATCCCACCCCCCGCAACGAATATTAACTTACCTTTCACCTCCTGCCCCCGCTCCCAACACACGTACCTCGCCACGTCCATCGTGTCACATACAAGCGCATTCCCACACGCATGGTGCATTGCGCGTTCCACGGCAGCCTCATACTGGATCACGTCGACCGCGAGACGCGCGCCTCTGGCGAAGGAGCGGAACTTGTCGTTGATTGGTTTCGTGCTGATCGTATCGAGGGGGAGGAAGGTCGCTTGGCCGGCGCGCTGGGTGCGCATATACTACCGTGTTTTGGAATTAGCTTAAAAGACGATGACAGAAGGCAAAGAAGCGCACGTCGATGCATTCAATAGCAGTCTTCTCTTCATCCACGACGACAGCATCAATGTTGCGCCCCAGGATGACGGATACTGCTGTCTCGTACTTGCGCTGTGTGGGTTTGCAGAGGTCGACCACGCGCCCTCGAACACCTGGGAATATGCGCTGCAGGCTTGAGAGCGTCTCCTTTAGCTTTGCTTCGCGCTCGGATTCGGTCCTGTCGACGCCTGCTTGGAGCAACCGCTGATAGACATCTGCGAGTTTTTCGTTTGTCTCGGTCTCGAGACGGCTGTGCAATAATGGTGAAACGATGCGTGATAATTGTTTAGAGAACAAATATATACCTGATCCTCGTCCGTTCGCTTTGCTGGTTTTCGTACTCTTGCTTTGAGCGTGCGTGATCCCCCTGGAGGGTAGCGAGCCTTTGCTCGAGCTTTGAGAATACAATAAAAAGCTAGGACATGTTGAACTCTGAAAAACGCATACCTCTGACTTGTTGGCTTGCTGAGTTTTCTCGTCGCCTTGAAGTTTTTCTTTGTTCCGCTCAAACTCTTCATGTTTGGCCCTCACTTGTGTGAGTGTTCGGGACGCCGTCTTCTCGTCTCGGCTGAGCGTCTCCAGGGCTTGACGCTCCGAAACGGCAAGGACGCTGGCGGATGCTTTTCTATGCGTGGCGTTAATACTAAAACATATATGTTGACGGGTATAACTCACAGTGAGCGATATTCAGCTAGACTGGTCTCGCTGAGCGATGTATTATTCTGAGATGCACGTCTCTGAGCCTCTGGATATAACAAGTATGAGACCAAGGACGACAATGGATCTACAAATGGCTTACCTGCAGCCTCGTCTGCTGCCTGTCGAGCATTTGCAAGATCTCGTGTGAGTGAGTCGAGCTTAGCTTGCTGACGCTCAGCATCATTGCCGACCTGCTCCTGCATCTTCTGGGAATTTTGCAGCTTTCGGGACGAGTGCTTGATCTGGGCGTCGACTTCCACCAGCTCAGGTTCCTGCAGCCCATTAGAGTCGGTTGGGTAGTCAGATAAGCTCAGCTGACCTTGGCTTCCAACGCCTTTTCGGCCTTCTTGACTTTCTTCTCATCTCGTACGACAGCTGTGCGAGCCCTTGCTTGCTCTGCGCGCGCATCCTCAAGAGCTCTATCGTGTTCTCCATGCTCTGCACGTAGGCCAGCGAGTGCTCTAGACTTTGTCTGAATGTCTCGCGCGTTCGCTTCCAGTGCCTCTTCGATGTGGAATAGTTTATAAAGGATGCGCTTCAAGATAAGGTCGTCCTAGAGAGAGGCGCATGAGTATTGGATTGAAACGAATGGTAATGCAGGCGCACCTTCTGGTCACACAAACTTTCAAATCGCTCTGCCTCGCCCTTTTGTTCCTTATACTGCTTTATCTCACCGGCAATGCCTCTCCTCTTTGTGAAGTTGAAGGTTGCGTTCTCTGTTGCGCGATCCTGAGCTTCTTTGGCTTTCTCATATTCTTGGGCGAGCTCCAGAGAGCCTGAAATTTGTTCGATGAGGCGGGAAAGCTCTCTTGGAGACTGAGACGCGACAGCCTCGACATCACCCTGGAAGACGAGGAAGTTCTTGGCTTTGACGAGGATATTATGGGACGTCAGGGCGGCGTTGTACGCGGAGTAGGTGACAACTTTGTTATTGAGACGGTATTCGGATGCTCCGGTGGTCGATATTCTACATGACAAAAACACAGTCAGAAGAGTTAGGGAAGTGAGACCAGGTAGCACACACGTTCGCTGGAATAACCACTCCTTTCTCTTTTCATCCTGGAACACTGCAAGCACCCATGCCTTCTTCGCTGTGCCCTCACCTTCACCGTCGCCGTCGCTATCATCGTTGTCCTCCTGATCTTGTGTGGTCTCAGAGGCATCGGAGGGGCCTTTGGCGAGCCTGCGCCCGCGGTAGACGAGATCTTTAAGTTGGCTACTGCGCAGTTGTGCACTTTTTACACCGAGCACGAAAGAGATTGCATCCATGAGATTGGATTTTCCAGCGCCATTTGGGCCGATAACGGATGTGAAGTTCTTGAATGGTCCGATAACCTGGTGGCCCCTGGAATGGGACGAGTAGACAAGTGATTAGATATGCCAATTGGTTTTTTTTCGACAAAATATATAAACGCACCGATATGACTTGAAATCGCTCAATTCTATGCGGATGAGAGGCATATTGGCTAAGCCAAGTCGGAATTAATTGGTTTGGTCTTACAAGTGCCAGTAATTAAAATCCCTAGGGAACACGACAAACGCGTCTGTCACGTGTGACACTAAGGCGTTATTTGTCAAAATCTTTAGAAACAAACAACCATTTCGAGCAGGCGCCATATGTATAAACGAGAGGAACAACAGTATGGAGCGACGACGCAACAAGCTCTCGTCACTGAAGACAGGAACTTTACAAACCGTTTGACGGAAGTTAGATACGTCAATGACTCACTGAAACTATACTGTACAATAGCTCTGTAAGAACAGCTTTATAAAATACAGAAAATACTCGGGTAGAATGAATTGCCACTCAGTAACGGTTATGGAGTTTAAGACTAGTCTATTGAGATGCTGCCGCACGCTTGGGTGTCAAAATTGAAGCTTAAGTTCGATAGGGACACCTTACCATAACAACTTGAAGGGCTTCGTGCGTGTGAGAGAGGCACGTATCGGAGTTACGTGAGGCGATGCGACGTACTTAGCGTTTGCACTGCGCTAGTCGAGTCGTGTACGGTGGACCGGCCAGCTCTGCCTCCTATCTGCTGGTCTATCCTCCGCCTGCCTAATCCAGCTGATCGATCCTATGGAACGTCCCGCCGGCACGCCCCGCTACAACGGATCTATGTATATCATATTTCGCCGCTACTTGATTACATAAGCTGGTAGCGCCAGCTAAAGTGGCAAAACCCGCTACCCTTTTTTTTCTTCGCATTTCAAGAAATTTGTTCTCACTCTCAATTAATGAACGTTGCCACTCAGTCTCGAACTCTGCATTTGCCAGCCGCTAATAATACATACAACCTCATCGCATAATTTATCTTACAATGTTACCTGATCGCCTAAACCTCAGAGAAACCGTGTTCTGCTGTTCAAGCTTCCCTCGTCCTTTTGCCCAATTGGACACCAGCCATGGCGTCTGCAGCCCGTGATTTGGAGGATGAAGCGCTTCCGTCATAATCAAATCCGTTGGGTTGAGAGCTAAATGGCTCAACCTCTAACTTGGAGGGATCCATAACGCGAATAGTGTGTGCGTTTAGTTGGTAAATCTACATCGTTGTTCAGCTTTTATTTTTCTTTCTAGTTTTGGATTCGGTAGTTCTTACCCGGCGTTCCTTCCAATTGAAAGCATGCAGAGTCGCCCTGATCATGACGAGAGTGCCGTGCTTGAGGTTAATGTACCACTCCTGAGGTGGGATCAAGATATTCTCCACATTCCTGATATCGAGCTGACGGAGTTTGGCGTTGACATGCTGAAACAGGTCTCCTCCGTAATCTGGGAGCACAGTAGGCTCGTAGAATGTGTTCGTCGTTATGGCACTCTCCTGCGTGGATTCTTTGTTACTTCCATTTACAGTTGCGTCAGTAGACTTGCTCTCAGCACCCTCATTAGTGTTGGCAATCGCTTTTTTGGCCACTCTTGGGCGCTTGCCTTGCATGGCTTGTTGAGTGCCTTTTGGAACCTTTGAGAATGTCAGCGCAATCACGTTGTTTATTTATTAAATCTCACTGCATATAATTGCTTGGTGTTGACCACGACAGGTCCAAATATTGATGGAGGCACGTATCGGAGTTACGTGAGGCGATGTGACGTACAGTACTGTTGTTGATGCCTTCCTCGAACAGCTCACTTTTTTTCTTCAAAACGTATGAAGACCTCAACCAGATGTCTATGTATGGGGCAAAATTATTTTGAAACAAATTTATGCAGTTGTTGTGGCTCGAGAGGTCAAATTTCAAATTCCAATGTTGTGGTTCAATGAGGCATCCATAACTGTACTATTAGTGTTTGCACTGCGCTAGTCCAGTCGTCTGACATTACGCCATCCAAATTACCAGATCTCGATCCTATACTTGTCAAGTTCCCGCGAATATGCCATTATGAGCGTGCAATGCAACTATTTCAGTTCACTATTTTCTCTAAGCGACATAACATGACAAGGTCCTCCATATAAAAAGGGGGAGGGCAAGAGACCCATTACCTCCTCCACAGGCTATATTGTACCTTTTTGTTCTTCCTCTTCCTCTCGCGGTCTAACTATCTTACCGCCTTTTTGAATCATATACAAAATGATGGACGCAGCAACTCCGGATCCCTCTTCTGCGTTGACATTCTCGTTGACTCCAAATTTCTATCGTTCGCCTTCATCATTACCTGTCGTCCTCCCCAATCCAAATATTACCCTCTCCAGCTATGGTGAGTGCAATTTGCGATTGTCCTGACTGGAAAAAGCTCCCCCTCTATTACTATATGGGATCACTGTAACTGATCAAAGAGCACTCCCAGAAGAGCATCTCTTCCCAGAAGCCCTTCGTAACATGCCCCTTTTAATGAGAGTGCTCTGTGTTTTCACACTGGGGCGCCCCGATCTTGAGGACGATTGGAAGTTGCTGCAATCTGACGAAGCATTCGAAACCATTCGGGCTAGGTCGTGTTCTATCCTCGTCAATACTATCACCACTGTAAGCTACCCGACTCCATATGAGCTGAAGCCTGTGCTGACATACCTCTAAAAGGCAAGTGTTCTTCTCGCTACAAGCGTTGCTTTCATAACCACAGGTTCTCCTGTGCCATTCTTTGATTATACATCACCTGTTCCCTACCTCATGCTCTTGATGTCACTCATGCTATCCATGATCGCAATTTCGACATCTGGCCTGAGCATGATACGCTGGCAACACATGGACTGGCAGTTGACTCAAGAAGTAAGCATCATCCTCGTTCTATCGATTACACCATCTAACCCAAGTATTACCAGCAACTCAAGCCAGGGGGCTACTTCGTCTGGTCCTACCTATTGTCAATATTCACCCCCATGTTATTCATTGGTTTGTCCTTCAATTTTTTAATATTTGGTGAGGTCCAGTACTTCAATGCTTTCTCTGGGCCCTCATGTCGTTCATCCCCAGCAATGTTAGTAACAGGATTTTGCTCCCAAAGCATGGTCTGCCGCACTGTCACCGCGCTCTGGCTGATCACGTATGTCGTCAATGTGGGGATGATATCAATGGAATTTCTGTGGAAGCATGCGAAAAGTCATAAATCACGCTGATCTACATACATTCCACCAGTTTTTTCCTTCTTGTTTTAACAGCACTGTACTGGCGCTTGTAGATACACACCTTGTTACAGCCCTCCTGATGTGGTGCACACAGCATCCCGGGTACGACACTCCGGCAGATACTGTGCACGATTTTTTGGCAGAGGCGAGTTGTAGATAAGTATGTACGTATTACAGTATATGGTATAAATCAGTCAGCTTCCGAATCGCAGAACTCCCATTGGATCTTTGACTTTGACCTGGTGCTTGGCGCGAAGCTAATCAGATCAGATAAGTATCGAAGAGAGCCGTCTTGGCCGCGGGAACACTCCGAGTTAACTTCAAACTCCACTGGTAATCCTACGACTCGGCCCGAGAAGTACTCAGTGCGACCACAAAACTTGGTGTAATTAGAACTTAGTGTACGATCGATTCGGCGTCGTTCTCAATCTTGGCGTGATTCTCGACGCAGGTCCTGCTAGCTACAATGACCGGTTTTCTGTTCGTAAGCCAGCCTACCAATAGACCATCAGGCATCAAACCCTGCACAAACTTAGTCTCCCCTAGTCAGACTATATAGAAGGAAGACAGTCGTTCCTTCTATTGCGCAAACTGAACAGCATGAAATCTAAATGAAATCATAATCACGGACGAACGCTGACAATATCAATATTTCTGCCTTCTATCCTTCGATTGGTCTGGCTGTGGGAGACCAGCTTGTCAAGGTTTTACAGCACTTTTCTAGTTCCACCTATACTTCCCATAATAATTAGTAAAGAGGACAGAAAAGCCCCGCCTGTCCTCTTTTCTAATATATGTAAGGACAAAACGTTTGATCCCGCGGAACCAATTCGCGTGACTCTCAGGCTGTCTGTGCTCCACATGAGCTCCAAATGCTGTCCGATTTGCTTGAGCGCTCTATCTCTACTCCTCCTTTTGCAATTGCATGCTACTGAACTCTACATGCAATCGTACGTTTCTCTCCTAACTGTATTCCTCTGCTTTTACCACGATGGCGTCTGCATGCTCATTTCACGGCGTCGTTGGTATTCAAAATGCTACTCGTTATGCTTTGGAGCCGAAAAAAATGTTTTGGAAAATGGATGGCTTTGTACCCGTGTCTTATGATTAAGAAGACGGCGTTGGTGATCTTCCTGTCTCCGTGTTACCGCCACTCTAGATGAAGACACCACGTTAGAACTTTATTGCGTAGATGTATGTCCATGCCTTTCTTCCCATCTACGTATCTCTCATACTCATCGTCAGAAGCAGTGCACTGTGTGCAACTGCATATACACGCGGACGGACTGCTCATTATATGTTCGGAATACCTGTAACCGAAGACAGCGCGGACCTACATTCCAACATCCATCCCTTTTCCGCACGAGCTGATCTCATTCGAAATGCAAGTGCAATCATATGGGATGAATTGCCGATGGCAAATAAAGCTGCATGGCAGTGTCTACGACAAACCTTTCGGTGGAATTCCACTCATCGGCTTGGGCGAAATGTGCGTGTTCGCATCACCGCTCTTCATCGCAGATTTGTCGAAGTTCAGATTCCTCATACCGGAGAGATACATTGCTTGCCTCGGATCACGTTCACGTTCAATCCAGCACGTTCAGACCGGACTGTAATTCGCAAACAGTTTCCTCTGCGACCTGCCTATGCGACGACATTCAACATATGTCAAGGGCTGACGCTAGAGAAAGCCGTGCTTGACTTGCGCACAGATTCGTTCGCACACGGACAGCTATACACAGCACTATCGAGAGTGCGATGTCGACGTTGACGATGGAAAACGTCCGAAGGTGTCTAGTTCCAGTTCCAGACGCTTGACGTCGGTCCGACGTCAAGTACTCCGTCCATCACACCGTCCAGTACCGAATCAGCCAATCATTGACCAACGTTTACTGAGACCATGGAGTAACGGAAACTATGCATAGTACCGTATATCGCGTCTCCAGTTTTTAAGTCAGAATGGCTGGTGCGCTAATCTATCTGTATTCTTCTCTTTCACCCAATGGCCGCATGCTATTCCCCGGAGGTGCGCTTTGAAAACGTAGAAAAACCTGCTGCATGACTGATATGATCTGGGCTTTCAAGTTCTATGGGACTAGCTGAACAAAGAGCACTTGCCGAAGAGCATTCCCTCCCCGAAGCCCTTCGCGACATGTCCCTTGTAATGAGAGTACTCTGTTTTTCGCACTGGAGCGCCCTGATCTTGAAGACCATTGGAAGTCGCTGCACTCCGAGGAAGCATTCGAAATTGTTAGGGCTAGGCTGTGCTCTATTCCGGCTAACACTGTCGCCGCAGCAAGCTATTCAACTCCCTGCGAGTTGAGACAGGCGCTAACATACTTCCACCTAAAAGGTGGGCGTTTTCGTCACTACAGGCTCTCCTGTGCCATACTTCAACTGTACATCTCCTGCCCCCTATTTCCTGCCCTTTATATCCCTCATGCTGTCCATGATTGCAGTGTTGACATCTGGTCTAAATATGCTACATTGGCTTCACACCGACCGGCAGTGGACTCGAGAAGTAAGGGTTATTCTTGCTCTATTGCACCAGCTAACCCACATATTATCAGTAACTCAAGCTAGGCGGCTACTTCGTCTTGTCCTACCTGTCATCAATGCTCACCCCCATGTTCTTCGTTGGCTTGTCCTTGAATTGTTTCATGTTTAGTGAGTCGCTCCAGTAATTTGGTATTCTTTCTGGGCTCTCATGTATTTCATCCCCAGCGATATTGATAGCAGGCTTTTACTCCCAATGCGCGTTCTGCCGCACCATCACTACGCTTTGGCTGGTCCCATACGTTGTTAACATTGGGAGATATTGATGGAATTTGTGTGGAAGTATGCAAATAAATCACGTTGATCTACATACCCCCAGCAGTTTCCCCTTTTTTCCTTCTTGTTTTAGATGTGGTGTACTACTAGTAGCGCCTCCCCGATGTGGAACACGGTATGCCAGGGTGTGCAGCACTCCGCGGTGTACTTAAGTTGTAGAGACATGTACAAGTATATGTATGTAGTATGTAGCTTTCAATCACAGCTCTGTGACGGTTGGCGTAATCGAAACACCTGTGCGTTCAAAGTTTATAATTATGCGTCAAAATTTGCTGCAGCTTATACTAGTCCTAGCTACTACTTACTGGCAAGGTCCCAAATGAAATTTTCGGCAAATTCATGGACCACGTGATCTCGCTAATGGAGATTCTTCATACTTACTATCCATCACATTTTCCAGGCCTGAGATCTGAGATCTCGTGTAACACTACATCCAACTGCTGCTGGCGCTCTGTGATGTTGGTACTGATGAAGCTTGGCCCCCATGTCCAATAATGAAGGCGCTGACGATGGTAACATAGTAGTGGTAGTAGTGTATCCAAGACCTCAAGGTTGAATATTGCAAGTGTTGGCCGCTGGATGATAATATCTACAGACTGCTGTCAGAGATGTGAAGAACATTGTAATACTTGGAGGTGCGAAGAGAGATATCCTACGAGGCTGATGATACAAGTCCATGAAGCCCGAAGTATTGCTAGACCTGTGCAAATTATCAAGACTCTTGGGGTCGTAGCGCTAGTATTTTTTTGAGGGAAGAAATAAGGGTACGGTACTCCGCTCGCTGCTTATCTGTCATTGTCACTCCGACGCCGAAGACCAAGTGTCTCCAGGAGGCAATTCGACCGTGAAAAAAGCCTACCACTCCTCATGAGGCCACAGCGTTATTTAATCGATATGCAGTGCTTTAACTATTTAGCTGGGGGCAAGTGTAATTTGGGGAGTGATACAACATTGAACGCGTGAGATCAGACGTTTGTGTCCACTGACTTGGGGTCACAAATGATGCGGAAGTCGTGTGCTTGAATGGCTTCAAGACCTGTGCGTCGTAGAATCGTGCGTATATGTTCAACGAGGAGAGGTTGGGACATAGTTGGAGCAAGCGGGGGATTACATTCGAATGAAGCATTGTCATGTTGACATTTGTGAGTTGGGCCCATATGGCATTGAGGGGAGGTAAGTGGTACTTAAACGTTAACCACGGATCTCTTATAGAGAGTCCGCAGAGTGGACAGTTGAGATATTGTTTGTGCAAGAGCTGGACAAGTATAAGGATCAGGTATGTTTGTGGCCAGCTCCGTAAGTGATATGAGGTCTGCTAACAGAAGTTCGGGTCTGGAGGCGTGGTGGGAAAAACCAATGTAGAGAGACGAGGTTTGATTGATGCTAAGGCTGAAGACCTAGTGTCGTAGCTTCAAGATCTGCGTGTAATCAAGTCCTTGGCACCAGATCACTAACGAGAGTGGAAGTCCTTGTGATCACGCGTCCCAAGAGAAAGCTCTCCGCTCCCAGTTGGCGTCCCAGTTCCCGTACATGCCGGATTGCACAATCAGCCTGCACCACAGATTGGGTTCGCCTATAGCAACCTCCCTCCACAATCGGCATATTCTGGTCAACAATATGGGAGCTCTGAACCTTGATGGGAACGAGTGATAGAAACAACAGTAAAAAATTAAGGTTAGGATTTTAGTTGGCAAGCGCCAGAGAGCCGATCCAAATCGCATGTACAGATTGACGGACTTGATGATTTTTTTCCTGCTGGACGAGTTTCCCGTGAAGAATTTCGATATCATCCATGACTATTTCCACGCCCGAGATCTCACCAGACACTACATCCAACTGCTGCTGGCGTCCAGTGATGATGGACTTGATGATATTTTTTTCCTGCTTGACGAGTTTCCCGTGAAGAATTTGAATACTATCCATGACTGTTTTCAGGCCCGAGATCTCACCAGACACTACATCCAGCTGCTGCTGCCGTTCACTGATGATGGCGCTGAGGGGCCGATCCTTGAGCTTGATGACAGATCAGTTGGTACTGGGGAATTTGGCTCGGGAGTACGGTGTTTCGAGTTCTGGCATCTGGTGATCGTCAATATCGCATCTGATAAGATCTGATAGCATCCGCATAGACATACAATTGCTTGTGAACGTAGCTGAAGCGAATAGTTACAAGCCTCATACGCAAGTACCTAATAAAACTTGCTACTTACGATGTTCTGCAGTGCACCAGTGATATCCGAGGCCGGGGAGAGATTGACTCGTGAGTTGGCTTTCTGCATGTTTTGCCAAGGATCCAGATGAATATGGCGGTGTTAAGCAGGAGGTGACCGCATTCAGCTGTGTCATTCTGGCGGCTTCCAAGTTGCGGAATCAAAAGCGCCGGTGATCGACCAGAGATTCTCATCATAAACAGTCCATGAATTGAATCAAAACACAAAAACACAAATGACAGACGAAAATCATCAAGTAAAAGAAAGCATAAAGCATCAACACTCAAAAAAAAACATTAAACCATCCATGCATGATATCGTGACCCGCACCTCCAAATCTACTCTCTCGCGATCGCATGTACGCGTCCACTCCTTCTGTCATTAATATGAGCACCCCTACCCAAGGACCAAGGCCTCTATGACCTCCGTGGGCAACGAGCCGGCAGGTCTAGCAGCGAGGCCAGTCCCCGATTCTACGAAGACAACGACGACGCGTCAGAACACGATGACTCGTTAAGCTCTTCTTCCACAGCTTTTCGGCCTGTAGCTGTTAGAATGGGAATTCCGGAACTGATATCTTTCTCAAAGTATTGGGGTATAAATCTGTATATCGTTCGGTCAGATCAGCACCAAACAAAGACTCGGAGAAGAGGAAGAAGAATAAGAGACTCACTGGATGCCTTTCTTCTTTCGTTCTCCCGCCTCATCCCGCTGCTTCTGTTCAATAGCAAGCTTCGCTTTCGTAGCTTCCCCATACTCCTTCGCAAGCAATCGAGTCGTCACCGGATCCCAGAGCTTTCGGCTCTCGATAGGAAGTTGTTGCTCTAGCGGGCGAACCTGCTTCGGGACCACAAACAACGTAGAAAGGTCTACGAGAGTCGCGTATTCTGTTTCTGATAACGAAGGAGAGGATACCGATGGCGATGAAGCAGACGGTGTTGCAGCGGTCCGCCGCCATCGTATTTGGTTCCGCCAACATCCATCAAAGACGGCTACGACGCGGGATGTAGGGACGTGCTTCACTTTCGTCCACTCGTCGTGTTCTATGGATTCTTCGTCGTACGTATGTATCACGCCCTCGACCAGGAAGTGCGCGCGGCCTAACCATGACTACCACGCCATGTGAGCATTCCTATAAAAGAGCACACCTCACAAAGAAGAAAATAACACACCTCTTCCTTATACTCGATCACAGCACGGTATGCCACTCCACCCTTACTCCCAGAACACGTCACGATGGTGCTATCACCCACAGTGATATAGAAGCTCCCTCGCAAGATGCCGTTCACACTAGCCACGGGGTGCGTGATGTGGTACTTCTCCCCCTTGCCCGGGCCAGAGGTGAGGTCGATGTAAATGCCCTTGTTGAAGGACCCTGGTGCGACTCGTACGGCAGTACCGCTTACCTTGGCACTGATCTGGTCGATACCTGCCATTTCCACCCCTCGCGATGGGCATGAGGCGTAGTATGCGCTTACTGGAGGGTGATGAGAGACCTGCTCGGTGACGTATGCGATTCGAATATTTTCATCGTTTCTTACGTTTGGGGGGGAGAGGGATAGAGTAGGAAAGTGCGGCGTCGCCGAGGGACGTGGGAGCTGTGCTTGGAGAGGCTTTGCCTTTGGAAGTGAGGCTGAGGCCGCTGAGTGTGCTCTTTGAGCTCTTGCCACTGCGATTGCTCTTGACGCTGACAGTCTCGCTTAGAGTAGGGGGTGGGGTGACGGTGGTGTGTACGCGGAGGATTGGGGGTTGGGTCGGGTCGGAGGAGTATGAGACTGGGGGTACGTCCCAGTGGGCACGGAAGTGCTCGCCGAGGACGCTGTTGTAGGGCTTGCATACTTTGCCGTGCTGCAAGACAGGAATCAGTTATTAGAATACGCAGCGGATGAATTATACATACGACGAATTTGAGGTCCTTTGTGAATATGAAACGGACGACGGCTAGTATGCGCTCAAAGGGATCGTTGGAATCGTTGATTCTATGGCGCACGAGGACGTCAGCGCCCACCCACAGCCACAACAAAGATTCATTGTACTTACGCGGCGAAAAGATCTGGTCTATCGAGGTAATGCCAGTACTCGAGGTTAGGAAGAGGCTCGAGGAGGGATGCAGGGAGCGATAGGCGCCTTGACGAAACTGTCAGTCAGTGGCGCGGATGAAAGGAGCAGAAAGTGAGACAGACATTGCAGCGATGTCCTTTACACCCAAACACTTCTTAACTAGCTGGACTATCATACTGAGCTTTCCGCCTTCACCGGTGTCTCCAGAGTCAGGCAAGGAGATGGTTGGCTCGGATGGTTCGTCGTCTTCCAAGACCTCTCCGGAGGGTATCTTGATAACTGCTTCATCAACCATGATTGAGAATTCGGATGTAAGTAGAGTAGGAAAGAAAAAAAGAAAACAAGGAATTAGAATCGGGAGAACCACACGAGTGTTGCAAAGAGCAAACACGTGCGCCAGTATGAGTACAATAATATGGGCGCTTATTTACAGTAGCAACCCTCAATCGCAAATCCAGCACTCAATTGCAAGGCTACGCAAGGCAGTTCCATACGCAGCCTACTATGGTCACTCTCGCTCCAAGTACTCTCCATGGCGCAGCAAACTCTTATCAAGGGAACCGAACAAGATGAATTCATTCAGTGCGCGTGAGATGCCGCGAGAACTTGAGCACGCAATGCTGCTTCTAGGGTACTGGGCTTCGTCTGGTAAACCAAAATATCATATTACCACGTCAGTTCGTGTATAGGCACCTATTTGCAATATGGGGAGGAGGGCCTCCACATGTCCTCGAGATTCTCCATTCTGAAACTGCAGTTCTATGACGCCCATGTAAGGATATTTGCAATACGGCAGAGTGTTGGAGCAACGTTGCCATCACTCAGATACCACAAACGCCCCATTCAGGAATCAGCAATGCAGTACAAAACCCTAATCCAAATCAGAAACTCATACCACAGGATTAACATACGACCCCTTCATACCCTTGTGCTACTAAGAAGCAGGGACCCAAGGTCGAATATTTGGACGAGTGCCGTCAAGCTCAATCACTGGTTCGAAGAAAGGAAGATGGCCGCGTGGGCTGTAGTCACAGCGAACTAATCGAAATGGAGCAGAATTGCGTGTTTATTTACCTCATCATCATATCTAGCTGTGGGCATTGCCGCCCGGGCGCTTGTTTCCACTCTAATGAAGATAACAGTCGTTCCTTTTATATGCTTGTTTCAGTGAACGCCTACTCGTTCGGCAACTGCATACTACCACCATCCAACGAGCTTCCTGAAACCGATTGAAGCATCCATCCTAACCCAAGCAGTTCCTGGAAATTATCACTTGTCTCTCCACACTTACCTTTGGCCCAGAAAATCTAGACCTTGAACATTCCATTGACGTTTTCGTACGTCGTTCCTTAAGATAGCCATCGCCCGTATAATTTCTTACTCCTACTACGTCGTCAAGCCTAGCTATGTGTTCATCTCGCAATTGTGCCTCGGTGTATAATCAACCTCTATCAATGAGTGAATGGGACCAATGTCAGTATCCCCATCTCTTACCTCACATCTCTCTGTCTGACCCCATCAACAGTTTCTCAATTATCTGAAGGAACCTGGGAGAAGCTGTCCCGCGTTGCTGTTAAGGGTGCTGAACATGACTCCTGAGCGCCTGCCTCATCCAAAATGTTTGGAAGGGACCCGGGTAGACCTTCTCAAGTACATCCATGGATTATTAGACAACCGAGAGAAGAGTCGAATCATTTGGCTGCATGGCACGGCAGGTGTCGGAAAATCTGCCGTTGCGTTCACTATGGCTCAAAGGATGAGAGCTCTGAAAGTGACAGAGCAGACACATCGAAACTCGGCTCGCGGGGACATTCTTTTTCTCGCGCAAGCACACGAAACGCAGCGCACCTGGTTATTTCTTTGCGACGCTTGCCTGTCAGCTTGCCAGCAATTTTCCCAGCGTCCGGAAGGATGTGAACGAAGCTATCCGCGAGAGTCCTGCGGTTCTAGACCCCGACAAGTCTCTTCACGACCAGATGAACGCCTTGTTTCTCAAACCTCTCCGGGCCCTTCGATTCCGACTGCGCGAGTGTCTACCTCTGATGTTTGTTATCGATGCCCTTGATGAATGTAAACCTGAAACTGTTGCGCATCTTCTCTCCCTTCTCGGCCAGGCTCTTCGTGATCCTGAGCTACCTGTGATCCACATTCTGCTCACGAGTCACTTGGAAGACCATATCCGGAAAGTCATTCAGACAGAAGAGATGCGCCTGCTAGTGTGCGAGATACCAGTTAACACTTCCGGGAAGGGCGTTGCTACCACCATCTCGTTAGACGGCGTAGATGTCGACCATGACATTTACGTTTTCCTGCAGCATTCCTTCCGAGAACTGCAAGTCGCCGTCCCGATTTCCCACAGCCACCAAGCGATCAACTTGCGCGGCTGGCGAGCCGAGCGGGGAGACGTTTCATCGTGGCGACCACGATGGTCAACTTTATCGACGATCGAGACAACGATCCCCGCGATCGGCTTCAGCTCATGCTCGAGCTTATAAATGATCTGCTACCAGGGACAGAGGTGTACAAGTTATATGACTGTATTCTCTCCACATGTGCTGATCCCTTGCGGGCACACATGTACTTGTCTGTTGTGGTTGCACTTGCGGACCCTCTGCCCATCTCGCAAATCTCGAAACTTCTTGGCCCTGGTAAGGGCAGCGATGTCGAGACAGCACTGATGCAGCTACGGTCTGTAATAGATATTCCTACCGACAGCAGTCTCCCCATGAATATCTATCACTCGTCAGTGCGCGACTATGTCTCAGACCCCTCAAACTGCAGCCTCCCTCAAGTACAGCCCATCTCATCGACCCACTCCCTACTCGCTTATTCCTCTCTCCGCCTCACGATCCATGACATTCCAGCAAGCACAGCCCTCCTGGATGCACTCTCAGAATTGAAGGGACACAGTCAAGCTATGCCACCCCACAATCCCCGGAGCTTACAACAATCGTTAGCCTTCGTTGTGGAGCCACCGGAGCCACTGCATATTCTCAAAGGTCTGGTGGAGGTCGCGGTTCGGGTTTACAATCCTGGCTGCGGACCCCGGACGGGCGTGCATGGCTGCAAACCCAAGGGGGGAAAGACTGGCTGTGGACCCAGGAGGGTGAGGACTGGTTGCCCACCCGTACGGGGGAGGACTGGCTGCAGACCAAAGGGGGAGAAATATGGCTGCAAACTGAGAGTGGGCAAGGATGGCTGCAGACCGGGCGAGGATGGCTGTGGACTTAGAGACCGCGAAATGTAACTGGTGACCCTGACGAGCAAAGTTGGCTACACGCCCAGAGTGAGGACTGGCTGAATACCCACAACGGGCGAGAGTGGCTGCGCACCCAGAATGTGCAAGAGTGGTTGCACACCACCGGCAGACGCGAGTGGCTGCGGACCTCGAGCGGGCGAGAATGGCTGGTGGCCCTTGGTGGCCGAGAGTGGCAGGTGTCCCATAGCCGGCGAAGATTGGTGGAGAGTAAGATGCGAATGTGGCTGGAAACTTACCAAAGGTGGGATTGGCCGCATATCTGGCGCGAGAGGACGTGGCTAACGATCAGCAGCGGGCGAAAGTGACTGCAGATTCAGAGTGGACGAATTTGGTTGCATACCTCGGGCGGGCAAGGTTGGCTACAGACTTTTTTTTTCCCCCAGTTGGACTGCAGATGGATGGACTGAAAATGGCTAGGGGTATTTAGTTGGCTCGGACTTTCTCAGTGGCTGCAGGCCCAGATCGGGCGAGAATGGCTGCAGACCAGCAGCGGGCGGGAATGGCTGCAAACTCAGAGTGGGCGAGAGTGGCTGCAGACAGCCCCATGGTCAAGCATGGCAGTCGATTCCTGCTGCGTCTGTCTGGCTGACAATGGAGGACTTCTCCAGCACTTTGGAAGCAATCGAGGAGTACACAATCATCCCAGAATCGGCTTTACTGTCAACTTTTGAAGCCGTCCAGCAGTTCAGGAACTTACCGGATTTTTGATGTTTCCAGCATTCCTTGCGGTAAAGCCTCAGGATCGTTTCACCTCTACGTTCTCGCAAGATGACGTTCTACCAGACATGGAGATAATCCATGCCATGATGGCATTTGCGCTTTTCGCAAACGACGCACGGGAACGAAGTCGATCAGCTTCCGATGCATTCAAGTATGCATGTCAAAATTGGGCCTTCCATTTGTCAAGAGTCCCGAATCCATGGGACAAAACGCTAGACCATATATTCAAGGCTTTCTGGAATCGCCATCCCCTCTCCTGGCTCGAAGCCCAGTGGAGTTTGAAGGGTCTGTAGTCTTGTCTCGTAGTTTTATCCGAAGGACAGAAATTTGCGAAGGTGTGTTTTTCAGATGCTTTCCGCGGCTCAGTACCTGATTTTGCAAACATAGGACCATCTCCTCCAAACTCCAGGATCATCTCAGTCAATAGTCTGAAGCTGTCGGTTTTACGCAACATGTCACGCTGTCTTGTTATCATTTCTTTATTTGATATTGCCTGAGTATCTACCTAGCGTTGATGCGATTTTTTTTCTCTGGTTGCAGTAGATCATACGGAATCGAGGTCATCAGACAAGGCATTGCTTCCATAATGTACGCCCTCCCACTTGAAATATATGTGCGTTAGGACGATTCATACGTTTTAGTTAGCTGTACACCACATATGCCAACGTAGCACGTCAAAACCAACGGGACCGTAGATATTCACCACCCGCGCCTCAAGTCTATAACAAGTGGTCTCTGTGGAAACTCGCAACAGCAATGGTATCTGATGTGAATGGAGGCATTGGCTCCGTGGAAGTGGGAGTATCCCTGCGTACGGAGTGCTAGTTAATGGTAACAGCGGACCCCTGGCCAACGACTATCAATATCACATTACCCTGTCCAAAGTGATCGATGGGTTGAGCTCATGTATAAACACCTGTTTACAACATGGAGAAGAGGGTCCCCACATGTTCTAGAAATTCTCCATCAGAAATTTTGTTCGAGGATGGAAGCGCAGTTCATTGATGCCCTATGACGCCCAGTGAAGTGGTATTTGCAATATGACAGGCCTTAAGTTTGAGGTCGTATTCTAAGAGTGTTGGAGCAACGTTATATCACTCAGGCTAGATACCAAGAACACCTGCATCATGCTAACTCACCTGGAACCACTGCGTCAGCTGAATAAAGACACCAGAAACGGGACCCACCAATACCACAAACCGCGCGGACGCCATCCAGCAGTGCAAAGCAACACCCTAATCCAAAACAGAAACTCATATTCTCATCATGGACCCACAGGAGTAACATACAACCCCTTTATAGACTCGATCGCTATCCTCGCGCTCATTCTCAACTTCCCCTCCTCACCATCCCCCATCCGCATACCCAAGCCCCATCTTCTCCGCCGCTTTCCGCACCCCCTCATCTTCCCTCCCTGCATCCCCTTCCATCTTTTCCTGCGCCCACCACCGCACCGCCCGCTCCCGCAGCTCAGGCTGGCGCATAATGGCAGCGCGCGTGGAATTCAGTAGGTGTGCGCGTGGGAGGGAACGCTCGAGGTGTGCGAGAGCGGGTGCGAGGGATGTACTGGGTGGTCCTGGCTGCTGTGATACAGGAAGGAACTGTGTAAGAAGCGGGAGTAAGAGGAACAGTGCTTGGCGTGCGGACTGGATATTGTCGTGCCACTATTCATACAAACTTAGTCCACTATTACACTGGAAACGAGAAATAAGTACCATGAACACCCTCATTCCATCCCTGGGAAGCGGCATCGCACTCGCGCTCGTCACGACATAACCTTCCGCAAGGGCTGCACACACTAACACGCCTAAAACATACCCCCTCCATCTATCCCTCCCATTTGCGCTGGATGTAAGCAACAACAACGCCGCCGCAGTACGGATATACGCGAGAATCGCGCTTGCAAAGACAAAGAGTGCGTAATCACTCGCGGAGGTGCATGGGGCGCAGGTCTGGAGTGCCCTTTGACCAAACCTGTATATATAGAACGTAGATGAGAAGTGGTTAGACTTTGCAATATCGATACGTGATGGAAATAAACGCACCGTACAAACCATCCCCTCGATTCATCAGTCCTAAGTCGACTTAGTAAAAGTTCAAGATCAGGTGGCATTGGCACTGGCACAGCAAGTCCTCCGTCTCCTCCTCCACCCGCCCCAAATCCAGCCTCTGATAATAGTAACGCATGGATACGCTCAACGGGGAGAGTGAGAGGGATTCCTAGGCGCGTGAAAAGGTTGGGTGAACGCTGGATGAGACCGTACAGAGAGTACAATGAGTGTAGGAGCACGACGCCTGGGAAGAAGCTTGCGGAGGCGCGTTTGTATAGGTCATGAAATTGGTGGTATACGATGAGCCATCCTATAGCTATGAGGAGGGACGTGAACAAGAGTGTATCGATAGCAGGATTCAAGAGACTCATTACAAGTTTTGACAAGTGCTCAACAACACGCGCTTTCGTCGGAAGCAGTTCGGAATTCGGATGCGACAGATGCTAACACTAGTGTTTCGCGGTACATACAACACTCATGCTAAGATGGCTATTGTAGAACTAGGTACGTATGAATAACGAGCTAAATGATAGTGGATATGTGAAAGGTAGCATGCAAGGGAGTATCATCGTACACGACAGAGATACTAGATATCATGATATGAATTCATGCAATCTAGTATGTCTGTCGTATACGACCTGAAAATATTGTACACAAGGAATATAATATAATCCGATTTCGAACTTTTTGATGAGACCTAGGATTTCCGTGTAACACTGCCATGAATGAAAGGAATCGGAAGGACACGTCAGCAGCGTCGATATAGATGCTCTGACAATGAACGCACCTCCACAACTTCAAAAGATCGATCACCATTCAACAAAAACCATCAGCGTACTCCAAAATGGAGAAGCCATGTGAAAGGTAGCATGCAAGGGAGTCCGTCAAAAAGAATTGTCGTACGCAAGAGTGGAACTGGACTCGTAGCAGCGCATCGCGACGCTGGGACAGGTCCTGTGCCACTGTTGCTACGACCTAGAGACATTGAACGACATCACCCCAACGAATATAAACCGATTTCGAAGTTGTTGACGAGACCACGCTTTGCGAGACATAGGATGGGTCATGCTGAGATCGTGAAATCAGCAAGTGTCGATGAGGATGTTCTGGCTACAACGTAGCCTCCCGCAGCTCCTCCAAAACATCGATCACCATTCAAACAAAAACTCGATGAGGCGTCGCCACCGGTACCCGTACTCCAAAACAGAGAAGGCATGCGACAGGTAGCATGCAAGGGTGTGACATCAAGAAGAATTGTCCTGTACAACAGGGTGGTGGGCAATGCTCGCTAACAAACCATGATGCTTATATAAGCCAGCCACACGTTGGACATCAACATCGTGAATAAACCAGACGCTGTGTACCAGAGAAGAGACCTTCACATCAAGTATTTGCGGGCGAAAGTTGATGGACAGATATTCTACACAATAGTTTCAGGTCAGAAATTTGCCACTACGCATTTATGTGCGAGATATACTATCATGTAGCCTCAGTGAAGGCTGGTTTTAAACTACAATAGGCAAACAAAAATATTTCTCGCTGTGTACCGTGGAGCAGAAACGAGAACAGGTTTGGTACACAGAGGGGAACTTCAGAAGAAAGGCCCTTTGAAAGGTGAAATGTCAGCGCCTCAGCCACATTAATCGCGATTTTCCAAAAATGTGACTTACGGCTTCGGCACTACACATTTGATGCACGCTAGATTTTTTGTGCAGTCTTTCGCTCTAGATCAACCTTGACTCAGACTTCGCCACAGGTGGATACTATTCGTGCAAAAACTCCTGTACAACATTACATCGATACATAACTGTGTACTTTCACAGTAACAGCTACATAGGTCATGTCATCAGTGAACACGATGATTGTCATGTGGCAATACGAATCGGAGTAAGCATCGGGTATGCTTAATGTTACAAAACATATCTGAAGTCCCTGTTCACCCTATCTGTCAAATCCAGGAATCCCTATGCAGGTGAAATATTGATATCGCACACGAAAAGAAACCATCTATTGGAAGGACGCACCTTCTCGACCTTAACTTCTACACGCCTCCCATCCTCTGTGATTCGCTCAATAATGTATTCTTCTTCAATAACATCAAGATGCTCTGTGTCGCGGATTCGGTTCTCTCGGGCGAGAACGACACGGATGACAAGGAGAAGTATCGAACAGGTGATGGTACATGCGCCGATGACAGCCCATGGGATGTGGTAACTGCACATAAATCATAATTACTTCGAACTTTCCTTCCTAGAGTCAGCCGAAGAATGACCTACCGGGGTTTGTATTGTGCCTTCCACAAGAAGGGGCCAGCTAGGTTTCCTATGCAGGAAGATGAAAGCATGATGGCGTTAGTAACAATCTGGAGGTCGATGTTCACTTGAGAAGCGACGTTAATAACTGGCTGAGTACCTACCCTTTTCGTGTGGCCAGCAGTCACGTTATTAAGCCACGACAACGCCAGTGCAAATGAAGCTACGGAGATAGCGACTATGGAGCAATGAGCATACAAGCACACTGTGGGCATCACACGTACTCATGTACTGGCCGACAAGGAGTCCAGCCTAATACCGTGAGATATGTGATATTAAAGACGACTCGGTAGACTTGCAGAAGCAAGCCACATACCCGATCTGACCAAGGAAGTAGGTTTACCAGCAGGATGCCCGACCACGCCGGGATGAATGAAATAGCGCCAATATATGCTCTGGAATTAGGCCATCGTGTAGCAAGCCTAATAGCAGTGAAGATTGCCAAGATAAAAACCACGCCAATAACACAAGACAAGAGAGTCGTCTGTACATCAGTGAATCCGAACGAAGCGATGATGAGAGATTGCTGGATTGTCAGTGAGTTAACCACATTGATTAGAGCCGAGAAGAGGGCGAAGAGCCATGTCTTGGGATCAGTCAAGGCTTCGACCATCCTAGAGATGAGTATGTGAGGAAGAATGAAAAGAAAAGAAGAAGAAATGCATCTGATACGTACTGTTCCGTCTTAAAGTGTTTGTTTTCTACACCTGTTTGGTTTTCCTGTACTAATTGTAAGATAACAAATGATATCAGTTATTTTGACAGACGCGCCTTGATGCGCTGTACAGCTTTGACCCGCTCATTGGGAGTGAGGAACCAAGCGTTCGTAGGTGAATCGGGGAAAAATAACCTCCATCACGCGGAGATCTCTTGGTTAATGATACTAGGCACTTGGAATGGACTCACCAGAATGAGACGGCAATGATCAACGTCATTACACCGGTTATGATCATGAGCCTGCGATCTATTGAGAATATGGAGTAACATAAATAAATGTCAGACCATTGCCATGGTTCGAACCCTTTGGTATTCATGTGCAAAGTACCGAAGCTGATGAAACCAGAGATGATTTGTCCTAGAGTTCGCTGGCTTAGGCGGCAACATCAAGCATCGTATTTCAGTAAGCGCACCAGTGCCAATCATCAGAACTGGGTTTTTAATTAGTCGACTTCGCCGATCATTTGCGAACTGGACCTTACACCAATAACCAACCCGCAGTGTCTGTTCCGTCCGTGTGTAGAACATGGAGCTAACAATCAAGAATCCAGCAGTGACCGACCCCTCGCATGCGCCCAGCAAGAAGCGCACAACAACAAGCCCAGTAAAGCTTTTGCATGCTGCATGACATGCAAGTGCAATTGCCCAGACGAAGATATTGATACTGATAGATGCTGTGATCGATATTCAAATTGATAATGCCTGTAAGGCCTACCTCATCCATTTCCCGACCGGGAATCTCTGAAGGGCAAGGTTCTGGGGATACTCGAAGACAAAAAAACCGAGATAGAACACTGTGCCAAGCCTCGAAGATAGTATGAATATACAGCTCGAGTAATATATATATTCTCACCAATTGTACCTAAAGTTGACCTTCAGAATTTGAACACCAGGAACAAGAACGAGAACAGCTTACTCATTCGTGGTCAGGTGCGTCGCCTGCCTGACGACACGCGTCAGTACCGGTTTTGGCTGGTTTCGACATACAATCCTTACTGAATTCCAAGTATGGCCGCAGAACCCAAGGTTGTCTTGTCCATAGCTTGGATACTATGCGCATGTAAGCACTGATTTGTGGTGAATACAGTCTACCTACCAGTAAACAACTGAACGGTGATCCTCAGACGTGATAGATTTAAATGATCGAGTACAGCGGTCGACTCACCACACATGAGAGGCATGATATGTCTATCGATCTTCCTCCTGAAACGAAAGCTTCCGAACAATGTTGATGTGTGTGCAATTTTCACAGCGCACCTTATTTTCAAAGCCTCATCTGGATCAAGAGCTGAAGTTGAACCAGCCACGAGCTGAGCGCCAGCGTCGACGTCCTTGGTCGACAAAAGGACCCCTGTATGTTTCTCGTCCCTGAGTACAACGGATCTCAAACTCATTCTGAGAGGACGTGAAGAGGTGTAGAAGCGTCTAGTTCTTGCAACTTCAAGTTGCAGGTGCAGTTAATTCGCCTCTTTTATATCGTCTTCTTACGCATCTTGCGGACCGATAAGAATTCCACAGCTATGTACTAGGACCGGTGCACCGTGCTGGTGATAGTAGTGATTCTGACCGAATTAAATCTGCCTAAAAGGATGCAGCGAGAGCAAACCTACACGATAGCAATTTCGTTTATCCGTTCGGAGTGCGCACGGCGGGTTGTATTCCCGTGGCTGGTGTTGAGTGGGAGGGGTGGTCCGATAGGCCAAAGTCACGCTGTCTTGACGGATGATGCCTTGAGATGCGGTCATTGGGAGATAATGAGATGCGGCTTTGACAATATTCTTCATCTCCTTCAAAGCGCTTCAAGAACAGCGGTTTGTGTGTTACTCGAATTTCGGTTCTATAGCGGATATAAGCAAGGTTTTGTTACAAATTCCCATGGGTGCAAGTTATGGGTGAATCAAAGTCCCTGCACCTCGTACTTCCCTTACTTATCTGAAGACTTATCCAAGCCAAGTTATCAAAAGAAAGTCAAGTCCGTTGGAGCAGGGCCGGCGGTCTCAGCCTAGAGCAATGGCAACAGCCTCGAATGGTGATGGTGCTACTCTACGGACACACTGGAATCTACTCTACATGCTGACCTAAGCTATGGAAAGGGCCGTGGAGACCCCGAGTGTGTGGTCCCTGTCTGTGGAACCCCGAGCAGAAGAACAACCTGGACAACTTATAAACCTCGTCCACACCCAGTATTATCGCCCGGAGTTTGGCGCCAGGAGTTCGCGCTGGTCAGTATATACAGTCACATACCGGACGTCAGTGTTATTATGTAAATTGATTTTTTCGAACTTGAGTACTATCATCTAATCCACTCGTGCAAATTATCGTTATCTTCGATCAATGTCCCTCCCGGCGTCCGTCTCTCGGTCAAAATATTCACTCGTACGTTCCCCGGCCCAGCGTCATTGCCTACTTTGAACCGTTCGACTCTCCCCTCCCAATCCAACTATGAGTGGTAGCCCTTCCATGCATCATTCACCAAGTCTCCGCAAATGTTCGCTTCCCCTTACTCCCTGAACCTAGAGAAGACGATGATGGCTCAGAAACGCTCACAATCCTCGAGGCGTTCAGAGCCCTTGTCGAAGCTAGTTTCGCACCATAACGCCCAGCTGAGACTGATATGCTGCGGTATCGGCACCGAGCTTCCCTGTCATATTCACCTCAGAGAGTGATCCGTTCAGGACGTTCGACCTGTACGTCCACACGTTGGGAGATAGGATGGACCTTGCTCGTCGAGATCAAGGGACATGACCGCGACGTGACGTCGTTATCTTGGTTCAATGACGGCGCCCACATCTTGTCCTCGTCGTTCGATAGCACCATCCGAGAATGGCGGTTGATTGATGGGGAGGAGCTCGTCGTTCTTAGGGGTCATGCCATTGGCGTCAAATCATTCTGTCTCTCTCCGGATGAATGTCATCTTGTCAGCGCGTCGTGGGATTACTCAGTTCGCATCTGGGACCTCTAAACCAATCAGCCAGTCGGTGACCCACTCTTGCACGACGACGAAGTCTTCACTGTGGCCATGTTACCTCATGGAAAATACATTGCTAGTGCTGGATAGGACGCAAATGTTTATGTATGGAGCATGGAGGCAGTGCTCCAACAGCAGATTGGCGTGCGTATGCACACTGCTGTTGTTGGTTTATTGTCTAAGGAATGTAGTTGTCGTTTAGGCGCATGACAAGGATGCAAAGCTCGACACGAAGCCCCAGGCAAATAATCTCTGCTTCTCGTTCACACTACATCTCACTTCTTTTCCAGGAGCGTGCAGCTCCGTCTAGAGGCGTGCATCAATCTGGTGTGAGTAACCTCATCATTTACTCATTTATCTCGTTAGATCTTTAACGTCCGTCTTCTTTTTAAACTGCAGGTCAACAACAGAGGCTTTTCAGTATAGCTTTTCGTTCCTGAACTCCTAGCCTGACGCTGATACAAAGCGATGATTTCTGGGGCAACGATACAAACCGCACGCCTCACCGTGCGGCTCCGCTCCGCTCCAGAGCCCGTCATCTCCTGCAGTTTGTTCAGTTTTCTGCGTTTCAGCGCCAGACTTGTAAATACGCTATAATCAATACCGCTCCAGCCCCGGGGTCGGAATTTCAGCTTATTTCCTGTAGGAATATCCACGCATCCCGTAAATATTGCTCCTTGTCGCGATGAAGATGTAAGTGGTTCCCCATTGTTCATCTGATATTATTGAAATATAGTTGAAGAGATATGGTATTGCCCCTGAATCTGACGCGGAAGCGGCTGCAGCTATGCGACGTCTGGATGGCAACGAGCCCGACAGTTCAACGCAACCAGTTCACCCTGCAGTGGGGTTACAAGGTTCACAAGGGCTACCACAAGGCGCGACTGACGGGGCAGGAGAAGTTGTCTATGAAGGAGTGAGCTGCTGTGGATTTTTCTGCGGTCGTCGTCGTTCTCCTCCTCGGGAGCCACGTGGTCATCTAGCAGGCTCTCTGTCACTCATTAATTTCTCTCTTCCCTCTCGCTTGCGGAGTATCTCACAGTTTGTGCCGTCCTATGTTCATGAGCACGGTATCGGTCCTGTGCTATTGTCTCATTACAACTACTCATCGCTGTTGCATCGTTGACTGGGACTGTTTGAATTCTACGCTCCAAAGTTGAAAGCACTGGTTTCTCTAGTCCCGCTCCAACTTCCATTGAACTTGCGGACATGTAACATTAATATTTCCGAAGGTGGCCTCCCACCGTTTTTGTACGCGTAGGCGCGAAATTTCCCCATTATAAAGTTACCAAGTAGCGTACTAGGACGCGAGTGGATTGGGTGCGGGGAATGCGCAAACGGGACGTTTCGAGGGAGGTTGTTTGCTCGACGCGGGTTGGGATCCCGCCAACGGCAGAGAAAATCCTCAAATGAGTCTTAGAAGATACAAGACTCAAATAAAGACACAACACCTGTGAGGCTAGGCAGGTGGTTGGGAGAAAGTTTCAGAGGTTCGAAAGTCCCAGGTCATAACAAGCCAAATGATAGCGGTATGTGAAAGGTAGCACGCAAGGGAGTCACATCAAAAATTGTCGCACACGATTGAGGTGACGGACTCCGATAAGCCCTTACTGGAGTCAGGTACATCAGTCGTGTACGACCTAGAGATATTAAACAGACGGCACCCAATGAATGTCGAACTTTTCGACGAGACATACACTGCCATGAAATGAAAACCGAGTCATGCTGAATCGTGAAGGACAGACATCAGGAGGTACTAGTGTCTGATAAAGTTGCTATGACCATGAACGCACCTCCATGACACCTCCAAAACATCGATCACCATTCAAACAAAAACCCAATGAGGCGTCGCCACCCGTACTCCAAAACGGAGAAAATCTTCATCAGCATCCTCATCCGTAGGCACGTTCCCCTCCGAGTCAGGGATATCCATAATCTCACCGAGTGGAACGACCGCTTCTGCCCATGCTGGGACCTTCTCTGGGTGTTTCGGGCGTGTCCGCAGCTCCTCAAAGTCATCCACAACAGCAGGTGCATCGCGGGGTAGCCCTTTCATAATCAGGCGGTTGTATGCCTTCTCCATGATATAACATAATCCAGCCATGATGGCGTATTGAAGTGCCTCGTCTGCGTCAGTTGCAAAGCCTGTGGTGGATTTATTATGGGGATATGGATCGGGTAGAGCTGAGAGCGCCCAATCGGGTTGAGACTGCGTCCAGAAATATTCGAGCTCGTTGCGGAATTGGACTGTCCAGTCTATGACGAAGAATTGATAAAGGCGATAGAAAGACGCAGATGGTGTATCGCTAGGTAAAGGAGAAATGAGTGGGAAAAGTCGGTGAACAAGAGGTCGAGGAATGAGGGAGTGTCGCCATGACATGGGTCTTCGAAGTGGATATTTCTGGAGAACTGCGGTGCGATCTGCGAGGAGTTTTGAAGGGGTTGGAGGGATAGGTTCGCGCAGACTGAACATAAATTTAATGTTTATTGAAGTGAATCGATTGACCTACCTCTGTATCTGTTCGTGTGGCATGGATGAAGCTGAACTTCTGAAGCCGGTCGGATTCGAGCAAATTACACGTGTCGAATCTCCTATTTGATGGAAGAACTAGGCTAAAGTGCCTGCAACGTTACGCCAGCATCATGAACTACTCACTAGGTATTGAACGTTGAACGTTGAGACGTCGAATTCAGAAGAGACCAAGGTGTCGGGCGGTTATGTAACGTGGGTTGGGAATTTAGAGTCTGATTCAGAGCGCTTATTGTTAGTTCCTACGCAGTACTTGATTGCAGTACTGACTTGTTCATGTCTAGCTTGGATGAAATCATTTATCGCAAGGCTCCAAGTACATGGGAGCTGTTCAAGTCGAACCCTAGCCTTTATCTGGCCTCCAAGCTATATAGCCGTCTCAGCCGACAACCAAGTCCGCCATGTTCATTTTCTTCCGTCCGAACCATATGCATCTCAGACACTCACAATACCGACATATCTTCCCTGATACCACCTGGTGATATCCTCATTCACGCAGGTGATCTTACCCATTCTGGCACTCCTCGTGAGCTCCAAGTCACCTTCGACTGGCTAGTCTCCCTTCCACACGAGCACAAAATCGTCATAGCCGGTAATCACGATACATTCCTACAGACAGAAGAAGGTCGCTCATGGGCTCAATCATGGCGAGAGCGTGGAATTATTTATCTGGAGGACGAGGCACACACCATTCAAGTGCGCAGTCGCATATTCAAAATCTTTGGTAGTCCGTTCACTCCGAAGCACGGCAATGGTGCCTTCCAATACCCACGTACCGGTACCACTGACAGTCCCAGCCGTTGGTCTGTCATTCCCGATGACACAGACATTCTTGTCACTCACGGTCCTCCACACGGTCATCTCGACCTCAACGGTCTTGGTTGCAGAGCCCTACTTGCACGTATGTGGGAACTTTGTAGGAGACAGCCCCCAGCGCTTCATGTATTTGGACACATCCACGGTGGTCGTGGGATCGAGAATATGCATTGGAACCCGGCTCAGTCAATTTGGGAGGACGTTGTGCGCAAAACAGGGGGCTGGCTCTATACCATGCGTTTGCTATGGGCGATGCTTTGGGGTGGCCAGAATAGCCGTGTGAGGACAGTTGCTGTCAATGCCTCTGTGATAGGAGGTCCGCGAGACCGAGATGTACGGCCTCCTGTAGTCGTTGATATATAAGATATCTCGACGTATTTCGCACTATCTCATACTAAAAGCACACTTATGTTGCAGCGATACCCACTCACGAGTTTTGGTCAAACAATATCATACATGTCTTATACTACCATACTACCCCGACTCATCCTTCCATGTACGCTCCACACATAGCCTTTAACTCGACCACCTTTGCTGCCTGTATTTTGACTCCATACTCTACCGCCTTGGCGTGAATGTTTGCCACCTTTATTTTTGCATTGCACCTCCTGGATTCTTGCATCAGGTACTGTGCTGCATCCGACATATCATAGCTCTTCGAATTCCCAGCCTTCCCGGCTTTCTCCAGTTTCGCTACCAGACAGTACATCCAGGGCGCGGCGACCACCTTGAGCCCAGGCTTATTGAAGACGACTACATTATTGCGAATCGCTTCATTATAAATGTTGTTCATAGTGTCGGCGGGGATGAAAATGGCGGTGTGGTTGTTCATCCAGCCTTTACCAAGCTGCATGGTCTTGGCGGTGCTTTCGATTGCACCTTGCAAGACCTTGTGGTTTGTCCTATCAACGCTAAAGAAATCTACATCTCCTGTAGAGGCGCGGGAGCCTGAGCGAGATATTCAATTGCATTATTATGTCAATGGGATATAGGGAGACCACCGAATACGCACGGAGGAACATCGTATTGATAGCGCCCCCAACAGCAACGATAGTGATCTGTTTCTTCTCCTTCTTGAGCGCCTCGGCCGTTAGGTTGAAGCCACGCTCAAGATCCTGAGCCGTGAGTTGCTTGTCTTCCTCACCTGACGAGTATTGTTTGATCTCTCGTGAGGTACGTCATATAATATATTTCTAACCTGGCCTGTTGACGAAATCGGTGAGACTTGCTGTGTCGCTGAAACACTGGCCCATTGTGATTGGATTCGGTGGAATATATTTGAAGAGCAAGATAGATGTCTTTGAGCGCTCAAATTTCAAAGGCGAGGGTGTGGAGTACCCTTCATATATATATGGTTCTGAGAAGGGATGGTGCGAGGCGCCTGCCTACCCTAAGTAGAACTGGAATGCTGATTACAATTGAATAAGGATGCAGAGTGATTCAATCATGCCGCACCTTTCTGTCAATGCATGCCTCAAATCCTTTACAACTACAGGGCATGTCGACTCGAGAGATCGAGATAATCTGACCATTAAAGTTACTTCAAAGTTCAGTTGCAATATTCAGCCTGTGGTAACACTAAGGGGTGCGCGTTGTTGTTGATTGTTAAGGTATGTTTACTATATTTATTGTTGTTTGCAACATATTGATTCACAGCGCCTTTCCAGTGTTTCAACTTTCGACAGTTTTGAATTTTATCTCGACAAATACTGCGTGTATTCACTCAATTCTGGGCTTGAAGAATGTGCATGACGATGTCACCGATTTGGCTATCCTCATTGTGCTCGTCAAACCCGAGGCGCCAATACCGATAGCTGGGCATCTCCGCCACATTCGATAACCTAATCGGAGCGATTCGACGCCATGAGCCTATCTGTCGGCGATTCTGCTTTCGAGCTTTCACGGTGGGCGAAAAGCTATTGAGCTCACAAGTAATGCTTGTATAGGGACTAATGTTTTATTTTAAAGAAGTCGGTGATGATACCAGCAGATTTCGATGGAGCGACCTAATCATCGAACGGAAGACCAGAGGAACGACGTTCAAGTTCGTCATGAGCTTTTGCGAAGGTTTAACTGACCACATCTAGGATGTTTGACGCACTGTCATTTTGCTGTCTGACGAGCGTGTCACAGTAGTGATGAGATGGAAGGAGCATTATTACGGAGTGCTCTGCCGTCCAGTGAGGATGCGATTCTTTATCGTGTACGTAGATCACAAGATTCTACTCCGTGGAAAAGAGTCGCATCCCCGGAGGCTTCGTTCGGGCAGTGGTAGAAAACGTGCACGTGGCATCCAAACTTGAAGTCTCTTGGCAACTCTCGAGCACCCGTGAAAGCTCTGTCGCAAGCACTGCGCTGTGGGGGCACAGTGCATGGAACAAAGTTCTTCACTTCAGCGTCGTTCTTAGTCGTGACCAAGGGCTCTTGAGTGTGCGGTGATTGAACGTTCAACGTTCAGTTGTGACATGGAATTGTGGTGAGTGAAACTTTTGAGCACAACCTAAGACGGGAGGATTATGCACTCACGCGTGTTGTAAACTAATTTCCTGTAGGTGGACTAATGTAGAACTCGGGAGGGAAACGGTCGTTTCTTTTGTGAGGTTGCCAGCTGAATTCAACCTGTCACGAGATGCGTGCTTCCTTGGGTGTGTGCAAATTTTTGGTTAGGCTTGTCGTGCAGACTAGAATATACAAGGAAAGTAGTCTTTCTTCCATGCCCAGGCCTTCTCGCAGCTCACGAGACACTTTAAAACTTTCTCTCCCCATGTGGGGATACGTCTTCTCTCCGTCTCTGGCGGCAGTGTCGGAGGTTTATGATCGAACATAATTGAAATACGAACGGCGACTCATACTTTTTCGGTATCAATTGTGGCTTGATCACAAGGTGACCGCTGTGGACGATTCCGACCTACTGTACTACTGATTTCTCATCAGCGCAACCCAGTCGCCGATCTGAGCCTCGTTTGACTCACCTTGTAGATGATCTTGCAGTGAGTATTGTCATTTACAACGAGGTCGTCATCGTACCTTGATGATGGTTTAGAGTTTCCACAGTATGGCCACATCAAGTTTCCAATTACAGACCATTTTTCTAGTTATGGATGATCTACTCCTTGAATCATACACCGTGCAGATAAACGTGGCAACGCCCATCCTTGTCCACTAGGATCCGACCTTCGCGCCCAGCGCAGGGTATTAATGGATTTGCAATTCGAACGGACAATGCAGAAAAACGGTCCTCAGGATTAGTCTCAAGCGGTGGGAAACACCACGGGAGCATCAAGGGCCTCATCTCGGCTCCCTCTGGAAACTCTCAGTTGGGCAGAGTGTAAGCAAGGACTCCACGATGACGGTTAATCCTCGAAACGACCTTCGAACCCAGATAGATGTACAATGACGTTCATTTGATTTGCAATTTGCGATACTAGATTTTGCGCTGGTCTCAGGCACGTGCTATTCATGTCATTCGTTCACCTCGTTAATTCCCTACTGACCTTGCTGTTTTCAGTGCTCTCGTGTTGGGACCATTGAAATTCCCCAGACGCCGTCATTCTATGTCTGGGATGAAACCTTGGCCATGACTGGGCTTTGTCTGGTTCCGTTCCACTGAAACTCGGACCGCATTCATAATCACCTTCCTTGCGAGAGGGACCGGGGCGCTAGAATATTCACATATTTCATGCACACATCGATGCTTCTTCCGCGGTCCCGTGAACGACAAGTATGCCAGCTGATGTGATAACGATGTCCATCTCATCAACGAATATGTCAAGTTCCCTTATACTCTTCAATTATGGGTAGCACTATTGCCTGACATTATTGCCGCATAAAGTTCTCCTTGGCTCCGTGACCATGTGAGCAGTAAAATTCTCCCCTTACCCTGTCATCCCCATCGAGGATTACAATTCACTCACTACTCCCTTTCAGGATAAGCATGTCACCAAAAACGCTGCGCATGTCAATGTCAAAGGCCAAACTCTCCGCGGTAGTCAAACTTCGGCATCCCAACTGAATAGCGACAGTCAGGGGGTGAGAAACTTTGGGTGAGAACGACGCCCGAAGTCTGGAACTCGTGTATGTGGTTCGCGGGAGGCATCGTAAGCCGAAGTTTATCCCAGGCGGGACATTTCGCTTTGTAATTTATAAGTACATACTCGCCTAGGTAACCTGAGTTTGGTCCAAATCGAATGGGCTGGCACAGCAGTATGGCAAGTCTGTATGCTTGACCAAACGCAAAGATAAATGATGTCTCGTATAGTGTATATACTTTTTGAATCTATTTTGGCTGTTCCACCTTCTAAACATGCGGCCGCGGCAGACTGCCCTTCGTAATTATAAGTAGCAGAGTTTCTTGAATGAAAAAGTGACCACCCAAACGAGAGTTCTCCTTGGTCTACTTGTCCACGACTAGTCTAGTATTTCACCGAAAAAATAACGGTGCGTGACTTGTGGGGCGAAAAACTCAGTCGTGAGACTTTCTGACAAAAATGATGGTTCAACTGAGGGTCGAACTCAGGACCTTCTGTGTGTAAGACAGAAATCATAACCACTAGACCATTGAACCGACGAACATAGAGCGAAGGAACGCCTTCAAGTAGTTAATGACTTTGATAAATCATTGAGCACTATTCAGCGTAGTCTTTTAAGAACGACGGCGTGTGGGCATCTGCAGGTCCAGGGGTGTCCTTATATATTAGACCCGTTGGAACGGAGACACAGATCCGCTTGAGAAAAAGGGAACCACCATTACACTGGTATCCCCGTGGACGGACCCGAATCTATCCCAGGCAAATTTTATTGTGTAGAACTCGGCAACAATCTCCACGTTGTACGTCTCAAGCGGCCCCACTCATTCTGTTCCTCTCAAGAGCCCCAGACGAGGGCTTCGTAGTGCAGCCTGTTCAGATCGTCCTGTTGCTAATCTCGTGCCAGGATCAAGTACTAGTGCATAAAAGCCTCCATCATCAGCTGGTGAGTACTTCGGACCGACTATCTCATATTCGTATGTTCTCACAAGTGCAAGAATGCTGTCAACTGTGCTGGTGCTCTGCTGGCTCTACGCCATCGCAGCTCAGTGGGCAGGTGTTATCGCTGAGTCTGCTCAGCATGCCGAACGGCAAGTATCGCCACTTACACATCCGGATCCTCGCCAGATCGTAGGCTCCATTCTATCTTTGCAGTCCACTTCATCGCATACAAGTTCAACCTTGTCCAATTCGTCCTCGTCTACCTCTTCACATGTTATGACATCGATGGCTAGCGCAGTGACCCCTTCTTCAACCTCAAGCCTGTTTTCAATCAATGTCGTCAACAACATGACAACGTGTACTCCAGGCATCATCACCTGGACCTACACCGGTCCATCGGCTGATCTCTTGCTCTCTATCACGAACATCAACGTCTTTGATCCCTATACACAGCATCTCTCCCGCCGTCAAAACAGCGCTGGGCAGAACGTCTCTGTAACTCTGGCGAACATTAGTGCCACCTTACACTCCTGGACGTGGCCTAAAGTGAATCAGTCACAGGGATGGTATAACCTACAGTGCTCCGTAGCTGGCTTCAACGTTCCTTCCACATCGTTTTTCATTAGCAACGGATCCGACACATCTTGCTTGCCCTCATCTTCATTGACCGCAGTCGAAAACTACACAAAGTCACCCAGTATCGGTGAAATCGTGGGGATTGTGGTCGGTGGTGTAGCAGGACTGATTATTCTTGGCTCGCTTGTCCTATATTACCTTCACCGCCGACGTCGCTCTCGTGGCGGAAAGCGCCAGCCTAAGCAGAAAGTAGGGAGGAGGTGGGGTTCGTTGAAATCCAATGACTCTGAAGCTGCCAGGTCACTGGCAGGAAGCAATGCTTGTGACCTCGCTTCCCACTCCCACGGTCATTCGGAGTCGACGGGTGAAATACTCGTTGTCGCTGATAGTGGCAAATCGTCAGAAACCACCACAACACCTGGTTCAGACGAATACCATGGGGAGGAGAAAGTAGTACCCCCTCACTCGCCCAGGGAAGTGATCCCTTTGGATCCTCTTGACACCCCTTTGTCACACTACAATCGCCGCACGTCTGTTTACTCCTATCAAGATCCGTCATTCCGTAGCGACGTTAGTCGCGCCCGTGTCACCTCTGTGCGCAACTCCGAACAAAACCTCGAGTCGCAAGCAGCTAGAATACGTTCATCCATGGAAACTTCCATGTACCTGCGTGCCGAGCGCTTGTCAATGCCGGTTATAGTTACCCCCACCACTCCGCGAACACCCACGTTTGCAACCCGAGGGCGGGACGAGTACCCACCTTCACCTGAAGCTGCAACCTCCAGCGGGCGTGAGCCCTCGGCAGGTGCTTCGTCCAACACTCACCGCACCTCTCGCAAACCGGTGCCGCACTATGATCCGTCGGAGCTTCGCGATGACTATCGCAGCGCGGTAGACACGCAGTCAACGTTCACCGCCGGTGGATCGTCCCATTCGCACAGCACAGAGCCACTGCCCCCACCACATGGCATCCCAGGGCTGTCTCATGATGCTAGCTTTGGAAGCCCTCGCCGCATGCATTATCTGATCCCTGACATGCCCCCACCAAGTAATGAGCAGGAGTAGGCTGTGCCTCTCCCATTCGCATGCGTCATCTTTCGTTTTCCAAGTATGTAGAATTTGCATATACTTCACGGACGCAGCCGCATCGCCTATCTATCACACACATGTTACGCGGGACACTTCATGTACGCATACACCTGGGGGATGATGTAGCTGTGTTTTGCCGCTTCGAGATCTAGGATGTTACGTCGTTATCTTTAATTTCAATTGCCCGATCTACAGGTTGTATGGATGTATGTTGCTAATCTTACCGCCCGACCAGGGCCAATATTCATGTTGGCTTCGACGTCACTTATCGGGAGGAAGGGATGAGGGCATTTTGCTATCCTCGATGCGTGCAGAATGGGTTGCTGATGTCACCAGGGTTTCAATAGGAACACGGGCTGGGAACAACCGATAAGATTTGCGGAATCAGGCAAAAGAACTGTGAGATCACCGGGATGGTTTGCATCGAGGCATCGGACTCAGTGGCAAGAGGATTAGTACCCCGAAATTTCTTTGGGTTCTATAATCTAATCACAAGACATACATAGATGACGTCGTCTAGGTATGTGGCGCAAACACGCAGGTACGGAGATGGGCGACATGATGTAGATAGATTAATTTACGGTTTGATCCTTCAAATGCGGGCATCTTGAACGGCTAGTGTTGATGCGTCTATGGTAGTTGTGCGCGAGGCAGCGATAGCGTCGATAGCATTCTATGGGTTTCGTTGATCATCATGACCATCCATTCGAGCTTCGCCGGCGCAAGGGCAGTGGTATTCGTGGACGCACTTCCAAATCTTGTACTCGTTTGGGATTAGAAAGTCCGACTTTTCGTATCTGAGCGAGTCTGAATGATGTCAGAACGAAGGTCAATTGCGGTCCGCAACAGCGATCGGATACGATACCTTCTAAGGCCGGCCCATGCTACGAACAGTGCAACAGCTGATGAGAGGGTGCACAACGTCATGAAGGCATAGGGCATCTCTTCCATGTGGCTTTTCAACTGAGTCTTGTCAATGCGGGTATGAGGGATCTTGTGACGAGTGACTGACGTTCATACCGAATAAACCTGCTATCAGAGCTCCCGTACCAATTCCCATAGTTCCGATGGATACCTGACATATCTCAGCTTCACATCACTCGGATGGGACGAAAATGCTCACTTTAAGGTCCAACGCGAGAAGTGCGTTACGGTTCGAGTCTAAGATGAGTTCAACAATCTCTTGAGTGGATTGAACGTTGGCCTGTTGAGGACGGTGAGGTTTTCACTCAAAGGTATGCGCCAAAAATGAAATCCACCTCAATGTTTTCAGCTTCATTGGCGATTTCTTCTACTTGTTTGGAGAAAAACTCCAGAAGCACCTCAAGTTCCTCATGTTCATGCATGTTGCGCGCAACACCATTTTTCTTGTCAGTGAGATACATAGCATCCAAATCATCGTCTTGAATGACGAGTTCAAACCCTCAAACTATTACAATAGTCCAAGTGCTAACCTTGTTCGAGCACTTCTTCCAGCGCCTCTTGGACCTAGCATGGGAATAAAACAAAGATCCCATGGGGACGACCAATAAATTTGAAAAAATCATACCAGCTTAGCGCGATTTTTGAACGCTACCAGACGTCTTGAGTAGTGTAGCAGGCGTTTGAATTTGTCATGATTGATATCGTCCTCGAGCTCTGCCAAGAGACCGCCAACGAGGTTACGGATGAACACCATCTCGGCTTCTAATGCGCTGAGAACGGAGAGAAGAATGGACTCGATTGCTCTATGAAACCCTGGATGCAGCGCGGAAATGACGAAGGTGCGAGCAGCCTACCTAAATTCGTAAGGAGCGCCGCTACCTCGGGCTTTCAGGTTATGCTGAATGGGGTCAGTCAATACACGTAAAATATCTGATGGAAGACATTCACCTCGAGATGGTACAGAAACACAGAGTGAAGACGGGAATCGTTGGACCCATAAGAATCAAACAATACCACAGTATCAGCCTTGACTAACGCCCGTATATGGAGCATATTGATCTAGACGTCGATGTTATAACCAGGTCACAGATATGTACACGTAGCGACGCACTAGAACAGCTCCTTTGCGAATGAGAATTGTAGGAACAAGGTTGGGTATTCGTGAATCAATCTTCCGTAAATCACGAGGCTTCATTAAAGTTTCAGCAAGGGTCCAACCCGAATCCCAGGCTGCAGACATAATCCTCCTTACGTTTAAGCGATGCTCGTTGCACAGGTCAGACCGTTTGAATTGACCAGAAATGTTCTTGATATTGCCTAAAGCGATAAATGTGGGCATGAATCGGAAGGATGAGCTGAGAAAATGACAAGGTTACCCGCGTGATCCAGGATAGTGCCTGTGCTTCTGTAAGCCGCAAAAAAACAGATAATTGAATGCAGGAGAACGTACAGCGTAGCATAAGGTCTGTAAGCTGCCTGCCTTTCATGACTTTCTCGAGGATGGCAGCTTTGGCTATTTCCTCCTGAGTGTCGGACATTCCAGACGACTCATTATCTTTCTGCCGAAAGAAATTCTTCCATGACGCGAGATGAAAATGTCTGACGCGTAAAAGTGAGGTAGGAATTGACCGCTGCTGTGATGGAGAAGGATAAGTGGAGCCTAAGAGCGCGTACCCTCCGCATCGAGGAGGAATGAGCTTTGTATGAGGAGATGTTCGGCTCAATAGCATCACATTGCTGGTGTGCACACGCCTAAGAGCTGTATGCATTCACAGACGCAATTGGAGGAGACGAGTGCAGATTTGTGTCAAAGACCTAGAAACGGATTCAGACAAAATAGTCATAAAGAAATTTGTCCGATAATCAATTAGATATTTACATTATTATAATTTGATGTCAATTTGAAATTTTACAACGTTCTTCAGTCACGCCAAATGTGACAACAAGCTCTGACAAATTTGGTCACTAGTCAGGTCCGGGGCCCCCTGCAGGTTTCCCCCATCTGACCCCAATATTTGACCCCGCATTCTTGCCCCAGGTTGACCCATTTTCCGTGAATATTTCACTATTGAGATGCGCCAGTACCGTCGCATTATTTGCAGACATTTTTGTTGCGAGTTCAAGACCAGTAGATCAACTCTGTTTTAAACAAAATTAACCGATCGACCACGTCCAGGTACCTGACGTCCTATAGTCTTTTACGTTTTCCTGGGTCTGCTTCAGGTTATTTCAGACCTACCGAGTGGCCTCTAAATCATCGTGCAAACTTATTCTCGACATGTGCTCTCGCCATTCTGGGCAGATCGCACAGTCCCACATCACCTTGAGATGAGGCAGCACAAATCAGATGAAGATCAGACCGTCATCTGTTGTTCTTTTTCAGGATTTCTCTTGGGTCACGGATCTATTACATACCCATTCGGTTTGCCTTTGCCTCGCCTCTGTTTTCGCCTCTATATTTTATACCATGGTCTCCCTCTGATACCCCATTCTATTACCCACCCACCCACCCCGCACCATTATGTCTGATTCCCGTAGGCTTTTGGAAGCAGCAAACGCGCTTTCTCTCCTTCTGCGTCAGCACTCCATTGCTCACGCCTTCCATGGTAGCATTGTCACTGCCGTGCTCGCTGACAATCCCCGTTGCGATGTGAGTGAACTACGTCTTGTGCCCACACGCCTTCATAGTGACGTCCCTCCAGGAAATATTCTGTATCGTTGAGGGTGGTTCCACACACCCCTTCCGTCGAGTCAGGCAAGCCGTTGTGGGGAGTGAACACTTCACAACCACACATTCGCCGTGGAGCAACCGGTACAGGAGTCTCCTACTAATATGGTCCCTCTTGTAACCGAGTCTATCTAGCCTCCATGCCACGTATCGTCGGCTCATCCCAGCTATCGAGGTGAGCCTGTCTTTCACGCGTTTTTCGACGACGTTGTTAATGACGGCGGCATTGGAGATTGAGATCCTGCCCGCTGGCGAGCATGGACCCCGACGACTAGATAGTTCCACTATCATGCAATTACAAGGCATCCCCTTTCTAACTCTGTCCGAGTTTGTTCGGGCAAAACTAAAGGCTTGGACAATGCAAGTAACTACTGTCCCACAGTTTGGTAGATTCAACTTACTCTCCACAGACGCGGTTCAGACCGTGATGCTCAAGATATCATTTACGCATTGTGTCGTTACTGGAATCGATTGGATATCAATCGCGTTCCTGAGCAAGATATGAACCACTTCGTAACTTGCCATCGCCCTGCGGCTCTATCCTGGGCAGCGCTGAAAAGAAAATATGGTTTGTGAGGGCGCCGGGGAAGCACGAGTCAGAATGTGCGCCTATCGGATTAATACTAATTGCAAAATGGGTCCAAAGGGGTAGGGGCTTTTCACCCAGAAGTGCAGCATGTTGTAATGTACCTTCGGAATCGCACAATTCCACGCGGTTATGTCGCTGAGTCCATTCTGGTCTTGCGGCCACACAATTTTCAGAGTTTTCTGCTCCCGTAAGACTGACCAACTGGTTCGTCCATGATATCATACATACGTCGTACACTCGCTCATGTTTGATTGCGGCACTGCGGTTCTCGGCAAGTAAGGGAATTTCTGCTGGCGGCAGGAGCGACGGTATCTTAACTAGTCTATGGGGCTGTAATTCAGGGTAGGTGCAGCCTATGAAGTCCTCGGTGGAGCGGTGTAGATATTCAGGCAATAGAATGATAGCGATTGCGTACGCTTCCAAGGTTTGTCCAGTGGTTCTTGCAGTTCACGCTCCATAATTTGAATTTAACGGTTGTTGTACCCGTCGTAGGTTGCTAAAGTCATGGGTCACAACGAAGCAAAGGATCACTCCGCCCGCGAAGGCTGTTGGCTTCTCACGTTATCGTATCTGCGGGAGAGTGAACATTGACCTGGGCCGGTGGTCCAGCGCACCATGTGTATACTAACCCCACAAAGTCGGAATGGTGATTGGTAACAAAATCGCGGAGATATATGAAGGACTTCGACAGTATCGATCACCAGGGAACAACCAGAGAACAGGTAGAACAGGTAACCGGGCTTCACCCTCCAAGCCGAAGAATATACAATCTGGAACTTTGAGATAGTATCGTCTATCTCTCACGCATTCAGCCGAATGGTATCGGCTGATGTTTGTGCAATCGATGTAATGTCCGATTTTTGTGAGCCTGGAATGGAGAAGGGATAGACCCGACCATACCCGACCTTGGTGTTTCGATTGCGGGGTTCTATCAGAAATTGAACGATTATTAAAGGGGATAATGAATGAAAGCTGGTGTAGCATTGGAATTAACGTCTGACATGAAGGGGTGCGAAACGCGAAGTCAATTCAAAACTACTTAGCATTGCAATGGCATTTGAGCGGTAATGATAGGCAGGAGTGTCGCAGCCTGCAGGAACAGGGCCATTTGCCTCCATCATAATTGAAATATAAAAAAATCCATACAATAATGATTTTCTGACAAAAGGACAGCGAATGAACGGAAGAAAAACATCAAAACGTGAGAGATTGATACCATGACAGCGTTACTGTGACGCGCCTGTGTCACGCTCAAGACGCGTAATACGTTCGCGAGCTGCAAGTGATCCTTGTCATTCCCCTTCACGATGCCTACCGCCGTTCAAACAACCAAGACACCTGGTGGTATCCAGTCATACTACCAGGCCAAGATTGAGGCTGCGGAACTTCTGATCAATCAGAAAACGCAGAACTTGCGTCGATTGGAGGCTCAGCGAAATGCACTGAATGCACGAGGTGCGTCTGGATCGTTCTGATTCTAAAGGGGGGTTTTTATGGGACGGTATCACAGTGCGGCTGCTACGAGAGGAGCTTCAGCTCTTACACGAACCTGGAAGCTATGTTGGTGAGATTGTCAAAGTTATGGGGAAGAAGAAAGTTCTCGTCAAGGTACAACCTGAAGGCAAATATAGTATGTGCTGGGCCTCGAATGACGCTCCTAGCTTCGCTCATGCATTTCATAGTTGTTGATTTCGACCCATCAATTGAGCTGTCCCAACTTTCTGCTTCCCTGCGCGTGGCTCTCCGTTCCGACTCTTATACGATCCACAAGATACTGCCGAACAAAGTCGACCCGCTTGTCTCCCTCATGATGGTAGAGAAAGTCCCAGACAGCACGTACGAAATGGTTGGAGGCTTGGATAAGCAAATCAAGGAAATCAAGGAAGTTATCGAGTTACCCGTCAAACACCCCGAGCTCTTCGAGTCTCTCGGCATCGCCCAACCCAAGGGTGTTCTTCTCTATGGTCCTCCTGGGACTGGAAAGACCCTCCTTGCTCGCGCTGTAGCACACCACACCGACTGCAAGTTCATTCGTGTTTCAGGCTCCGAGCTTGTTCAGAAATACATTGGTGAAGGAAGCAGAATGGTCCGGGAGCTGTTCGTCATGGCCAGGGAGCATGCACCTAGTATCATCTTCATGGACGAGATCGATTCTATCGGCAGTTCGCGAGGAGACAGTGGTTCGGGAGGTGGCGATTCGGAAGTGCAACGCACTATGCTGGAGCTTCTCAATCAGTTGGATGGTTTCGAGGCCACGAAGAATATCAAGGTTATCATGGCTACGAATCGTATAGGTTTGTGGGTTCTCGTAAGGCATAGATGGTTACTCAAGGTGCCTGCCGTAGATATTCTGGATTCTGCACTGCTTCGTCCTGGGCGTATTGACCGAAAAATCGAATTTCCTCCCCCTGGCCCGGAGGCTCGCGTCAGCATTCTTAAAATCCACTCTCGCAAGGTGAATTGTCAGCTTGCTGGATCTAACACATTCTCAAAATATGTTGATTCTTAGATGTCGCTGCAACGCGGTATTGACCTCAAAGCACTTGCCGAGAAAATGGGTCAGTGCTCGGGCGCTGAAGTGCGCGGTATATGTACAGAAGCAGGTGCGTCCTCTGATCGTCTTTGGAATACGTGTTTTGTAATCAGGGAAACAGGTATGTACGCGCTTCGGGAGCGGCGGCAGCATGTTACACAAGAAGACTTTGAGTTCGCTATTGCGAAGGTGCTCAAAAAGAACCAGGAGGGTAATACGTCGGTCAATAAGCTGTTCTCATGATTGTATTGCGTTTGGTATTTGCATGATCCATTTTTCCATCCGCGCTTCTTGATTGGCTTTTGAGACTCGGGAGCGGTATGTGATTCGAGTTGATTGATGATCGACGATTGCGCGCCGTCAGTCAGTCATCCGGCCATCCTGTCGTCACGGTACGGCTATATCTGCTAGCGGATCGCGGGTTCTTGCCATGACGCAGATCAATTCATGGATCAACAGTTCATTGATCAACAACTCGATCATGAATTGTACGGTCTGAAGACGGAGCGCTACGCTTGCCCGGATCGCTGACATATTCGAGTTCTATGTTTTGGGGTCATGAGAGACGAAAAAGAGACCCGCCTCGCCGAGGCCCCACAGGGCCCCACTCGCCGAGTTCAGCAGGTCCACGAGCACGTGACAGCCCTGTGACCGATTTTGAAAAGGGAATTTTCCGTCGGTCTACTTACAAGTAGCGTTTGCTGGCCAGTCTATATGTAAGTCTACCCTCCTTGACTGATGTTGGATAATTAGGCTTAGCAATGAAAATAAACTGCATTTTAACCAGCAGCGCAACAATGTTAGGACAGTGCGCCACACTGCCAGACAGAGTTTGCTGTGTCCTTACCAACAGCAATTGTGGAGCACATCTTCCGTATACTCAACCGCCCACTAGACCTGTATGACTTGCGTTATGTCCACAGCGAAGCACAACATATGTGCGATATCAGGGCCATCAGCCAAGTATGCCGCCAGTGGCGTGCCATCACCCCGATATTCTCCAGGAATCGACATCCCTGCGAACTCTTTCACTGCATATTTTCGCTGCCTTTTCTAATTTTCCCATCATCAACCTGCCCTGTCTAACTAGTATCAAGCTAATGGGGCACGTATGGCACTCCTCTCACCTGCTTTAGTAAATAAGAGCTCCCTGCGTGAAGGCACTCACTCATTTGCCACTCGAACACGGACCTAACCGAGCTCTCTCTCCTCCTCGCGGCTGTCTCTATTCTGCTCTCACAAAATGCAACAGAGATTAAAGCGCAGCTGCACAAACTACAGCGACTCTTCATCAGTTTACGACCGGAGGCTGTGACGTTACGCTCGCCGCCAGTAGTCACACGGCTGGCCGAGATGGAGGTCTCCCAAGGCATCAATGCGTTTTGTGATGCATCTAACAACCTACTTCGTCTTGAGAGCGTGACAGATGCAACCATTTGTGGGGTATCCAGAGACTTGTCATTCTACGAACAGCTCCTTAAGCGGATGCCTGCTCTGCGTTCTTTGAGCTATGTAGCTTACGCATATTGATGTTCATCGAAGCCGTTCAGCTCCGCAAAAATAATTAAAATGTAAGAACTGTCGGAACTCTGATTCGATGGACATGATAAAGTTGTTCAAAAAAGGGGCGAATGGGCTTAAAAGTTAAACCTGCTACCCTTGACGCTACGAGGTGTGCCAGAGCAGAGATGATTTAGACAGCCTGACGAATACTGCCATTCGCATGAGGAATTTTGATGGACATTCCCCTCGGAACGCCCATAACGAGCTGCGCTTCAAGTTGTATTTTAGTATCAGCTGTTCAGCCCTCCGAGAACCTCGATAAATATCCGCATACTTCTACCGCTGCAATTTTCTACCAACGTGCATGTAAATACTCATCAAACGTCCTGACCAGCCGTTCAATCGGTTGCCTCACAGGCGTCACACTATCCAAAAAGCTCGACCCCCCAAGCATCCCAGCTCTCGCCCACCCGTCCACCATCACGTTCCCCCACAACACCAGCCAACACATAGTCCACATCCATCCCATCCAGCCACCCGTCTTATTCCCCGCAACAGCATGCTCGAGAATCACCCCAGTGCCCATCATTCCAAACGGCAGCAGCATGCGCCACATCTCCGAGGATGGGTCGATGGCGAGTAGTGCGAGGTGGTGAAAGAACCCGGAGGCGAGGAAGGCGCCTATAACGCCCCCAATGCGCCCGAAGAGCAGGGAAAGTGGACGTCCACCGAGGAAGATGAATGACCGGCGGAACCACTGGTGCCAGCGTCGGCTCCAGAATTCTCTAAGAGAGGTGGAACCCCAGGGGGAGTCGAATGAGGGGGGCCATTGGTCTGGATGATGCCTAAATAGCAATACGCAGAGACCTGCGGTGAGCTCATAGCCGGCTTGGAGTACTGAATAGACGCCGAACGCACATAGCGTGGCTACCATGCTCGATCGTAGATAACGGAGGTGTGGGGGAAGGGAGTCGTCGAAGATGGTACCGCCATCCACAGAGCCAAAGGTATGTGGTGAGAAAGCCTGTACGGCAGAGTGAATCGCGCCACAAAGAAATGTGTGCTGTAGACCAGAGATGAGGGTAGACGTGGCAAAGGCCAGTCGTGAGGATGTAGGGAGCGTCTCGGGTGGGACGTAGAGCCCCTTGGACCAGTCCCAGCCATAGCCTCGAAGGTTGCATGCCAAATCAAGCATGTCAAGCATAGAGTTTCGCTTTGGTACATCTGTTGCCGATCGCTGAGCCGTACGAATAAAAGGTTTCGTTTGTACCGTCCATTCAAGGGTGCGCGCTGCAATACTGAACATGGACAACTGAAGGACGAGGTCAACGCTGTAGCAATTGATGCGGGTACGATGGCAGCTTACTTGAAGGTCGATGTTCATGAACGCAAGTTTTGGTCTCCCCGTTGACATATCTAACGATCCAGCAGCGCGGAATGCAAGGAACGCCGTGATGGGCCATAGCGCAATGCGGACCGGCTGCGTTCGGGGCAGCAGGACAAGAAAAGCTGTGACGAGGTAACATAGGACTGGCGGAATAACATCAGAAACGAAGTTCTCTGTCGTGAGCGGTGTCCTAGCTGTTGGGAGACGCAGGCGGTCTGGCAAGGATAATGTCATGTCACTCAAGGGAGGAGACTACGAGGCGGAAGAACAAACCATGCAGTGCAGCGTTCATACGTATCAGTCTAGTGTGTCATGGGAACCGAAAACGCCCTTGCCAAGTTTTTGGATCGTATACGCCACATGCAATCGATTGGAGCACATATCATATCAAAAACACGTCACGATGATGGAAAGACTCGGAGTAAGTAGTAGCCAGTAGTATGTAGAATAACTAAGAATAGTCATTCAAGATCTTGTGCCAATTTTCTACACCCGCCATCATCGTTGGCATTTGAACAACACGCTGTCACTCATAGGCCGCGTTCATACACCGGCTCATCACATGACTTGAGGTCAGAACACATCGTTTGTGCTCGTTACTCTGTTTTGGATTAGAATTAGCGAAGTCTGTTCTATAGTCCTGTAAGCATGTGCTATAGTGTCAAACTAGTCTACTCAGAATATTAACTCTCGGCCAATTGAAGGAGGAGTAGGCGTTTTCGTGGCAAATTTACTATTGTGACACATCTGTGACTGGTGACACCTTCACTTTGAAATTGTAAACACTACTATATTATATGCCTACTCATTCTCAGTTCTCCAAATTGCATGTGTAGCTTGCTGCAGACTCTCCGCACAACATAATAAGCCGAATTTCACTAAGACTTCATGTACAATGAATTAGATGTAAATTCAGCGAAATGTCACGCTAGGTCATGTGATGTGCCAGTGTATGCGGCCCAGGTATTGAAGTTGTAAGCTGGCGAAATAGATCTTGCCAATTGTATCTAAATGAATGCTACTCAAGCAAAAGACAGACTATATGGCCAACTTGCAGCCAATCTCAAGAATATGTCGCGTGCAGTCGGGCAGACAGCAGACCTCTTTGAACAACTTCAGACAGACTTGGACGCAATGAGAGTTCTTGCTGGTACACATGCTGCACAGTAGGTGCCGATTTGTGTTCTCGCATTTGATTTATGATCTATCCTATATACTCAGATTTATGACCGTCGCCGCCGAACTCAGTCCCGAGTCGGATGGGGGAGCCAGCGCAGAAGTAACAACTGGGGTGGGTACTCTGACATTCAAAAAAATATCATTATTGAGATCCCTCTAGTGAATTGTCTTCCGAATCTTTTATCCAAGCATCATGCCCAGTGAAAACTGGACATGGCCAGAACGAACCAGCGCTGGGCAGCAGCATGCATGGTGTTCCTCATTCCGAATAATAATGCAAGTGTTATCGAGACATGCAATTGGGAGCTTCATGCCGCTACGTAAGTAGTAGGTGGTGAAGAAGAAATTGAAATGAATTTTCTCGGTCTTTTTTTCTGCGACAGAGATACAGCGGGTCTTCACGCTCGTGGCTGTCTTGCTAGTGAGTACTGAGTACCTGCACCTGCGTCGCTGTCTCGCATCACGTTGGCCGAACCTGGCTCCGACGAGTATTGGACTGGACATCAAACCATGCACCGCGCTCTAACCTTAGTAGGTGCGGATCCTTATGATATCCGAGGTGTCCTGCGAATCCTCAAACATCACAAGCATCAACCTTCTGGGTCGATTACGGCTCGGAGAAGTAAGTCCTCTAGGAAGGTCATTCGTGGCTTGTGGATGACATCTTGATTCTTGATGCAGTCTCCTCTTCATGTTGAGAACCTATGACGTGTTTTGGGCTGGGGCTTCACCTTCTGTTAGGGTGCATTCTCGGCCCCTTTGCCTTTCGGCCTTCCCGTGGCGCTCACCGGTCTTGGCTACGCCTGTCACGCCTGTTATCCATGATCCTCTGGGATGGCTTTCTGACGCTCCCTCTCCTTTCTCTCCCGCCCCCAGCACCCCATACCAGAGACCAAAATTGGACCTAATGCCGGAACCAAGCAAGGCTCCGAGTCGGAATAGGGCACGCATACTTCCCCCATTTAAGAAGGAATAAGATGTTGTTACTGCCATGTCTTTTTTCTCTTTAACGATGTTGCTCTCCGCGTTCGCCACCACTCTTGTCCTCATCCCGTTCGCCTCAGCGGGTGTCCACAAATTAAAGCCCAACAAACTTCCACAAGTCTCGCCTGGGCATGTGCTTGAGGCTTATCTAGCCAAGAAGTACGGTGCACAGACTCAACAACTCCCTTTGATGGGTGTTGGTGGCGCTGGACGTAACTTTCGTGCACCAATCGAGGAAGCGGAGTCCATTAACGGTGGCCACAGTGTCCCCCTCACTCGTATGTACCATCCTATCCTTCCTCAGAACTGCCGTATTCACACTTCCCAGACTTCATGAATGCTCAATATTATACTGAGATCGAGCTCGGTACCCCACCTCAATCATTCAAGGTTATCCTCGACACTGGGTAAGAAAATTACCTTTGCCGTACACTGAGGATTCACCCGCCCCTAGGTCAAGTAACCTCTGGGTCCCCAGCTCCGAGTGCACATCTGTCGCGTGCGAATCTCACGCTAAGTACGACTCCAATGCTTCCTCCACCTACAAGGCGAATGGCTCTGAGTTCTCCATCCAATACGGCAGTGGCTCCATGGATGGTTACATGTCCTAAGACGTCCTCCGCATCGGAGACCTCTCTGTCCGGAGCTAGGACTTTGCAGAGGCCACCAAAGAGCCCGGCCTCGCTTTTGTTCACGGCAAGTATGTGTATTTCGCTCCATTGCATTAGCGCACCGCGATTAACACGTGAACTAGGTTCGATGGTATCCTCGGCCTTGCCTACAATACCATCTCCGTCAACCACATCATTCCTCCCTTCTACAACATGATCAACCAAAGTCTCATCGACGAGCCCGTCTTCTCCTTCCGCCTCGGTGGCAGCGAGGCTGACGGTGGTGAAGTCACATTTGGCGGTATCGACCACGAGGCCTACACTGGCAATATTTCCTACGTCCCTGTAAGCCGTAAGGCATACTGGGAAGTCAAGCTTGAGAAGGTTGACGACAAGCGGGTATACATACCACTAGGTACGGCACTGCGTACATATGTACAAGGTCCCCTTAGTGATTTTATAAATTTAATCCAAAGTGGGCTGGAGGTGGAGGAACAGCATACTCTGCCGTCTTTGATCGTTATAAGCCTATGGGTCCAGGTGGGCTCAGCAGCAAACTTATCTAGAGGCAAGATATCTGCTCACCACCCAGTGACTGTTGTATCGACTAGACTTGGGAACGACAGGAAAGGTCTCGGCAGAAATTATGACATGGTATTATACGTTCTGTGAGGCTGACAACACCCGCGCGTGAAAGTCAAATTAATCCTTGATGCGTTAATCTATGTATATTATTGTGGACAGCGAGCACTGAGCGCACTTCCATCCACTCATTTGAACCAATATCTCTGCAGGATCTTTGAAATCTATTATTTGCGTTCATGCCAGGCACGTTGCAAATATGTCACCATTATTTCGTCTCTCTTTAGCTACGAAGCATTAAAAAGTGGATCTACATATGCATAACTCAAGAGTCAAGGCGAAAGAGGGGCCTTATTAAGACTATCATGATGATGATCTAATATGTCATTTACACCAGTAGTACTGGCGGGCCACAGAACATAACCAAAATGCGCCCGCTATCGCCGTGTATGTAGACTTGGTCTTCTGAGCGCAGACTGCTTTGTGCGTTCGCTGCCTCACATGTTCAAGTTTGCTTACTAGCGGGTAACAAGGTTTAAACCCAGCTATTTATCACTGACCGACCTTGACTCAGTTCTCAAGCTTCGCTTACAGACACTACTGTCCCGAATCCCGATGGGCCAATGCTTGTCGGTCCCCCGCTGAGATTTCCCGCCTCAGGACCTGAAAGTGACTGAATTGCCGCATCGGTGGGTGTCCCTACGAATGCCATGAAAACTTTTTACGACATCCGAAGGCACCACCCGCCAAGAGCAAACCCTTGGTCGTTGACTCTTCCATCGTACTTACGGTCGCTAGAACTACTGGCGCCTCCCTGTCTCCCTTGTTACCCATGAGTCCCCTCGTCTCTGGGATGGCTTTTTGACGCTCCCTCTCTCCTCCCCCCATGCTAGAGCCCGAAACTGACCCTACCTATGACATGTCGGAACCAGGAAAACTCCGAGTTGGACCAGGGGCCAGGGCACTCGATACTTCCCTCGTTTAAGATGCTGTTGCTGTCGTGTCTGTTTTCTCTTTAACGATGTTGCTCTCCACGTTCAAGCTCACCACCACTCTCCTTTTCCTCCCGTTCGCCTCAGCGGGTGTTCACAAACTAAAGCTGAACAAGTCCCCACAAGTCTCGTCTGGTCATGTGCTTGAGACCGCTTACTTAGTCGAGAAGTATGGTGCACAGACTTCTTACCAGCAACACCCTTTGATGGGTGCTGGTGGCGCTGGACGTAACTTTCGTGCACCAATCGAGGAAGCGGAGTTCATCAACGGTGGCTACAGTGTCCCCCTCGCTAGTATGTACCATCCTATCATTCCTCAGTACTGCTGTATTCACACTTCCCAGACTTCAAGAATGCTCAATATTACACCGAGATCGAACTTGGTACTCCACCTCAAGTATTCAAGGTTATCCTCGATACTGGGTAAGGAAATTGCCTTTGTTGCACACCGAGGATTCACCCGTGTCTAGGTCAAGTAACCTCTGGGTTCCCAGCTCCGAGTGCATATATGTCGCGTGCGAACGTCACGCCCAGTACGACTCCAGCGCTTCCTCCACCCACCAGGCGAATGGCTCTGATTTCTCCATCCTGTACGGTAGTGGCCCTATTGAGGGCTACGTCTCCCAAGACGTCCTCCGCATCGGAGACCTCTCTGTCCGTAGCCAAGACTTTGCAGAGGCCACCAAAGAGCCCGACCTCCCTTTTGTTCATGGCAAGTATGTGCATTTCGCTCCATTGCATTAACGCACCGCGATTAACACGTGAACTAGGTTCGACGGTATCCTCGGCCTTGCCTACACTTCGATCTCCATCAACCACATTACTCCTCCCTTCTACAACATGATCAACCAAGGTCTCCTCGACGAGCCCGTCTTCTCCTTTCGCCTCGGTAGTTCCGCGGCTGACGGTGGTGAAGTCACATTTGGTGGTACAAACTACAGCGCATACACTGGTAATATCACCTACGTCCCTGTGCGCAGCAAGGCACACTGGGAAGTTGAGCTCGAAAAGGTCGCATTGGGAGACGATGAGCTAAAGCTTGAGATGACAGGCGCTGCTATCGACACTGGTAAGTTCCCTCTTTTTTTGATCGACTCCAACTTCTCACCAATCACCTACAGGCGCCTCCGTCATTGGACTCCCCACCAACATTGCTGCAAAGTTCAACGCCAAAATTGGCGCCACCCGACAATCCTTGCACGGTCGATACTATTACCAAGTCAACTGTGCCACAGTCCAATCCCTTCCCGAACTGACGTTCTATTTCGGCGGCAAGCCCTTCACACTGAGGGGAAGCGATTATGTGGCAGAGAATCAGGGCACGTGCATATCTTCGCTCGAGGGTATGGATGTCGAATCCCCTGGAGGAGGTTCATTGTGGATTATTGGTATGTGATCAATTTGTTACCCGGGTTTGCTGTTGATTGAGTGCCTTCAGGTGATGTGTTCCTCCGCCGATACTACACAGTTTATGACCTCGGTCAGAACGCTGTTGGGTTCGCCAAAGCTGTATGAGGGCTACAAAGCAACCTGATACCATTGCGAAGCGGTATGTATACCACGAGGTACGGCACTGCGTATATATGTACAAGGTTCCTCTACAGGATCTTTGAAATCTAGATGATTTGCGTTCATGCAAGGTTGCAAATTGGTCACCGATATTTCGTCTCTCACCTCAAAGAAATTGACCTACTTATATAGCACATCATTTCTAGGTAGTCTGCATAATGCCAGGACCTCGAAGTGGGCGACATTTGTGCAGCATTCAAGTACTTTGCGGTCAATAAAAGTAAGGTTCCAGGTACTGTAGCATGGACACATCTCCCTCTGTGAATCGGATGTCCCAGTGATAGTTCTCAGGCACCAGTGTATACCGTTTTGGGAACTTCCATCCACCCAGTCGAACCTGGTATCCCTGGTGTACCCTTCCCTATCCATTATCTGACCGAACAACTGTCTCAGCATTGCGTAATTCGGCTTGTCTTCGAACTTCAAACCGCGGCAGTGATCGAAGTACGTCGTGAGTTCCACAGGTGAGCGTACAAGCAAGTCTCGGAATGCTGAACCAGCTTTGAGTCTCACTAATTCGAAGTAGCTTGGCCTCGATGCTTGGTGAGTATATGCCTTGCCAAGGCAGACAACCATGCAAGAGATATAGTAGGACGATTCGCAGTGCTTCAAGATCGTCTCGCCGTCCTTCTGCTCCTCGTCAGCCTCGAGCAGGAATTAGATTGCGCCGCACCAACCCCGTCCAAAATGTACGTTATAGCTCACGTAGCGCGGGGTTTTCAGTCCAACGCGGCCTTCACGGAACAGGACGCGTACTCCTGTGGATGGATCTTCGCCAAACCGAGGTCGAATAAATGCACGATGTCAGACTTCTCCCCGATGCCCATCGCGAAATTTTCAGGCTTGATATCCCGCAGGATAACTCCTCGTGATATATTCACGTACACCATGGACAGAGGACGATATTTAACGCATATAGTAGGTACTGTCGACATGATATGTTGGAGTGCATTGGCTCAAATTTGGTTTTGCGGAGGAGCAGGATTTCAACTTAGCAGACATAGAAAAAATGTGCGTTTGTGTGACATATTCTACACTAGCAACGCAACCAAGCCTCCATACACAAAGGGACAGTACTTGATCGAGTACCAGGAAATACGCTCCTCCTTTTATACCACTCCATTTGCACGATGGTATGCCTAGGTATCCATGCAGTAGGATATACACCAGAGCTTCTTAAGGGAGCACGACAGGCGCGTTCGTGTTCGACGGGGTCTTCGTTTTGACTGCAACGGTGCAACCTCCCAGCCGGCGAGAACGTGAAAAGCACTCGACACATCTCCTGCCACGTGAAAGCGCATCAGCCAGTTTTATACACAGCAGAGGATGTATGTAAATATACCAAAGCTGCCCTGTCCAAGCAAATTCGTCACCTGATACACGTCAGAAACGCGGAATTCCTTTACGCGACTGTGCAGACATCCTATAAAGCATGCCGCACGATTTCAGTATACAGCATGTCGGCGTTGTCTCTGTATCTCAGAAGTTCATATTCGAGATATACTTCAGAGAGTCGGCGTCTATCAAGATGCGTAGGTGATAGCAAACGCATAGCATCATTTACAGCATCGTCACTATCCTGATTGTGGGTGAGCCACTCAAGCGTGTGTGAGGCACGAATATCCAAACTCACCAAACGATAGTGCCAAAGATGTCAAAGGCAATAACTCTGGTGGATGGAGCGGACACCGGAGGCATGTAGTCTGGGACGAAGTCGAGGTCGACATCAGTGTCGGTTGAACAGCAGACAGGTTGAAACTCTCTGGTTTCAAATATTCGAAAATATGACCGCCTCGTGGATTCAGATACTCCTTCTGTGACGTGCCCCCAACCGTTCTCTACTAGATCGTTTCCACCGGACGAGTGTACATCATTCGTGCATTTTTCTTGGACGAATCTTCAATCCTTGTTCATCACTGTCACTGATTGCCGTGTTATGAGACATCAATTACTTGACCTGTTGGATGCTCTCACTGCCCAATTTATGGGTACTCGAAGCTTGTGGTATTCGAACATGGCCTCATGAGCAGCTCAAGGCATTCTTGGCATGGTCAAATTTTCCCCTGCAGAGCTTGATTTCCGGTGCTGAAGAGATGGGGACGCATGAGCAGCGCGCAGAATACGTTGCTCTTATTCCTTCCCTCCGAGTCGAAGTAGCGGATTCCACGCATGGTCATTGCCTTGTATAAGACTTAGTCAACTATTCATTCGCGATATGATGATGAATTGCTTCATGGACTTGTATCAGCTACAAAGAAGATGACACGTCTTCACATCGTCAATATTATTTACATGCTTCTCTCACGTACATAGTCATTCGTTACAACTCCATTCATTCCTTCCCTTGTGACTCCGGTGATACCTAACCTACATCTGCTCCTTTACGATTTACAACACGGATTCTCAGATACAATTAGCACCAGATGCGGGTGTCGCATCCGCTGGAGCTCCCGCCTTGAAGGCACTTTCTAACAAATCCAGGACCATGTCTGCTGAGCCCCACGACGACAAGAAGCCATAACCAGCATGTCTAGATACACACACACACTGTTAGGGCAGCAGTGAACAACTACGATTTTACTCACCCGTAGTTGTGCACTACGGGCACCTTGCCTCGCGTGGGCACGTCCAACCACTCAACTTCGAGCCTGATGCCACCCTTTCGCCCGGGGCGCAGGCCACAACCTGTCTCAATAATGATAGGGCGAAGGTCTTCGACAGTGGGGTCACGATCAATCCGTGTCTGTGGGGGTGCAAGCTCCGGTGCAAGCTGCAGGATCCGCACAAGGATATCCTCAGTTGTTTCCGGACGAGTAACTGGGTACCTGTAATAACTGAGAATGCGACGACAGGATAAATCGATAAAAATACCAGTCATTGGACTCTCTTGTGCCACCGCACAACACCTACATAAGTAAAACAATTAGAGGGTTGATCGTGTACGTTTCTGAGCAAGCGCACATCGCCATTGCTTCTTGGTATCGTATAGGTGCGCGTCCCGTTAGCCTCATTCAGGGCCCTCCCGAATTTGACCCAGGGAGCTCTGAGTAGCACAGTTTGCCCACGAATCGGAAATACGTCCTTATCTTCAACGCCTCCCAGTGTACGGGCGCCAATACCAGCACAGACGACAAGAGCGTCAACGTCACGATGCAACTGGGCACCCGTGAAAGGACTGGTTCCTCGCTCGAGAAGCTGACTGATGTGCTGCAGGGACGCACGCACGATGATCCCGTTCTTCGCAAGGAATGAGGACAGAAGCCAATTAAGGTAGACCGGAGTGTTCATGCTGACGGTGCTGAATGAGAAGCCCATCTTTGCTGGACCACGGAGTTCGTTAATCTCCAGATATTTGAACTGATACAAGTTAGAATGACGGTCATGAATCTGAGTCGGTGTCATACATCTGGCGTATAATGAAGCCATTCGGCATTAGCGAGATTTTCTTCGTGATATTCGATGTGAGTGTGTCGCAAGAAACAACCCTTCGGCTGCACCACCTGGTTCTGACAGTTGCCATAATACATCGAAGGTATCTCGATCAAGTTCTAGATGACTAGGGTGTGACACGTATGTTTAGGCAGTCAGGAAGCAACATACTTTGTTGTCTTTGATCCTTGCAAGTATCACTGACATGTTGTGCACCCTATGGGTGGATCAGCCGCAAACCAGTGTCCGGTATAAGATAATTGCTTACTGCCCAATGACTGGTGTACTTGCTTGACTTTGGATCTGTGGGGAAGGTCTCGGAAACGATCGTGACACGGTAAGCTCCTTGCGCCTGTATTTTTAAAGCGGTGGTGAGGCCGATGACACCTACACATAAAAGTCAGTCCTTGCAATTGATTTGCTATCTACTAGGGGCGCCCACGCGGTTTCCCGAGCGTATTTTAAGACGCATTGTTTCAGTGACATATAAATTAACCCACCTGCACCAATAACGATGATCTCCTTGAGCTTATCACCGTTAGGTTGCGCCATACTTACAGTAACTTACTCTTGAGGAGGTTCCAAGCAGTTGGAGGATGAGGTGTAAGGAAGGCCGGACTGCCTTCGTAATACCTTTGGGCATGGTTATTATGCGGTCCTGCCCGCGGCCGTGATGTGGCACTGACGCAGCCCTGAAGCTGCACTGACGTGGCCACTGTGACACGTCAGGTTTAACGTGCAAGTTGTGTCGCACCTGGGTTGCCCAATAAGTAAGCCTTACAATACTGGGTGATCATCCACCTCGCCAAGTATTATAAGGCTTAGTTACGAAAATACCCAACACCAGCATTAAACATTGCCCCAAACATTCTCCAAGTACTTCAAGTCTCAAGACATTACTGTTATATAAGCTATACACGTATAATATTATTTTATAGCCCGAAAGCAGTAATTGCAATTGCAGAGCACTACCGCCCAAAATATAACCTAATTTGGAAGTTCTACGATATCAATGTTTCCTAGCCTCCCCAAGCCTCACCTTGTTCTTGCATGTGTAGTAGGCTTGTATATACAATGTAGCTTAGCTATGATACACCTCATAGAACATACCAGACCACTGTATTTACTACCAGTCACCAGGGGGAGAGTATAGTAGCCATAGTACTTTGTATCTCACATACAAGAGAAAAAGGGAAGATTTACATGCCTCTATGGTGTATCCTTCAGTCTGGTATGATTTATAACATGTACTAGAGAGTATTTGAGAGACTTTGACCGCTTATATACTCATGGGCATCAATTTGTGACAAAATATAGTAAAATAAGAAAACATTGAACAATGCGAACATATGATAGCCAGAGACTGTGTATATAATATTTCTGCAATATATATGAGTGTATAAAATCGCTATTGCAGGGGTTTTATATATTTTACGACAGTCTCTCAGAAAAACAACCATGACCGCTTTTTTCTTGTGTTTATGTATCTTAACACATAGTACATGGTTCCTTTTTGCTTGTGTATCGTTTCTATACACTATATATCGCCTCTGGACGCAATATCGCAGCTGAAGAACACCAGATATTCGAAAAAACATACCACAAAACCTTATGTGTGGTGTGATAGAGGTAGGTGATGTATAGGCCTAGACACATGACCACCCAAGCCTAGGCAAACCCAGGCGCAGCCGCGTCACGACGGCGTCATTTTCCACTCCTTTGATCATTCACACTGTTATCTTATCACACATATTTGAACTTTGTCGTCTTCGCAACCTTAAATTTCATTCAAGGGTCGCGCCGCTGGTGCAGTCTTGGCTGCGATGCCTTTGTCCGCTCGTTCCTTTGTTACACTTTTTGTTACAGTATTTAAGAGAGAGTAGTTTCGCCATGTTCTTTACCATTATCGCATTCCTATCACTTCGACTCGTGAAACTCTACTGTTATACTCTATACACGCTTACAACATTCCCGTGTTCTCCGTATCGACTTAAAGCTCGGCGCCTGGACTTATCTGGACCTAGTCGAGCGCTTCTCATCCTCGAGGCTCGAAGCACCCTTTTCGCACTAATTAGCCTCGTGTTCGCCTCGTTGCTCTGATACAAGAAAGCCATCATCAAGCAGACCCGGAATAAGTCCTTTGTCGTGCGCTCTCTTCTTCAAGTCGTCCTGTTGCTCGCTATGGTCAAAATTTGCCCGCAGTTGGAAGCCCACGGAGCTTGCACAAATCCCCTGTGCACAGGGTACCATGATGTCCACCTCTGCGAGCTATGTGGTGTTTTCTGCGCATCCACTAAGTGGTACGAAGCGCATCTCGCCAGCAAAAATCATCGCCGTAAATTGGCTGGTCATGATGGACGTCAGTACCATTGCACTATTTGTGCCACTCACATTTTCGGTCAGAAGTCTTGGGGCCAACATGTCCAAGGCACACGGCACCGCAGAAATGCGGAAAACAAAGGTGTATCGGCTGAGGTAGCTCCCGCTATTCCTGAGGCGCTCCCTGGCCAATTCTGTGGCGTATGTGACAGTCAGATCTCACAAGCCTTGTGGGATTCCCATCCTCGATCATTCGAACATCGCAGGAAGGCGGGCTACATGGCGTTCAAAATTGCCCTCGAGGAAGCTGAGAAGGACAAACATGGCATCCTTATCTCGGAAGGACTAGATTTTGGCATTGTGGAAAGTGCCGACGCTGCGCGGGGAGTATTGCGAACTCTGACAATAGAGACCACGGTGCCCTCATCGCGAGTGACCATTAAGAAGGCATCTTTATCCTCGTTCATGGGCGGGAAAACTCCGTGAGTTCTTTGCTTTTTTCGTCGATTTGATGTTAATGACTTCGTTGGTAGCTTTGCTATTACGACTGCAGTGGAGGGGGCAATATTGGCATATCGTCGCCCTACTGCAGTTGGGGTACGGTTTTTAACACCCCACTCTGGGCGCATGGATAGTCGCCTCGAGATTCTCTTCGAAGACACAGTACTGCACGTAACCTTCGTCATCGCTAGGGTCCTGAAGGCCATTGTGGGCAGCCAAGCCGATTATGAGTTGTTGAAACCAATCGCTCCCTTCCAACCTCGCCAGCGAAGTCGTACGCAGCCTGAGACAGAAGTAGTGCCAGGCGTCCCTCCACCTTCCAACAACGTCATACCGTACATCATGAAACTGCCTAGAGCGACGCCGTCGGAGTCACTTTCAGCCGCATTATCGGAAACATCGTCTGGAAAGGCGCTAGATAACCTCAGGAGAGTCTTCCTCCCAAAGATTTTCGATTCTTCGACGTATTCGCGCTACTTTAAGACACTGCTTTGGACTGAGGAGCACCGCATGGAGTGAGTAGCGTTTCATATTCATTTATGTCTTCTTATGAGCTTCCAAGGCGTGATTTGGAACACTATGACATTTCTGATGCTCAGCTAGTATATCACCAACAGTATTATCAGTGAGCACATTGATGATTCTCGCAACTTCACACTCATTTTGTTTTAGTTTGGAAGTTCCTGGATTGGCGGAAAAACGCCCAAGTGTTTTAATAGGTTTGGACGTCTACCAATTTTGTTCTTGCCATCATTCACTCGTTCTCTCAGGGGATCGTTTCCTTGTCCAAAAACATGGGGCTGTTGAAGGCCATTGGTACGAAGGCAACGTCCATGTTGTTCAACAGGCGTCGGTTGGGTTGCGATTCGACAGGTCATTTCGTGGCTGGTCTCCGCAGCAACGGTATACCGTACGTTTCAAGCTCAACCGCATTCCCATGAAGCGTCAACACCAGGCCCTCGATACCGCATTTGCATTTGATAAATTTTTGTTCCCTCAAAGAGCGCACATTCTACCGCTTGGCGCTCGTCCTGGCATGGGTCCTATTATACCATTCAATTCGTTGATCGCTACGAACCCACCTCAACTTCAAGCCGTAACATCTATCCTTTTTCAGCAACCGGGTTCGGCACCATTTATCGTTTTCGGTCCCCCGGGCACTGGCAAGACTATAACAATAGTAGAAGCTATGAAGCAACTGCTCAAGCATAAACCGAATACGCGCATTCTTGCTACGGCACCCAGTAACTCCGCTGCCGACATCATTGCCTCCCGACTCGCGTCTACCCTCGGACCTGACGAACTTTTTAGACTTTATGCACCCTCAAGGCACGTCGACCAGGTCCCAGATGAGTTGCAACGCTACACATTTAGAAAGACGCCGGAAGGGGAACTCAAGGGCTGCTTCTCCGTTCCACCCATCCCGATCCTTAAGCGCTATAAAGTGATTGTGTGCACATGTGTCTCCGCATCGATTCCGTATGGTATTGGCATTGCGCGCGGACATTTCACCCATATTTTCGTCGACGAAGCTGGTCAGGCAACTGAACCGGAAGTCATGATCGGCATCAAAACGATGGCTGACAACGCGACTAACATCGTCTTGGCGGGAGATCCGAGGCAGTTGGGACCTATCATCCGGTCCAATATTGCAAGGGAGCTTGGGCTGGAGCGAAGCTACCTCGAACGTCTGATGTTGATGGAGGCATATGAAGCCCAAAGTGGTTACGGGCTCAGGTGATCATAATTTATCTATCTGCTTCGTTCAGGTCACTAACTTGTGAGCAGCGTCGTCAAGCTTGTGAAAAACTTCCGGTCGCATCCCGCAATTTTGAAGTTTCCTAACGAGCGATTCTATGCGAATGAACTTGAGCCGTGTGGCAGCAAGAATGTCATACGCGCATTCGAAGGTTGGAGCAAGCTCCCTTCGAAGAAATTCCCGATTATCTTCCACTCGATATCTGGCAAGGATGACCGCGAGGCTTCATCGCCCTCGTTTTTCAACATTGACGAGGTTTCTCAAGTTCGCAAATACATCCAGCTCCTCCGAGACGATCGACAGATCAGAGTTGGTAAGTAAACACACGAACTCGATGCTATTAACAATTTACAACGACACAACAGCTCACAATGAGATTGGCGTGATCGCTCCCTATCACGCTCAGTGTCAAAAGATTCGCAAGATGCTCAAGGCCGTGGCTGAGGATGTCAAAGTTGGCAGTGTGGAAGAGTTCCAGGGCCAGGTGAGCAAATTTCAATGCGTGTGTCATTCTGTGACCAACCTTAGCTACTAGGAACGACGAGTCATTATTATTTCGACGGTCAGGAGTAGTCGAAACTTCATTGAGTTTGACCTCAGACACACCCTTGGTTTCGTTGCGAACCCGAGGCGCTTCAATGGTTAGTCGATCGTCGCCTTTTGCACACATGATGTTCATATCTCTCTCAGTGGCTGTAACCCGAGCACAAGCACTGCTCATCGTGATCGGAGACCCAAATGTCTTGTCCCTCGATCCCCTCTGGCGGTCGTTCCTGAATTATATTCACTTGAACGACGGGTGGGCCGGTCCTGAACCAACATGGGACACGACGGAGATAGTGGATGAGAGTGGCGAATACGATCAACATATTCGAACGGCTGCGTTGATGGATATGAGCCTTCTTGCTCAGAGGATTCAGGGGATCGTGGCGGAGAGTGTGCAGACTGGTGCAACCAATGACGGTAATGACGACGACGATGCAAACTTTGACAGACCATGGAGGGAGCTGGAGTAGACTTTCTTAACGTTTATACTTACATGGTTGTAATAGTAATTTGCTGCAATGGTTTGTTTCTTGTTTATTCGGTGTGCAAGATAGGTTCTACATATGATACTCTATTGTCTCACGTTCCTGTGCATGCGGCGGTGTTACACCGAATTGGGATATTTTGTCCCGTGCAGCCTGTCGTCGTGGTGGGGCTGAACCTGAAATTCTTCAACATTGACCTTTTTTCGTGAAGCCAGGCAGGACCGTGTCTCCTCTCTTTCAATTTCAGGTTCTTCTGACACATTATGGTTGAAGACAAGTACATCGGGTTGGCTCTGGCAGTCTCTAGTTCATTAGCCATCGGAACGAGTTTCATCATCACAAAGAAGGTTGTCTACGTTGAGCTTGGTTGCATTTTCTAGAAACTCAGTGGTCTTGGCCACAGGGACTTACTGATGCAGCGGCACGAAAATCCTCGTATGCATCCGCCTCCGATGATTATGCTTACCTCCGGAATCCAATATGGTGGGCCGGGATTTCAACTCGTGAGTCTTGTTAATCGAGCTTTCGAAATATCAATTCATCTCAACCGTTGTATAGTGGTGCTTGGAGAAAGTGATAATCATCTTTTTCTTATCCGTCCAGCTGATAATGACGTCTATAGTCGCAAACTTCGCTGCTTACACTTTTGCTCCCCCGATATTAGTGACACCATTAGGCGCACTTAGCGTGTTAATCGGGTAAGCATGTTGTAGGTGCTACAACTCCATCAGCTGACAATCTTCAGTGCCATACTGGCATCATTCCTACTCGACGAGGAGCTTGGGCACTTGGGACGGACGGGATGTGCCCTGTGCCTTATTGGTTCTTTGATCATTGTTCTCCACGCACCACCAGACAAAGAGGTTCAGACCGTGGATGAGATTTTGCAATACGCTATACAACCCGGTTGGTCTTCCTCCTCTCTTATTAGTGTGACGCTGACTGGTTTGTAGGATTCATGCTGTATTGTTTCACGGTCTTCGTCTTCTCGCTCGTGATGATATTCGGCGTTGCCCCGCGCTACGGGCGATCCAACCCTCTCGTTTACATATCTATATGCTCCTTAGTTGGTTCCGTGTCTATCATGGCCATCAAGGGTTTTGGTGTAGCCGTTAAGCTCACATTTGGTGGGAATAACCAGTTCACCCATCCGAGCACATATGCATTTGGCATCGTCGTTGTTGGGTGCATCATCGTGCAGATGAACTTCTTCAATAAAGCATTGGACACATTCTCAACCAATGTGTACGTCCTCCTGCATGTCGTTCTCAGTAGATCGCTTACCATTTCGCAGTGTAAACCCCATGTACTACGTTGGATTTTCCACGGCGACGATAGTGGCGTCGCTTATACTGTTCCAAGGATTTAATACGACAGATGGCACGAACACCGTTACACTCCTCGCCGGCTTCATTGTTACCTTCCTCGGCGTTCACCTCTTGAATCTCTCACGGAAACCTGAGCCCCCGAGCATGCCAAACGGTCACTCCACGCTAGAAAGCGGTCTCATGAATCCCCGCATCAGCCTGCAGGGTCGCATGTCTCTTGATGGGTGGGGTGGTGTATCTGATGTACGACCAGATGGGGCCCTGCAGTCCTCTGGCCACGGACGTCGTTCTTCGCTCTATCGCTCACAGAGCACCACGTTGTTCAATGCCTTTGAGGGGGAGGAGACAGCTGATAACATGCCGCTATCTCAGTTGCGGGAGAGTGAAGAAGAGTCCGAGTATGATAGTGATGTAGATGAACGGACTCGATTGCATTCAGAGCACCGGATACGACCGAGTGTCTCTCGAAGTCATAGCAATTCCCCGGTACTGCAGGGCAGCGCACGAAATTCTCCTCGACCATCATGAAACTAACTTAGTTATACCCTCTAAACGGACTATCATACTTAATAGATGACAATTTCTTGTGGACCTGAAAAGTTGAAGACTTGAGTGAACTTCTGAAGCCGAACAGTGAGGCGCTCATCAAGGCATGTGAGAATAAGTTCCTGGTTCAGGTGGCTTACTGGAAAGATCTTGTAGAATTCGAACACATGTGGTCTCGATGTCTCGGGGCCTTGCGTGCACATGAGCATCGATATCTCCTGACCACCCCTGCATTTGCTCAGACCGTCCGATTCTCTTCTGGTACAACCACGACCATGGGCGCAATTGGGACTCGCACTGTCGACACTACCGAGCGGCTGGCAAAGCTACGAGAGCTGTTGAAGAAGCCGGAGAACAACGTCAAGGCTTTCGTCGTTCCTAGCGAGGACCAGCGTAAGCACACAGAACATGTTCAGGAGAACTAGGTTGAACCATCCTTGTTTTAAAGACTTTAGCGAATATCCCGCACACTCGGACGAGCGTAGGGGATTTATTTCAGGCTTCAATGGTTCAGCCGGTGAGAAAATGCTATGATCTGTGACGCCGTTATCTGATATGGGAGATGTAGGGTGTGCTATCATCACCCTCAGGGATGCTTACCTCTTCACAGATGGGAGGTACTTCTTGCAAGCCTCCCAGCAGCTTGATAGGTACTGTCTAGCTCATTCCATTCTACGAGTTCTCACAAGAGATGTCATCAGCAACTGGAAGCTTATGAAACAGGGCCTGCCAGGTATAGTTGTTCGTTCATCGTGTTGCTATTTTTTTGACTGACTTCGGAGGAAGAGGTGCCTACTTGGCAGGATTTTCTCTCTAAAGTGAGTCCTTCCTGTCCTTGCGAAACCCTGCGCTAACGGAATGTGATGGCAGCACCTCGAGCAAGGAACTCGAATTGGCATCGATCCGACATTGATTTCAGCTGGTACGGGTGTCACCAGTTTGCTTCGTTGTTTAACTAACATGACGACAGTGGATGCCGAAAGCCTCAAGGAATCTCTTGAGCCTAGGGGTTCTGAACTTGTATCTCTCCAGCAAAATCCTGTCGACGTCGTCTGGGGCAAGGACCGACCCACACGTCCTCAGAACAGTGTCTTCCCTTTGGACGTCAAATACGCCGGTTAGCATGGCATGCCCATGCATAGTTTGAGACTAACACGTCGAGCAGGAGAGACATCCCAGAGCAAGTTGAAGCGCTTACGTGAAGAGATCACGAAGAAAAATGCCGTTGCTTCGGTCGTTACGCTTCTTGACGAAGTCGCATGGCTTTTCAACCTTCGTGGTACAGATATCGACTTCAACCCCGGTAATTTTAGATACTTTTTCACGCTGATTTAGTCTCTCAAAGAACGTTCTTTAGTCTTCTTTGCGTATGCTGTCGTGACCCCAACGGAGGCATTGCTCTTCATCAATGGCGCACAACTTCAAGACAGTGTCAAGACGTTCTTGGGCTCTGATGTTGAGATTCGTTCATATGAATCTTTCCTGCCATCTTTGAAGCAACTCACTACGTCACTTGGAGCCAGCAAAGAGAAAGTGAGTCATTTAGTACGTGTATACTTCAAAGCGATTCTGATCTTATCCGCCGCAGCCCATGTTACTGGGAGATAAGACTAGTCTCGCTGTGGTTGAAGCAATTGGACAAGTACGGCACCTAGCGATATTCAGTAACTTTGCTCTGACCAAATACAGGACAATGCTTCTCTCGTCCCGTCACCTGTAGCTGCCATGAAGGCGATAAAGAACGAGACAGAGATCGAGGGCTTCCGACAATGTCACATCCGTGACGGTGCCGCCCTAACCCGTTACTTCGCCTGGTTGGAGGAACAACTCAATAGCGGTGTTGAACTGAACGAAAGTCAAGCCGCAGATAAGCTCGAAGAATTCAGATCGTCAGTGTGGAGGATATGTGACATTCATGCAGCTCACCTTCTAGTAGTGAACTTCAATTGTTCCGCGGATTATCATTCACAACAATTTCATCTACTGGACCCAATGCTGGTGCGTGAACTCGGGTGAGACTGAACACGTATTGATCATCGTACAGCCATCATACATTATTCACCGGAACGTGATAACTGCGCGATCATCAAAAAGGATCAGGTATGCTGTCCAAATTGATGTGAATCATGCTCTTACACAGAACGTTAGGTGTATTTATGTGATTCTGGAGGTGGGATACTTCCTGTTCATAATTGTACCCTTTTAACGGTACCATCATCAGGGCAATATCTTGACGGAACGACTGATGTAACACGGACATTGGTGAGCCTATCCAACGATGGTAAGGAGAAGGGTTTTTGTCTCAACAATTCCTCACAGCATTTTGGCACTCCTACTGAGGAGGAGAAACGAGCTTTCACGCGTGTTTTGCAAGGTCATATCTCAATCGATACGGCTGTTTTCCCAACCGGCACGTCAGGTGAGGCTGCTTCCCGTTTCCCTTCCATTCGGCCTCCCTTACAATGTGCCGTTTAGGTTACATTATGTAAATGAGCTACTTCTGGCACCGTCAGACCATATTGCTCATGTTGACCCTACCTCAGTGACTCATTTGCGAGACGAGCTCTATGGCAAGAGGGATGGGGTGAGTTCGTTTGACCAGCCTTGTGACAATGTCCTTATCGAATTTGCAGATTACAGGTACCTCCTCATCGCTTAAGTCATAGTCGTCGTTACAATGATGCTCGATTGTAGGCATGGAACCGGCCATGGCGTAGGTCACTTCCTGAACGTTCATGAAGGTAAGATGAACTCTTTTAAGAGAACGTAAGATATTAACGTGCTGCCAAGGCCCGCACGGCATCGGCACCCGCATAGGTGTGCTTCGTGCTGCACTCCCTGATTATTCTGCTCATTCATACCCCTAGCGTACAACAGCACCTCTTTGAAAGCGGGCATGACCGTGTCGAATGGTGAGCGGACTGAATAATGCAAGGAACGAACCAACATTTGTGCTAGAACCGGGCTACTACTCCGACGGATGTTACGGGATCCGCATCGAGAGCATCGTTATCGTTCGAGAGGCTAAAACACCAAACAACTTTGGGAATGGGTACCTTTGTTTTGAACGTGTGACGATGGTGAGCGCCTTTGGATGAGATAAATTGCGGGTTTCGATAGGCTAACGCTGCACTAGTGTCCTATTCAAACGAAGATGATTGATTTCTCAGTGCTGACTGCGCAGGAAAGGGAGTGGCTCAATGCCTATCATGCGGAGACGCTGGAGAAAGTAGGACCTTTGCTCCGCAACGACCCGCGTGCTCTTCAGTGGCTAGAACGAGAGTGCTCTCCTGTGTAGAAGATCATCTCACAGATTGCAGTCGTTCTCTTTAAGAATGCTTCCAAAACAATTTTGTAGATCAACGCTCTCATGATAGGCGATTGGGCGATCTGAGTCGGAACTTATCACTAGTGGGGGAAAGCTATCCATGAGATAGAACGAGCGAGTGGAAAACTATGTAACTTATTAGCACATGTATGAAATGAGCGGAATATTTGAGGATTCAAAGGCGCTAGCATCTCCCTATATCCAATAATTGAAGGTTCCTGAAGAAAGTCTCCGTTTGCTCACTAACGTGCCCCAGTATCCTACTCTGCTTGTGAGTCTCGAGTCTGTTGGCCCTGTATCATTTGCACATATAATATATATCTTTCACTTCTATTGGTTGTTTTTTGATAGTAGTCATTCCTGTACAGAGAAGCGGTCGGGGTGATCTGAGAAATGTTGGTTCGAAACCGCTGCTTATCCGTCTCTCCGAGTCCCCATCCTTGGAGACGGATCCTTGCAGCGGGTACTGGGGGTTGTTGTCGGCACAGCGCTCGGCTGGACACTAGCACAAGCAAATGGCTCAAGCGCACACGTTACAATTCATCCATGAATTTCCCGCCGTTCGTAGTGTATATATTACGGCTCAGAAATTGTCTTCCATGGAGCAGGACAGTGTTTGGCACCTAAAAAAATCATCATCAAATACTATCAGCTGGTGCCCATCAGCCAAAAAAAAAGACGCACAATAGCTCCACCACGAGCGCACCACGTCTAGTTGCAGCTTATCAATTCTCAAGTAATTGTTCGCCCACTCTAGTTGCTCATTTAAGGGTACAAATTCTCCGGCATCTGCAACTCACAGATAACTTGGCTTGAAATGTGGCATGAACGCCGGCTTCGGAACATAGGGGTTAAAAATGACGGTGATTGCCTGACGTGCGAGACCATCTCGAGGTATCTGAATGCCTATAGTGTTGGCAAAATGTACAGGGTGCCACCAGCGTTCGACCATCTGCATTTTGGGTCAATATGGGTCCGATATTAATTATCTCCTATTATATCTTTTGCATGGACGCCTGCCTTGGCAAGGCATCTACGCACCAAGCATCGAGACCAAACTACTTCGAATAGGGGAGATGAAAGCTGGCTCAGCATTCCGTGACCTGCTTGCGTGCTCGCCTGTGGAATTCACGACGTACTTCGATCACTGCCGCAGTTTGAAGTTCGAAGACAAGGAGAACTATGCAATGCTGAAACAGCTGTTCAGCCAGATAATGGAAAGGGAAGGGTGTATGGATGAGAGCAGGTTTGACTGGGTGGATGGAAGTTCCCAAAACGGTACACTGGTGCCTAAGAACTATCACTTGGATATCCGATTCACAGCGGGAGATGTGTCCATGCTGCAGTATGTGGGCCTTTACGTTCACTATGGGTGTTACGCTCAGCGTTGGTTAAATGTCTTAGTAAACAATCGGTCGAAAGTCTAGCGATACCCTAGTATTGAGTTGTGCGAGTTAAGCAGTAGAATTGCAGGCCCTGGTCTGCATAGGTCAAGTTAAAGAATACAAGTGGTAGAGACGAGGTTTAAATAAGAGTATTGAAATGGAGTTTGAATAGTTAAAGTGGAGTTTGAATATGATAAGCCAATGAGAAAAGAGAAAGAGTATCGTACAATAGAATGTGATGGAATGTTATAGAAGGCTTAGTAAGCTGCTTAGTAAGCAGGTGAGATAAGGAAAAGAGAACTGTAACATTACCCCCGTTTTAAGGGTAGTAATCCATGAATACTACCAATGAAAAAGAGGAATTTTAAAGGCGATGTGCATTTTTATAAGAAGTAAGAATGTCAGAAGTGTTACCCATTTGTCTCTCAGTCATCCATTCGTTCTCAGAACTCGGGAATCCTTTCCATTTAACATTATAATATCTGCGTGAGGCAGAGCCTCGATGACCGACGATGGCCTCTACAGTGGCTCAAAAAACTGTCCACATGTTTGTGCTATTTTCACTATTTACATTATTGTATATGAATGAACAGGTAGACTGGGGATATGCCAGTGGGGTACTCTGTAGTACTCCTTTGGGGCATGAATTTGAGCCCTTGCCCGTGGGAATTTATGGTAATGTGGTGGCACTATAAGCCTTACAAAATGATGACTCATGTGGACAGTTTTTTGACCCTAGATTAAAATTATATAAATCATTAGTTATGACACCATAAAGTCATGCCACTATTAAATAAATTATGAAGTGGTGTCATTATGACATTATTAAACCTATCTCTAAGTATATAATGAAGTGTGTCCCATATATCATAGTCATAATCACCATGAAAACCATCTCCTCTGCTCAAAGGGATAATATCCTTTCTCTGTCTACTACTGGCCTCTCTACTCGTCAAATAGCCTCTAGAACTGGTTTATGTAAGTCTACTGTAGCTAACCTCATCAAAGAATGTCACCCAGACAAGGAAAACTCCAGTGGAGGTCGTCCATCCAAACTCACCTCTACTGATAGGAGGGTTATTATTTAACATATCACCACAGGAAAGGCTGATAATGGAGGATATCCATATACTGCTCAGCATCCATCCTCCCCTCAACTTCTGCAAGCATTCTCACACCAGAAGTTCCACACCATACATCCCCATACCATTAAAGAACCTCCTCCAAACTTGAGAGTTCCATTAATCTCTCTGTCTGTAAGAGGGCCCCCCTTCTTTTTCCACACATGTACCTTCCCATCTGACCCAATTCTATTGATTTTAGTCTCATCTGACCATATGACCTGCTTCCAGTCCTCTACAGTCCAGTTTTGATGAGCTAGGGCAAAGGCTAGTCTTCTCTTCCTATGAGTGATGGAAAGAAGAGGCTTTTTCTTCTTTGTTACGACCCTAAGATTGGCTTCCTTGAGGACATTCCTCACTGTTTGTGAAGAAACTGGAGTAGGAATGATGGAATTGATATGATGAGTGACTTGGACGGCATTATCAGCCTTTCCTGTGGTGATATGTTAAATAATAACCCTCCTATCAGTAGAGGTGAGTTTGGATGGACGACCTCCACTGGAGTTTTCCTTGTCTGGGTGACATTCTTTGATGAGGTTAGCTACAGTAGACTTACATAAACCAGTTCTAGAGGCTATTTGACGAGTAGAGAGGCCAGTAGTAGACAGAGAAAGGATATTATCCCTTTGAGCAGAGGAGATGGTTTTCATGGTGATTATGACTATGATATATGGGACACACTTCATTATATACTTAGAGATAGGTTTAATAATGTCATAATGACACCACTTCATAATTTATTTAATAGTGGCATGACTTTATGGTGTCATAACTAATGATTTATATAATTTTAATCTAGGGTCAAAAAACTGTCCACATGAGTCATCATTTTGTAAGGCTTATAGTGCCACCACATTACCATAAATTCCCACAGGCAAGGGCTCAAATTCATGCCCCAAAGGAGTACTACAGAGTACCCCACTGGCATATCCCCAGTCTACCTGTTCATTCATATACAATAATGTAAATAGTGAAAATAGCACAAACATGTGGACAGTTTTTTGAGCCACTGTATCTCTTGTTCTTCTTTGCCGTTGACAAGGTCAGGTGGTGGTGCGACGAAGTTAGGACCGTGGGTATCGTTCTCTTTATAGGGAGATAGGAGGGCGGCGTGGAAGACGGGGTGAATGCGCCATTGCACGGGAAGTAAAAGGTGATAGGTGACTGGGGATAGGACATCGGAAATGGTAAATGGTCCTTCTCGTTTAGGTGCAAGTTTACAATTGGGATAACCAAGATGAAGGTTTTTGGATTCGAGCCAGACTTTATCGCCTTTGGAGAATGGGGTGAACTTGGATGAGATTTGTTGTCTCATGGTATTGCGCGCTAGTTCATGAGCGGCTAATGCTTCATCACGTGCTTTATTGAGAATGATGAGTTGTTGTTCGACATTTGAGATATCGCTCTTGGGGTGGAGGTCGGGAAGATGTTTAGGGTGGTATCCCATCATGAGGTAGAATGGTGAAGTACCGCGAGCGGAGTGGTGACAAGAATTATGAATGAATTCGGTGAGAGGGAGCATAGATGCCCAGCCAGTCGCGTCATTAGCACAGAAGATCTGGAGGTAGACTTCGAGCTCTTGGTTGACTCGTTCGGTCTCTCCATCACTTTGGGGATGGAACGCAGTGGAAAGGGAGTTCTTGTATCCGAGGAGTTTTCCGAGTTCAATCTGGAATCTAGAGGCAAATTGGGGTCCGTGGTCAGAGATAATCTTATCGTAAAGTCCACATCTGGAAAATACTTTGGAAAAGAAAATGTTTGCTATGCCTTCAGCATCTATCATTTTGTTACATGGAGTGAGAATTACCCCCTTCAAAAGGCCATGGTCTACCACGACCATGATGCTATCGTAGCTGTTAGAAGGTGGTAGGTTGGTGATGAGGTCGGCGGAACAGTAAGCGAAGGGTCGGTTAGATATAGGGGTGGGGATAGGACATAGAGGGGGAGATGACGGGTGCGTGTTAACTTTGTTTTGTTGGCAGATACTGCAGCCGTCTACGAAATTCTTGACAAAGGTGGAAAGGCCCGGCCACCAGTAATCTCGTGAGAGAAGTTCCTGGGTTTTATATCATCCTGGATGGCCGGCGGTAGGGGAGTCATGATGAAGGGAGGTAATGCTACGATGAAGGTTGCCTGGGGGTATGTAAGTAAGTCCTTTATAAGTAAAAATACCATCTGTGAGTTTCCAGTCAGCTAAAGAGGAATGAATAGGAGGAGGGATAGTAGGATTCTGGAGCACGTCAAGTGCTATTTGTACTACTGGGTCAATGGAAGAAGAGATACGTAATTGTTCAGAAAGAGAAGCAGAGTTGATGAACATGAAATCAGGGAGGAGTTGGATACTAGTATTGTCCTTTTTGACACTATCGTCTGGAAAGTGATCTGATCTACGAGAAAGGGCATCTGGAATAGTTAGGTCTTTGCCTGGTACGAATTTGAAACGAATATCAAACTGGGATAGGAAGGTTTGCCAGTGTGCTTGGCATCTATTGAGGTCTTGTATGTCTTGGAAATAGGTAAGATTTTTATGGTTGGTTTGGACTTCAACCGGGAAGGGAGATCCTAAAAGATAATGGCACCAAGCTTTGAGCACTCGGATGACGGTGAGGAGTTCTCGGTCATAAATCTGATAGTTTCATTCAGCAGGGGCAAAGGATTGGGAGAGATATGAGCAGGGAAGCCATTTGCCGTTGGGATCTTTCTGAAGAAGTACTGCACCGGTAGCATATAAGGAGGTGTCAGTGGCGATGGCAAATGGGGAAAAGCGATCAGGGATTTGGAGGATGGGAGCTGACGTGAAGATGGATTTCAATCTTCAAAACGCAGAGTCGCGTTCTTCGTTCCATTCAAACGGCATATCTTTCTTTGTGAGATCTATCAGGGGACGAGCGATTGTGGAACAATCAGCGATGAAGCAGCAGTAGAAGTTAGCGAATCTGAGGAAAGAGCGGACTTCCTTGACTTTCTTCAGGGTTTCCCATTTGGAGATTCCCTTTAGTTTAGCCGGGTCCATAGCTACTGATCCTGGTTTGATGATCATGCTGAGGTATTCTATTTCTTCTACGTTGAACGTGCATTTCTCTGGTTTGAGGTATAGGCGGTGTTCACGGAGTCTTTCTAGGACACAGTGAGTTCGTTTCTGATGGGTGTCGAAGTTGTCGGAGAAGATTAGTATATTGTCCATGTAAATGATGAGCCATCCTTCTTGGATCATATCTCCGAACATATCGTTCATCATAGATTGGAAGGTGGCAGGAGAATTACACATGCCGAAGAACATTACCATAGGTTCAAAGAGTCCTCTTGCTGTGGTGAACACAGCTTTCCATTGGTCGGTTTTCTTGAGTCTGACATTATTGTATCCCCATCGGATGTCCATCTTGGTAAAGATCTTCGTGTTCTTTAGCTTATCTATAAGGTCTGAGATTAGCGGAAGCGGGTAATTGTTCTTAACTGTGTGTTCGTTTAGATAGCGATAGTCTTGACAGGGTCTTAGGGAGCCATCTTTCTTACCGACGAAGAAGAATGGAGATGATTGCGGTGATTTGGAGGGAATAATGGTGCCTTTAGCAAGGTTTTCATCAATGAAGTCGTTCATAGCCTTCTCTTCCGCGGGGTTAAGCAGGTAGATTTTACATTTGCGTGGTTCGAAGGTGTCTTTGAGATCAATTTTATGATCAAACTTGCATTCTGGGGGAGGGTTCTGTTAGCTACTTCTCCGAATACGTCTTTATACTTTCAGAAGATCTCGGGTACGAGTTCTTCAAAGGTTTTCTTTGGTTTAGCGGCGTCTTGGGCTAGGGTTTGAGAGATGTTGTCGGCTTTCCTGACTAAGGTTCCATGGATCGAGAAATATCTGTGGTTGGTGGGGATATGTTCGTTAGTAAGAGGAGATTCAAAAGTTTCATAGGTTCCTATGACGTGATTGCCTTTGCAGTAGGCGATCAAAAATTCGTCAGGGTCTAATTCTTCTTCTGTTTCATCAGCGGGTTCAGGGTCAAGGAGTTTAGGGATTTCGGAGGAATACGGAATACTTTCCATGGCAGGGTCCCATTCATCTTCTAGGATTTCCTGTGCATCGAAGAAGGGATCTTCTTCTTCGACCTCTTCTATGTATGCACTTTGTTCTCGTAAGGTTACTTCTTCTTTTGTCCAGTTGATCTGTGGGTTTTCTTTCTTTAGCCAGGAGATTCCCAGGATGACGTCCTCTCCTCCTAAAGAGGTTATAAGGAAGTGTCTTTCCATGTGAATTCCTTTGATTCGGAATGATAGGTTGCAAGCGTGTGTGATCTGACCTTGTTTGTTGAGTGTCCCGTCAACATTTCTAACTTTTATTGGTTTTCTAAGTTTTTCTGTGGGGATGGAGTTCTGTCGTATGAACATCCAATCAATAAATTCCCCTTCTGCTCCACAGTCGATTAGTGCTGCGGCTTCGGCAATGCTAGAGTCAAACGTCAGAGGCAAACGCATAGAATTAGAGTCACCAATCGATTGTACTACTAGTCCGATTCTAGGAGATACTGATGCCAGTTCAGTCTCCTCTAAGCAAAATCCTTCTCCTCAGACTTCTTTGCCTGGTGCGCTTTAAACGCCTTCCACTCTAAGAACTCCTTATATTTGTCGTCATCGTCCTTGCTAGTTTTCTTAGCGGTGGTTTGAGCGCAAGGAGTGAATGCCGGATGGTTGGGGCAATCTTTAATGAGGCCTTTCTTGCTGCATTTGAAGCAAAGGCCGTTCTTGTGCCTGCGTTCTCTTTCCTGTGGGGTCAAGTATGCTTTCTTCACTTGCTGCTCCTCTTCTTCTCCTTCTACTTCTGTCCTATCTATGTCCATAGCATAGGGATCTTTGGATCTGTAGTTGGTAGGGGCTATGATGAGACGTCGTGATTCTACTTCTAATGCCTTCATAAGCCAGTCGTCTATGGTAGTAGGTAAGTTTTCAAAGGCTAATATAGTATTTACAATCTCTCTCTTCAACCCGTTCCTGAAGAACATGATCTTCATACTTTCTTCGGTAATCCCCGTGTCTGCTAGAATGGTGCGGAATATGGATGTATAGGCAGGTACACTACCCGTCTGTTTCAAGGTGGAGATGCGTCAAATAGTTGTGTCCACAACGTTCTTTGGGTGAAACGTCTTCTTGAAAAGAACAATGAAGTTTTCGTAGGTGCCATATTCTTTGTAGCAGCTGCGTCTTTGAATTGACCTTCCGCCCATTTAGCAGCTTCTCCTTTGGTCATGAGGGATAGGATGAAGATGATTTTCTGTTTGTCGATCATGTATATGGTGGAGTTGATATCGAGGTAGGCTTCTACCTGAAGGAGCCATCCTTGAGCGGCGTGGGTGTCACCGTTGAAGATGGAGGGGGTGTTGCCGATTAGTTTGGGCATGTCTTCGTCGTCATCTGAGTCTGGTTCTGGTCCTGGGTTGGGTTCTTCTTCTAAGGGAGGCTGTTGAGCTGGGGGAAGTGGTGCATGTGCGAGGAGAGGTGATATGAGTGGTGTTTCTGGGAAGTCGTTGTCGACGTAGGATTGGGTGTCAAAGTCCCAATGCGTTCCTTTCTTGGCTTTGCTGTTTCTGAAAGTTCTCCACTGATGGACAGTGAATATGTTGCCTTCAGTATCTGGTGCAGTCCAAGTTTCTAGTAGTGCGTCCCAGGTGAAACCAGGATACTGCTTTCCGTGGGTAGCTGTCTTGACTATGTGGTCGTGATGTCTAGTTTGACTTTCAAACTAGAGATCATTCTGGGTCTGGTAGGTTGCTGTCTGTGAGAAGAGGTGGGTCTGAAGATTAACTTGACCTTTTGTTACGCTTGGCGTTGGTTAAATGTCTTAGTAAACAATCGGTCGAAAGTCTAGCGATACCCTAGTATCGAGTTGTGCGAGTTAAGCAGTAGAATTGCAGGCCCTGGTCTGCGTAGGTCAAGTTAAAGAATACAAGTGGTAGAGACAAGGTTTAAATAAGAGTATTGAAACGGAGTTTGAATAGTTAAAGTGGAGTTGGAATATGATAAGCCAATGAGAAAAGAGAAAGAGTATCGTACAATAGAATGTGATGGAATGTTATAGAAGGCTTAGTAAGCTGCTTAGTAAGCAGGTGAGATAAGGAAAAGAGAACCGTAACAACGGGCCAAGTACTTGAGTGCTGCACCCACCTCACCCACTTCAAGATTCAGCCGTATGTAGATTACCTATAGACATGAGCTGAACAAGTAGACATGTTGTTTGATGTGGGAGACGAAACACTACAGTGCTTAGTAGTTAGAGGATAGGCGTAAATACCGGTACTTTGACACACTGATGTCCTTAGCAAAGGAAAGGGCCATCATATATGTTGCGACAAATCTGGGTGTCACTGACACTCCTCGTCTCTCTAAGTACAGCTGTTCTAGGAAGCGTTGTGCGTCTTGCCGAATTCCCAAAATGTCAGTTCGAGACCAACATCTCGCACTTACATGCACTCTTACTCCCCTGATAATTAGTGATGCCATTAAGCACGCGCTTGGACTAGCCAGGGTGAAACAACTTGGAAACAACACACACCAAATTTGCCTCGCTGAGTTGCTGAAAATCAGGCAATCTTTCGATTTAATCATGAACTAGCTCGTATGGGTGCGTGAATTCATGGCAGATTGATCATTGGCGACCAGTATTCAAATATTCACGTGCAATGGGCATCAATTTACGTAATGGATCAATGATGTACTGTTCTGCTGGTCTTGTTCTGGTCAGACTCATAATTCGCGGCAGTTTCGTCAAATGCCTCACTCTTTCGTGATAGCAAAATTTATTCCACAGCGCACGGCTTCTTAGACATCACAGTATGGGGTCGAAAATGCGACTTCTTTGACAACCCGCCCTTTTCTAGCCCTGCGTGTGTCGAAAACCCACATTGCGCTCCAGGAGAATGCGTGTCAAGAACAGGTTTGATATCGAGTCTTGGCACACACGCTCGAACTGCTCACCCGCAATGAGGATCGTGACGGTGCTGTAAACAACGCTATGCGTCTGCTATCCGCGACAAGACGCTAACTGTCTGAAGTGTATCTCTAATGCGAACTCATGAGACAGAGACAACGCTGACGCACCTTATCCTGACATTGTGCGGCGCGCTTTGGAAGATGTCTGCACTTCTTTAGGAGCGCTGCCGAGTGAAGTGGTACTCCGCGAAGCTGTCCGGACTATCCTACAGCCTGCTTTATACGACGATGCAGAAGCGACTGTGAGGATGCTTATCGAACAGGGTTATCTGCTGGTCGGTCTTTCAATCCCGGACGCGGAATCCTTTTCGCTTCCCCGACTTTCAACCGGTCCGATCAACATGCTCCCCTTTCAGAACTCTTCGGCCCAAACTCTTTCATGTTTTCACACCTCTTGGATCGCTTTCATTTAGCATGCAGTACTGTCGAAGAAAGCGAAGTTCTTGTAGTGGCATCTAGTCATTACCGAGTGATGGAACCGGCAAGCATCGCGGGTTTCCCAACCGTTCTGGTTCAACGTCCTGGATGCTTGGGATCGGAAGTTGACCTCGGGACATGTGATCCCACCCTACTGGTCGACGGATTACAAGCTCTAGCAATGAAGCTACAACAGTCATCGTCTGTCCTTTGTCCTTCACCACTGAAGCAAGCTATGAGTTTCCAATTGCAAATCCGCGTCTATGGCATATATCAGGTGACAAGCATACTTGGAATGGGAGGCTTTGGTGTGTTTACATGCGTACTGTTCTGTCTCGAACTCGCTGATGTGTTATGACCTACCAGGAAATGTGTCGAGTACTTTCCATGTTCTCACCGGCTCGAAGGTTGCAATTAAATCGGAGACTGCATAGGGATGTCCCACCAGACACCCTTCGCACTGCCTTACGAAGCTGTATGCGAATCTCGAACAGCTCCGAAGACTATGCAGGGGTGAGCTTTCTTTGAAGAAGGTATTTATGCTCGGATTGCAAATGGTAAGTGTGTTGAATGTCTGCGCCAGTTTGATATTGATTTGTGCGCTTCTTGTCAGTTGGATAGAATTGAATTCGCACATTCACGAGGAGTCGTCCTGCGTGATGTCAAGCCTGAAAATTTTGCGATGGGCATCGGGGAGAAGTCTCACATCGTCTACTTATTCGACTTTGGTCTAGCGAAGGTTTACGTCGACCCATCGACAGGAGCACATATAACATTCCGTGAAGGCCGCGTTCCAGTGGGGACCGCGAGGTATATGAGCTATATGCACATCTTGGACGAGGTTCGTGAACACTAATCTAATTTTTGCTCGGTACTAACGAGTGAGGGGCAGAACAAGGACGGCGAGACGACCTTGAGATATTGGGCAACGTCCTACTATATCTTTTGCATGGACATCTGCCTTGGCAAGGCATCTACCCGCCAAGTGTCGAGGCCAAACTACTTCGAATCGGGGAGATGAAAGCCGGTTCAGCGTTCCGTGACCTGCTTGCGCGCTCATCTACGGAATTCACAACGTACTTCGACCACTGCCGTGGTTTGAAGTCTGAAGAAAAGCCGAGCTATGCATTGTTGAGACAGCTTTTCAGCCAGATAACGGACAGGGAAGGAGGCATGGGAGATACCAGGTTTGACCAGGCGGATGAAAGTTCCCGCAAAGGTACACTGGTGCCTGATGAATATATCTCAGATGTCCGATTCACAGGGGGAGATTTGACCACGCTACAGGGCATTCGCCTCGCTTCCTTCAACGCCGTTTGAATCCCCCTACACTCAAGTCGCCCAAATCAACATAATTCAGGCATATGTAGACTACCTTGTACTGTATAAGTAGACCGTTTTCTTTTGATCTCGAAGCTGTGAGAGGAACCTTGCGCGAATACAAATAATCCAGAACCGATTTCGATCGAAGTTACCGTTGCGAATGGGGTCTAGCCTTCGAGTAGGCATACAGCCCTGACTTTTCTCTGCTTTCCTCTGACACAACACATTGCTTTAAAAATCCGCCCAAAGTGCAATTTCGCGAAAGAAAGTGGTAGGGGAACTGCGAACGATCTGCCAAGATTTTGCGGATCACTTGGTTGTCCACGCGCAGGGATTCAGGTTTAACGTTTAACAGTTATGTATATGAGGAGTGGTAGCACATCAGTTGTACAATTTTACAGTACAGAATGAGCATATACGCGCTCGCCCCCGCGAAGTAAACAGGTATGCCGAATGCGTGGTAACTATGGGGCAGATCCACAGGTGCCTTGAAAATCCAGAGAACATGAGTGCAGTAGGACTAACCAATGGATAAACACGTAAATCGAGGACAGAAATAAAGTGAGATGAGTGGATAGCGGGATCTCCTGAACTATGTGCTACAGCTGCTGTGAAAACTAGATGCTGCTCCTTCCAGAGCAGGCAAAATGATGGAGGGAGGGAAGAGATAATGTCGTGAATCGTGGATAGGCGTAAATGCCGGTACTGTTTCGTTAGCAAAGGGGGATGGCCATGTTGCGGCGTATCTGGGTATTGGGATGGAATGTGTGTGATGTGGTTTCAAGCGTAGAGGCAGGTAGCAGGTAGCAAACAGAGGACACGGCAACAGTTGCCTCAGGCGACTCTTCTAGAAGCCTGGTCGTTAGGATCAAGCCAATGAATGCTACTATAGCAGCCTAGATTGCTTGAGGTGCCTGCGTACAACCATGTCTCGCACTAGTGTCATCGTGATGTCAGCAAATATGATTGGAAGCACCACGCCGGACTTACCACTAGCAAGAATACCAGCAGTCGTAGTCGTGTCCTGCGTTATAGAGCCAAATTTAGGAACCATGGATAGAATGAAGATGAATGTGCATACTGTAACAGTCGTACAAAATCCATAAAATTTCCGTGGGAGCGGTGAATATTCTCGATGTATCGCGCTAAACTTGCTTCGGAAGTCTGCGAACAAGGATCAGTGGCTGAGTCGAGTAAAGATGTTCGGCTAACATTTTGAGGCTGTCTCCATATCGTTAGGACGGTCCCCGTAGCTGCGAACGTATTTCGATAACCTTATTCCTGACGCGAGTTTCGAATCAAGTATGTCGCACTTGTTCAGGAACAGAACAAGATCAACGTTCGCGAGCAGTTTGTTCGAACAAACAGCTTTCCATAATAGCACGCTGTCCTCCTGTACAGAAATAGTAAGCTCAAAGAAGAATGATATCATGACAGGTGACTGACAAGTCGGTTCACGCTGCGATCCTCAGCAAGAACTTGATCAAAACTAGATATTGGCGCGAGGAAGATGATGGCGTCGACTAGGTGTCATAGGTATTAAGCAGACTGCAAGTGAAGAAAGCTGAGGACGAACCGTCATCAAAGAAAGGTACCCATGTTGCTAAAAAGAAGGGATTCAGTATCAGATAACAATGAATACCAATAAACTTCTCACCTCTCTGAAGGGTAGCACATGTCGGAAGACTGAGCGTGAGATGAGAGAAGCAAAGAGTACGTACCTGCGACCGGGAACCGCCAACGTCAACTATCCTCCATTCAGTACCACTTTCACGTCCAGCCACGGCTTCCATTTCACACCGATACTCCGAGACGCCAACTGTCTTCAGGCGCGCTCGGAGTACATCGTCTATATCAACGGTCAACTCAGGTCCCTTCATTGCCAAACATGAGAGTATTTCACCATCGCTTGGGGTGTAATTTAGGGCTGTGACTCGGTCCAAGTCGTTGAGGAAGCTAGAACGACAATGTTTCAAGCAGCACTGGACCTGAGATGAGACTGAATGCTTACAAGCCGGAGGATTCTTCGAGGCGAATTTTTCTTCGTCGCAATACTTCCCGAACAAGCCTGTCATTCCAGAGAACCATGATGTCATAACTGCACGAATGGATAACTTCTTGAGCTTCGTCTCGGGTTTGCATGCCCGTATTCCCTAATGAGATTGGTCGAGTACGAGTAGTCTTCGCTAGCGCTCCCTTCCATGTGGCTCCAGGGCGTACAAAGACTTCTTGAGTCCGTGAATGCTCACTACTCCGGCTGCGATGAGAGTGGTATGCGCTTATAGCACTGCTTCCGATGATAGAAGTGGCCTCATCTTCGCTTGGAGGTATTAGCTTTGCAATGAGTAGCGCCTCAATATGGCGCAATGGAGTGAGGCGCATCTGTAACATCTCGAGCTCCTGGGGTAAATTGGCTCCGCTGTCATCGCTGTCTTCACCTCCACTATCAAGGTGAGGGAGTCGAAGGTCGGATAAAGCGTCGAGGATTGTACGGACAGACCGCACAATGTTCAGCTGTATGACGCTGCGCCAGAGTATGCGCTCTTCATGAAAGGCAGTGGGAGTGTATAGTTTTTGGAAGTCTAAGGAGAATTACTCAGTTTCTCGACAAACACCCACCGTGGTGGAGCTATTCAGACGCACGTCTTAGTGTTGTTGATTTACCTACCGCCCAATTGTTGAAGTGAATGTAAATGACATTGACCAGGTCGGACATACCAGATTCACTTTGACCCAACAATAAGAGCCTGACGATACCCTTCTTCTTCTGCGCCTGCTTCTCCGCTCTTATTGAATCGTCTATTGCCTGGCTCACCCTGCGTGCCTCTGCTTCTTGAGCTTGTCTGATAACACGATCCTCCTCTGTCTCGTTTATTGGTGGCCTGAGAGCTTCGTCTAAAGGGTCGAAGTCATGCGCAGATTTTATGGCTGCCCCAGACATGGCGAACTGGTACGAAACCGAGGGATGCCAGAGTACGAAAGCGAGTGATGAAAGGTGGTAACAAGAGGGTTTCTCTGGGCAAGCTGGGTCCGGCAGCAATGCAGTAATTTGCCAGGCACAAGACGTACTGGAAATTATAACCCTTGGCGGAGGTTGACGCCGGACATACTCCTTTTGCCAGCAGTTGGTACCTTCTGTGGATTATTATAGTCTACCAATCGAGAAATCACCGGACCAGACAAATACCAGCTTTGTACCTGTTTCTCAGCTTTGATGTTACACGTGAACAACCGTATCAGCTACTAGTAACAGGTTCCTTGCAGGTTCCCTGAGCTCTTGACTATCGCGGCATTACCATCAACGCATCACGGCCATGCCTTTTCCTGCTCTTTCATATCCGATTCTCACTAGTCACTTGCCACTACCGTTATCGTATCATGCTGATCCATCCGACTGTGACTCTCCCCCATCCACTTGCAAATCCATACGGCTCAACTGAATATGCTGTATCCTCCCAATTCGTGAGTACTTTCTGATAGGACTGCGGCTTTTGCAGAGCTTTTAGTACCTGATCATCCTCCAGGAATAGGTTTGTCTCCGAACGCGAGGCAGATACTTCAAGGCACATACCTTGCACAAGGCAACTCGTGCACTATTGGGTGCCCAACTAGCATACCCTGACATCCTGTTATCGGCACCTCCTTCAATGCCATCATGCCAAGGGGGCCTTGTCGTATAAAGGTGCCACGACGTCAAAGGCTGAAAGCTGAACGGCAATCTCACATTGTCCGCTCTGTAAGAACCTTACTCGGTGAGGGAGGCTCCTTGTTTCTCCGGTTCCTGAACGTGGGTAAAGCTAACTAGTTTCTTCTCACTCTTTCGATAGGAGTCCTCCCTGAAAGCTACCGCAACGTCGTAAGAGCGCTTGAACACTCCCTTTTTGGTCGGATTACCGCTCAAAAGCAAAGTCATGAGATATGGATGGTAATGAACTATCCCGTGCCTCGTAAAAGGCATATCCAATGCTTTAGGTCCCGCAGCATTAAACAGCATCCATGCTCCTCATCTCCGCCGGTCCAGCAGGCCATGATCTGCTATGACCCATCGGGCAGTTCTCCCCACATCCCGGACCGGAATTCTCTGAGATTCCAAATTAAATAACCTTGGCTGTCCGGGCCTCGAGGGGGTCTCCACGTTATCAGGGCGCAAGTCCTGATTGTCATTGTTTTCGATGGCGATCCATCGCTCCGTCATCTTGTGATCAGTGTGATTGTTCGCTCTTTCGAATCAGACCTGACGTACCTCTGGACCTTATATATAAGATCCCAGCCCTTATTTTCTGGGCCCTACAATTGAATTGCTTCAGCCATGGCATCATTCTCAGGTACAACTCTGATTCATGACTTCAAACATTCAGGGCTTCTAAGGCCCAACTTAGATCGAGCACCCCTCCCGCGATTAGTTCTTTCCGTTCTTCAACATCCTGCTGGCGGTTATCTAATATGTTGGCGAAATTTTCGACGTTCCAGAAATGACTGACCAGAAATAGCTGTATCGTGTGGGCAGCTGTGGGCAGGCTTCACAAGGCTTCATACTGTTTTTGACTAGTAGCAACAGCCAGTGAGGCAGTGCCATCGTACTTAGATCGGAAATTTAGGTAAGTAACATGAAACACACCTCGATTCGAATCATTCCTTCTGAGCTTATCGCTAACCATCGCGCCAGGGACACAACTTCATTTATCTTCATATAGTTCCTGGCGCCTCGGATTAGGTGAAACAGAACATTCTTAGAATGACCTAGTGATACGTTACACTGACTGCTCTGCCGTGCTTGCTGCGCCGCGAATGGCCGACCCTTTCTTGGCTTAAAATTAAGCGAGTCTTGACCTGCATTGGCCGTTGGGAAGACCGTACTGGCTCCACGGTACAAGCCACTATTGAGTCAAGCTGCATCGGATCACAAGGGCGCCTCCTCCTGACATGTCGATGTGCACAGGCAATGTCATGGTGAAAGAGGATTGGCATTAATTTGAAGTGGTGATTTTGGACTTACTAAGTAACGTATGTAGTATACAGCATGTACAAGTATCGCGTTTGTCGTCATCATATTCATAGGCTTATAGTCTTCTAGTACAAGTATTATTGAACGACGGAATGTACTTCATTTAAAACAACTTGAAAGGCGGCCGTTCTGCCAGTATAATGGCTGATAGCCTCGGGTGACAGGGGTCCAAGTGCAATGAGTCAATTGCAAAATTGGTTTCTCAACGGAGAAATTTTGCCAGCAAGTAACTGTACGTTGGCATCGTCCATATAACCAGGATCTGGAAACGTTTCATCTTTGGCTTGTTGTGTTCATCCTCTCGAGCGGTCTATACTTGTGCTCGCACCGCGTGGTCGTAGACTATCTCGGGGTTGACGTGTGATGCCGGGATTAGAATTAGATCTGGTCACTCTCCCTTCCTCCTCTTCATCTACGCATCCCCTAGCGTTGCTTCAGAACAACACCGATCAAGAAGCGAAATGGATAGTCCAGAAGTTTGGAGGTACTAGTGTGGGCAAATTTGCAGTCAATATTGCTCGAGATATTGTGTCGTAAGTCATCGTTATGCTGCACTTTCGGATATCTCGACTTGGCCTTTTACTAGGAGCTATATTGACCAGCACAAAATAGCTGTCGTCTGCTCTGCGCGATCTGGATCCGCCAAAGCTCTGGGAACCACTAATCTCCTGCTCAAAGCAGCCTCAGAGGCACGGCAACGACACAAGTTCTTCAATGGTATTGGTACCACGACTCCGTCGACAAATAGTATCTTCGGAAGTTTATCAGGAACTGCCCCCACCACCCCTCCGATGCGCAGTTCTTCGTCATCCCCTTCGTCTCCGGCCACGGGTGCATTGATACAATTGATAGCACCCCAGACGGGTCAGATTCAACCGGAATTCAATGTCACCGTAGACCTGATACGGTCGGAGCATATGAGTGCTGCTAAAGCATCGATCAAAAATCCAGAGATTCTCCAAGAACTCGAGGCTGAAATAGATCAAGACTGCGACTGGCTACGTAGTTTCTTGTTTGCCGCTCAGGTGCGTTCGTTTTCATTTGACTGCGCTGCCGCTCAATTTCTAACCTAACGTGGGTGTGTCTGTGGTTACCAGGTGATCGATGAAATATCACCACGTTCGCGGGATAGCATTATAGGTTTTGGCGAGCGATTGGGTTGTAAACTGATGACAGCCGTTCTCCGCGACCGAGTAGGTTTTGGTATCATTATTACTTCCATGAGACCGATCTGTAGTCTACAGGGGATCGACGCGGAGTATGTATCACTAGAAGACATCATCCCTGTATCCGAGGATGGCGACAGTGTCCCGGAAGGCTCCCTCGATCAGGCCTTTTATGACAGCGTGACCACCGCTGTCGGTGAACGCATCAAAAGATGCATGCCTCGCGTACCCGTTGTCACCGGCTTCTTTGGCCCCGTACCGGGTTCGCTTCTCCGGCAAGTCGGCCGAGGATACACAGATTTGCTCTCTGCTCTTCTGGCTGTCGGCCTCGAAGCATCAGAATTGCAGATATGGAAGGAGGTTGATGGGATATTTACAGCGGATCCTCGAAAAGTGCCGACGGCACGATTGATACCTATTATATCGCCCGACGAAGCCGCTGAACTGACTTATTATGGCAGTGAAGTCGTACATCCATTCACGATGGAGCAGGTCAGCAGGACCTTCATGTGATCTCAGTTTATGCTTACCCTCAAATTGCAGGTTATCCGTCGAAAAATTCCAATAAGAATCAAAAACGTGGAGAACCCCCTGGGAAGTGGCACAGTCATTCATCCTGATCCAGACATTGAGGTACCCCTCGACAATGGTTTCCGTGAACTGCCAATAGCAACGCTCCTCGACCAATCTCTGGCCAACGACGAATTGCGCAGGAACAAGCGACTACCAACCGCCGTCACAATCAAAGAACGCATTGTTGTGCTCAACGTTAATTCGAATCGAAAGAGCGTGTCTCACGGCTTCCTGGCTGGGATATTTGGAACCCTTGATCGGTTTGGAGTGGTCGTAGACCTCATCAGCACTAGTGAGGTGCATGTCAGTATGGCTATCGAGGACAATCTGTCCAAAACAACCATGGAGCGACTGGTGGGGGAACTAAGAAAGAGTGGAACCGTGAGTACCCGATACCCATGATAATATACCATTAACACGAGTCCCAGGTGTCCGTCCATCGTGACATGGCCATCCTCTCCCTTGTTGGCCAACAGATGCGCAACCTGGTTGGTATCTCTGGACGCATGTTTACTTCTCTTGGCCAGGGTAATGTGAACATCGAGATGATTAGCCAAGGTGCCAGCGAGATCAATATATCATGTGTGATTGAAAGCCGTGACGCTGCTAAGGCACTCAATCTCATACATCAAAGTTGTTTGCAAATCAAGCCCGAGGGGCCGAGAGGGCGAGGTTAGTTTGCTTCGATTCTTGATGTTCGTTCTAAGATTGACGTGATTCGGTAGTCGGCCCATGGCTTTTCTAGCTCGGGACGTAGAATGCTATAGAGTCCTACGTGATCCGGTTCAACACCGTTGATAGGACCTTAGCTTCGTAGAGTATCTCTTAAGCATACCGAACGATATATGCACGTCGGACATATTACACGATTCTGGAAAGAAATAACTTCAATATAACACAAAACAATGCAGAGCGCACCTACGAAGATCCGGGGGATGTCGATCAACTAAGTCGCGAAAGCGCAGCACCGAGCCGGACAAGATGCAAATCCTACTTGAATCCGACTGTGAATCACGAAAAATTTTCAGAAGTGAGTTTGTTTCCTTGGTATTTAAGCAGACTTCGGTTTTGTTGCTGATTGGAAGATTCGCGTTTTGAGTATAAATAGATATGATTTTGATTGCGACACGGGCACGAAGCGGGTAGAAGTATGATCCTAGGGATTCTCCACATCCTGCAGGCCTTTCCCCCTCGTTCACATCATCCTCTCCCCGCCCCAGAAACGACCAAGCGGTGTCGTCGTCGTATTCAATCAAGCACGAATGAGCCAAGAGAACGTGCCGCAAGACATGGGCGAAGCTTACGAAGGCCAAAACCAGAGAGCTTCACAGCCCCAGCCATCGCCTCTCATTGGCCTCGGAAACAACGGGCTGCCTGCGCACGGTGATGAATTCGCACCCGGTCACCTAGGCATTCAGTTCCGAGAGCAATCCAGAGTGGTAAGGGCACCACTTCGCACGATGCTTATCAGCCGTTTATTCAGTACCGAATACCTTTAATCAACAGACGGCGGCTCAGTCGAGTTTTCGGCACAATGACCTCTTGCTGATGGATTATCAAGGCCCGAGTCTTCATACGGCTCTTCCTCAGCTCATTGTAGAGGTTCAGCGGCTGTCAGACAGGATTGAGGAGCTGTCAGACATGAACAATGAGCTGTGGGCAACAACCCAAGAGAATATGAAACGGATGAAGGCATCGGAGGACCGTATCGCAAGTCTCGAGCGTGATGTTTTGGAGCTCCGCTCTCGGCAGCAAATGGAAGCAAGCTGCGAAAGCGATTCAGACATCGAATGAGCATTTGAAGGTGCATCATCAGTTTTAATTCTTATCCGTTGAACATACCTGATTCATTTTGAAGTTGTAGTTCTCCCTCTTTGTTCGAATTTGCAGGATCGAGTCGAGTAGGAGTAGATAGAAGGGTTCCGAATTACTAGGTGCTGTGAAACCACTTGAGAACGGCGAGATGGTACAGCACAGCTGAGACGGGGAAAATTGATGGGGTAAACGCATGGATGAAGCCTGCAGCACTGGCTATCACTGACCAACCCCGGTTTTCGGGATTGCTAATTTGTCGCTGTGCGTCTTGCCTGGCTTCCATCTTCGTAACGAAGTTCTGTTAGGATTCATCGTGTGTACTCTTCCCACCACGCCCACAGTAAGTAGAAGGGCCAGGATTCGATATGGCTGTCCCTTCATGGATCGGTGTATATGATATAAACATGAAATTCTAGTAACATAGGCCTCAATTTAACCGAAACGCATAACTTCAATGAAACTACGTCTCCTCTCCGTCACCACCACTGAACACAAAACACCTCTGTACCCATCGAATAAAACTGGGTCTGGCCTGGAAGACAGGCGGTCGTTGTTGTCGCTCATGAACAGCCCATAGCCTGTGCTGTTTTTGTCCTGGTCGTCAATCATGAACGGCATCGACTGCCTCTCGTTCCTGCTGCATATTAACCCCCGAATGCAGCCGTCATGTGAGGAATCTGCGAGCACTGTGGCATCGCGTGGCAAAGCCCACAGCATCTCTGAAGTGAATGATATGCTCCCTCCAGCGTCCAGCAGGAGATCAACAATATCGAGAGACGCCACGTCGACCGAAGTTGGCGCGAAGACACTCAACATGAGGGCGATGCGTATCCCGGCTGTCAAGGTCTCGTACTTGGGACCTCTTAAGACATGCCACGTACGAAATCTAAGCTCAGGAGTTCTCATGACATGTGAGGGATACAACACTCGCACGTCATCAGTGCTCCACTCTGATTGTGTCTGGGAAATGGGAAATACTTGCAGCAAGGTCTCCGATCCATTGAGGAGGCGTGCCACGAGTAAATGCGATGAAGTAGAGATGAAAGATGTGAACATCCCAAGGTGACCCTGCAATGAAGGTTATCTAGCACTTAGAGCATTCAAACAATGATCTCGCTACCCAAAACTTACTCGAGGAAGCGGAGGTATTACGGCATGAAATCTCTGGAATGTCTTGACATCCACAATGACGGGAGGGTCTTCCTGCTCAGGACCCTTGGCAGAAATGACTAGAAGGCGAGGACCTGTAGTGACAGTCCACACTCCTGAGTAACGAGGCTGCAGATCGAGCGTGAACACATGACCAGAGATAAATGGTCCATAGCCAGGAACTATCTCGATTGTAAATAGATTGCTGCCAAAGGTTCTTTTGATAACTTGCAAACCAATCCTCATCAAGTGTAAAAACTCACAGTTTGCGCCGAACAGTTCCAACCTGCGTATCACTGACAGCGAAAATCAGCTCTTGTCCGTCTTCCGCGGTCACCGAAACACAGCGAAAGAAATTCGCTTGCAGGTGTGGCTGGTAGAATACCTGGGGAGAGGTATCCCAATCAGGGTCGCTGCTACAAGTGTCATAGCACAATAGAAGAGGAGAATCCCCTGTGATAAGCCATCGTCCTTGGATAATGCTGAGATTCTGCTTCGCAGATTGTAATGTAACTCGAGAAGTCGGATTTGGCGACCGTGCGAATGGCGGCCAGTTGTGCTGTACTCTGGCGCTTCGTACGAGGATTTCACGAAGGTAGGTTGTTGACTGTCCTTCAAACGGTCCAGGGGGACGGGGTATGCGCCTTCTTTTATATGATGTTCTCCAATACCACTCATCGTGCAAAAGCCTGTGGAATAATTTTGACACCTAATCTCAAGTTGAGTCGTGTCCTGAGAGAACTGATGTCAGGTGACACGTCACCTTGTACAGAACCACCACATCCAGCACGTCGACGAACTCGAGAATGATGAAAAGAACTTCATCAGGTAGATGATGTATGTTTTTCGTAGGAGCAAGGGAATTTTGGGTGGAAAGTCGTGTCAACCTGTGCGGCATGCCCGTAGTTCCAGCTGGAGCAGTTGTGTATCATGAGACTTGAGTGAACACTAGATGGGACTACGGTATGTAAATCCTATTGTTGATCGAGACTTCAGTGCAAGTGGATGTTTCACAAAGATGAGCTTACATATATATAAGACGTGGGGCGTCGGGTTAAGCGCTTGCTCTAACCATATTGACCTAAACAATATCCTCGGAGGCAACCAAGAGGCATGATCATAGTATTGACCAGAGGGTCTCGAAATTCTCGAAATCGCGACTTTACTGTGGACTTGAACTATGTAGTATAGTCGAAGCAAAGTCTGATCTGCCCTCTCAGTGTCCCTTGACGTCTTGACTCTAACCAAACTCTAACATAATCTACGAGGGCGCGGAACTTCTCAGTCACTAAAGTCTTTTCGGCTTATCTGGCGATAGCAAAAAAGAAGACGAAGAACTAGACAAATCCAAGCTGAGAACGTGGGCGTGAGAACGAGGAGGGCGTAGGCGTGTGGGGGCTTTCACTCGTTCAGCACATCTGCGCCCAAATTTCTGCTCAAGAATATTGAGATGCAAGATATCACACAAGCGACAAGACAAGAGACACAGGGCACTTGATCAGACTGCCGCTGAGAGCAGCACGGGTAAGGCTCGAACGGCTCTGATACTACCCTCCACAAAATTTGCTATGCCTCCTTGATGGACCCTCGTTCGACACTGAGAAGGAACTTTGTATACACAATGCACATCACCCCGGAAAAGGAGAACAAGTTCTTCTCTGATGGTATTGGTATGACACCAAAGCCGATTTGGTCAACCGCCTAGGTACTATGATATGATACGCCAAGTCTGGCACGAAATTTCGTACGCATCCTCAAATCATGTGTACTTTCTAACACGTGCCAACATTACTCAGCGTTTCATGGAGGCACTCAGCTCCTGTCCCTGTTGGTCGACTTAGTAATGTCAGTTACTACCCCGATTACCTGATTGCAGAATTTGTGCAGGCCATCTCAAAATAATGATGAGGAGTAGTACGTCTGGAAGTTGGCTGCAGGTTGCACCTTCACCATTGCCCCTGATACCAACTAAATTGGAGTTGACTGAGCCACCTTCGATTCTGGCTGGGTCGATTCGGTGTCAGTTTCGCTTACCTGGCCTGCCCCGTCCTACATTTTGATGGACAGGTTCATCCTTCCCTTTTTAATCGTCAAGTTATCAACCCCACACCCTAATAACAACAGCTCAAAATTCCAATTTAAAGGCATGTTGTCGCCCCTTCACGAAGGGGGAAATGCAAACGTCCAGGCGCCCATTTTAGAAACGCTTGAAGAGGACTTGCTGCGTGGCACATGATCCAGACGCTCCGGTGCCACGTCAACTAGTGCAACATAGTCTCTATGGTGAAGAATAGATGCAGCAACCAGACATGCGTAAATCAGCATCCTTGCACAATGACCAGCACTTCCATTATGTTCCCGTCTTCAACGTACATAGGTTTTCTCAATGGAACTGTAAGTACTTCTATCATACGCATCTAAATCCGGGACTTATTTCATCTGATCTGGAGTATATCTTTCGTGAGTAGATCACCTCTATGAACAAAGAACCCCCATGATCTCCTGATCCAGTTGCCACAATGGTGGTCTTGGTGCGCGAGATATTGTGCAACGTATCTGTGATATTCTTATCACAAAAGTACAGGTTTATGACTTTCTGACCCATCTTAGCAACGAGGCAGGCTCTATCAATTTGGAACAAGTGTGGGAGGCTGACTTGTTAATGGCATCCAGATTGACTATTGGGCAAGCCAAAAAATGTCGTTCACAAAAGTATTATACGTGTTATGCCGTGCACCCTCCCTTATCACATGCTGCGTCCGAATCCCGAGCAAGTCAATTCATCTCTTCATGGCCGCGGTGTATTCACGACAACCTCTGCAGTTGTTTTCATCCCTATCATGGAGAAACTCGATAAAATGGTGAGTCAGCGTCAATATTCTACATGCCTATTGTAGAATTCGTTCAGGAATGCACGATCATTGATCAGATTGATCTCTGTATGTGCTATTTCGTATTCTTATGACCGGCGCTGAAGTACTTCCGCTTGAAACCTCATTATCTAGGGATGCTTATTATGGCGCTCGTGTGTGCTGAGTGTGAGACCCCCATACTAAATTCCATTTAATCCTGTCTCACAGAGAATGCTAGCTATATTTATCATTCGAGCATATGTGTTGTGGGGTCGAACGAGACGGATCCTTTACTTTCTGACTGGGAGCTACCTGGTGTGTTTGTCACCATCTGCATTATCGTCCTGCTGACATAGGCCCCAGATAGTTCTTGCAGGGGCATTCAGTTGCGACGCACTATATGGAGTCGCTATTGAGACGTGTGAGTTCAGCCCGAGCGATGTTGCTTCGCCAAACTAAACCAAAAATGTTATGCTAACAGTCGGAGGCTGTGAGTTACCGGCATATACGCAACAGCCTCTGATGGCAGGGTATATACTTCTGGTCGCACTAGAGATAGGCAAGTTACATACCTACTGCATTCCAACTGCACGGTGACTCGGTCTTCCTTGCATTATCAGAAGTTTTCGTGCTTTCTGTTTATAAGGCGTTCAAAATGTACCGTGCAAGTGAAGGAACACTAGCAGTTTTATTTGTGCAGCACAATGTTGGATATTTCGCCGCTTGTCTTGGTGCATTTCGCAGGATACTGCTGATGGACACGATCTAATGGACTTCTTTAGCATTGAACGCCATCAACATGATAAGTGCGGTCGGAGTAATGGCAATCAATGTAAGGGTCTTTTTAATGAACTGGTGGTCAGCATTGACCATTGACCACAATTAGGATCGTGCGATGATAGAAGTGTAAGACGCTCCTTGAGGTTGACTCTACTACAAATTTGACTGCGCTTCTCTCAGAACACAGGTCATCCTACAAGCGTTACTTGCTACCCGAATGCAAATTCATCTCTGGAAAACTGTCGGCGGACGGAGTAATTCACCGACGGACGAGATGACATCTTTGGAATTTGCTGACAGACGCGATACCATGCAGGAGCCTGAGGTGAGTACGTGATGGGGTTGAGCGTAAATCATTTACAGGGCATTACTATTTCACTTATACTACTGTGCAACATAATATCTGTCAACTTCTCCAGTGTATAGCTACCCCCTTCTGGAGTTCTGCGCCATCGGCACTGCTTTCAATGATAGTATTGCTTGGTAAACAACGACCAGGTCGCAGTAGTAAGTATATCCTGCGTCGGTGCTTTGGATGGACGGTGTGCACACGCTACCATGTCGATGTATTGATTACATACGCTATATACATGCTATATATATAAGTCCTAGTGAATGTACGTGCCTCCAGATATGTTAAAATCAAAACATGAGTTGCAGGGTATAGGCTTGGGTAATTATTGATAGTAATGCTAGTAGAGAGAATCCAAATGTATTTGATGAAGCGCTTGAAGTTTCGGGCGGAGGTGATGTGGAGTAGTTTCTAAGAACAGCCTGATCACTTTGGACGTAATACACGGACTCAACAACACTCACGTATATGCTAAACCCACACGGTTCTTTTCGCCATCAAAGACCTACATAGAGCATCAGGTCTGACCGAGCAGAAATGTCCGAAAAATTACTGACGGCGTAATATCTTTCTAGAAACTTCTGACCGAGGACGAAATCCCAGCCCTGGCCGCTTTGGCGTCCCAAGGGTCCGACCGTACCATACTGTACTCCAGGATTTCCATCCCAAGCAGAGTCCTGGCCAATTGGGACAAGCTGCGCAGCAACGTCCATTGTAAACACAGCACCGCCAATCGTAAGGTTCAGCGGTTGCATGTTCCCGATTGATGATGACGGGATAACAATGAATGATGACTGGTTGTCATAATACGAACCAGGAATGGCAGCCATGTATGTGGCAAAAAAGTCATCAGCAAGCGCTACGACTAGAGGGAGTAGGCTTTAGACAAATCATAAGTTTGCTTGCATGGGAAGGACATACGTGAATTTCCAGTATCAACAGTTCCAGCAGTCGAAGTCAAAAAAATAATCGTTTCGCCGTAAAAGCAACTCGTTACATTGATCCCCCAAGACAACGCTGCGGGATAGGTGCTTGTGACAGGGACATATGTAATATTACCAACGAACTAGATAACATCAAATAGTGAACGACATTGAACAAGAAACCCTGTCGACTTACTAATGATGAATCGACGCCTCCAAACATGACGACTCCGTCTGAGAAATGATTTGGAATTGATATCATACTGAAAAGAGGGACTGTCCTCACTTGTGTCATTGTCAGTGGATGCTGGAGCGAACGATACACTCATAATCTGTTGCTGAATCAAACCCTGTAGTCGGGCGTTGTCCATAACGGTAGGGACAATTGATGTGATATTTGGAGACAACGACCCCACAGTAAGGTTAACTGGACCGACTCCCAAAACGCCATCTACACCAGGCCAGTCAGTATAGGCGACTACGTTCCCGATAGACTGGTTGGTGATGACAATATCGGGTGCCAGTGTAACCGTATCGTAGTCTGCGATACCATGCTCCAATTAGACAATGCTCCGAGAAAAATGGGAAAGACCGCACACTCTGGTCCAGCCAGATATCCCAGACCATAAGTCACCTCCACGTTCTGGCCCGTCGCAATACTAGTAGACGTTTTGTTGTACGGTTTGCTTCTCCTGTGGGGATGTTTAGTCTACCGCTTACTTAACTTGACCAATTGAGCACATAGATACCCGACGAATGTTATAGAGCTGCCTGTGTCGACCACTAGCGAATAATACGTTGGAGGATCCCCGACACCGACGTTCATGACATACTGAGAGTAGCCCATGTTGGTAACAGAGACGTTCGTGAAAGCGCCGCGCTTTAAAGTCGACACAACATCGTACGAGCCTCTCGAGTCAGTGGGTCTGATATCAACTTTGGTCAAGGGAAAACTGAGAACAGATACTGCAGAGGCGGAGGGTGACGAGAAGAAAATTTCAGATAAAATAAGCAAACGTATAAGGTAGCTCATGATGGCATGCGGAACATGAGACCATCAAGTTCAGGAGTTTTAAAGCGATATTAGCGCTCAAAGACGAGCTGCAGTGCGCTAACATGGTAACCCTGTACGTACACCACATCATAAAGGGCGAGACGACTTGTCCCAGAAAACAACTCCGCTGTGGAATGTGAACTCACAACAGAGCTTGTTCATCACAAAGGGGAAGGAAGCTGACTGAACATAGGATTTACAGTCCCAACACAAAAATGCAAGCAACGCACCAGCATGATGCATCCCACAAAATGATGGATTAAGACGAGCTCGGAGCCGACGCCGGATGCATTGACAATCAAGAAGACCTGCCATGTTCGCAGTCAATAATAGGCGGATATCAACGAAGCAATGCTGCAGGGTTCTGGACGCTCAAGAGATCGGATAATATGAGCACTCAGAGCACTCAGATTCAGACTTTTTAAGTATTTTCTTTTTGATCATGATCATCGTTGTCCAGAAAGCTTGGACGCAAGGTCAAGTTTATGTAACTGCTTCCAGCCTTGGAGACTCGTTGTAGGGTTAGGGTTTACCATTATTTTTCCGATGTTTGAAGTGACCGGCGGTCCTAGCTTCATGTGTCTGGTGGTTGGACCAATCGCCACGAGGCCAGTTCGCCACCGTCTGTTCAACTTATCCAGAAGTCGCGGATTCTCTACTTGCCATGTCTCACAATCTTTGAAGAATGTTAGCGAAGACTCCAAAGCCTATTCAAAGACTCTCCTCTTACCCAAAACTTCATTTCCGCTCTGGGTAGACTCAGCAAAATCCGAGTCGTTGTTCAAAAGGAAGACTTGCGAAGAGCTGTATCGACGGCAGGTGAGTTGCTCACAGTCATCACTACTTCCTGTTGGGATTCAGACGCAGCGGGTATGTAGGCTCAGAACGTGGACGGACCGCTCTTTGTTCTGCTCGATGGCCCTCCTTATGCAAATGGCCACCTTCACATGGGTACGTGCAGCAATATATACAGATTGCCATATCAACACCTTATTTCCAGGACATGCTTTAAATAAAATTATAAAAGACATCATCAACAGGTACCATGTCTTGACAGGTCATCGAGTACAGTGAGTTGTCTTCTTATTGTCAATTAGTATCGCTCATTCGTCGAAGCTATCACCCTGGCTGGGACTGCCATGGTCTTCCCATCGAAAATAAGGCTCTACAAGAGTTAAAGGCGCGTCGTCTGTTCCTCCTAGAGTCTCGCGTCGAATAAGTATGAAATCTAGAAAGATGCCCTCTCATTGCCCCCAAATGTCATACGTGCAGCAGCCAAAGAGACAGCAGAGCGTGAAATGAAGACGCAGCAGGAAGAATTCGAGCAGTTTTGCATAATGGCTGATTGGAGTTCAGAAACGACTTTCCGCACACTTGGTACGACTGGATATTTATGGCTACGTTCGGACTGACAGACCTCTTCCTGAAGACCACGACTATGAAATTCGTCAGCTTCAGGTATTTCAACGAATGGTTGAGCAAGGTGCGTGTTGTTTTGTCTCCTGACATCCAGGTTTATTCAATGTTTCGTATACCACGTAGGTCTTATTTACCGGCACTACCGACCGGTACATTACTCTCCCTCATCGCATTCCGCTCTTGCGGAAGCAGAGCTTGTCTATAATGATGAACATGTTTCGCATTCAGTCTATGTGACCTTTCCGTTGGACTCACAGACTGAAATCAAAAGCACTGCTCTCCGAGAAGCCTTAGCCAAGGCACCTTCGGCAAACCTGTTAGTTTGGACAACTACACCTTGGACCCTCACAGCAAACATGGTATGAACAATTTCCTTTCTATTCGAGCATGCTCACAGACATCCTTCGATAGGGCATTGCTGTTCATCCCGAATTGACTTACAGTCTCGTGCGCTCATCTGTCAAGGAGGATGCCCTCGTCGTTGCTAAAGATCGCCTTGCCGCGTTGGAACATGTCATCGGATCCTACGAGGTTATTGCTGAAATCAAGGGCACAGATCTGGTGGGTGGGCGATTCCGCTCAGTCTTCTCCCCGATCCATCCTTCAGCATCAATGCGCGCCCAGATCATTGCAGCATCTCATGTCACATCGGAGTCTGGATCTGGTCTGGTGCATTGTGCCCCTGCACATGGCGCAGAGGATTACCTGGCATTCCGAGCGCTTGGTCTTCTGCAAGGCTCCACGGATATCGTTTGTCATGTTGACGACGCCGGTAAATTTTCTCCTGATGTTGCCCATGTCGTAGGCGAAGAAGCTGCGCAAACACTGGTGGGACAAGAGGTTCTCAAGGGTGGAGGTAAAGCTATTGTCAAGCTACTGGAGTCCACCGGGCACCTTCTGAAAGTGCAGAGGATCAAGCATCGTTATCCATATGATTGGAAAACTGGCGAGCCTATCATTGTAACGTGAGTGGCACTTGTCGGAAGGTGGTTCACTTCAACGCTTACATGGACCAACAGGGCCACCTCACAATGGTTTGCTAACCTGGATGGCATCAAGGATGATGCACTTAACGCACTCAAGGATGTCCAGTTTTATCCGCCATCGTGTATGTTTCCCTTCTTTCCTTGGGATTATACATTGAGTTTGTTTGATCACAGCTCGCAATCGACTCGAGTCGTTCGTTCGTTCGCGTTCCGAATGGTGCATCTCTCGTCAGCGAGTATGGGGTGTCCCAATCCCGGCTTTATACCACACCCCAACGGATACCGCCGTCCTCACATCCGAATCACTCACTCACATTCTACGTGTCTTATCTGAGCGAGGTGTGGCTCATTGGTGGGAAGCTCCAGTCGAAGACTTCCTCACCCCAGAGTTACTGGCCCAGTTCGAAGGAGGGCCTGAGGCTTGGCGCAAAGGCACGGACACAATGGACGTCTGGTTTGATAGCGGGTCGAATTGGAGTACGCTGAGCGCTCCCACGGGCGGGAGAAAACATCGCGCAGATGTATGTCTCGAGGGCACAGATCAGCATCGCGGGTGGTTCCAGAGCCAGTTGTTAACATCAGTGGGCGTTGGCTCCGGACAAAGTGATGCAAGGCCGGTGAGCCCGTACGGAACGCTGATTACGCATGGTATGGTGCTCGATGAGTCGGGTAAGAAAATGAGCAAATCCCTCGGGAACATCGTCAGCCCCATGACCATCATCCACGGTGGCAAGGTTGGTCATCGCCATTTTGTATATACGGTTTGCTGAAGTTTGCGGTTGATAGGATAAGAAGAAGGAACCTGTGTATGGTACCGATGTCCTTCGTTTATGGGTTGCAACTGTTGAGTACTGGCGAGATATGTCCATTGGACCTACGGTTCTTGCCCAGTGTGCGGAATCCATGAGGAGGATACGTAACTCTGCTCGGTTTATTCTTGGGAATATTGGTACAACCGCTCAGCGGAAACACTTCGTTCCGGTAGAACACAACGAACTAGGCTTGGTCAGTCCACGCATTCAATAGATATCTCATGCTAAATCTGATTGCTGTCACAGGCAGAGCGCTTTGTGATGAACGAGCTGTACAAGCTTGACCAGACTGCTGCAGAGGGATATGCAAACTTCAATTTCCCGAAAGGTGAGAACTCATCTCGTTCACGGAATTTAAAGCTTCATACTCTTGAATAGTCATGAATTCCCTGACCAACTTTGCGAACATCACTTTGTCATCGCTCTACTTTGACATCACGAAGGACTGCCTCTACGCCAATGATATACAAAGTGTCGAGAGGCGAGCGGTTGTGACTACCCTAGCCAGAGTGAGAGCAATTCAGCGAGATGTACTTGTGTTTACAGTTAACTAATGTTACTACTAGGTCCTCGACTCTATGACGCCCGTAATGGCCCCAGTGCTCCCTTATTTGGCGGAGGAAATCCACAATACTCTTCATGACGGTGATGAAACTGTGTCCCAGCTATCTGTATTTACGAAGAAGTGGGCTCCCGTCGTGAGTGTTGTTGTCGGAGCTGCATGGACTTTCCCTGACATTCTCTTGAACAACGTAGAGCGCCGAGTGGAATGACCCTCAAGCTGAACAAGACATGGCTAGTTTGCTGAGGATGCGCAGCGTCGTGTTATCTTTGTTGGAAAAGGCTCGAGGAGACAAGTAAGTGCTCTATTCTTTTTGTGTTGATATAGCTTGAGCGTGCTTTGTTGTAGACATCTGAAGAGCTCTCTCGAAGCTGAAGTTGATATCATCTTGCCCAATGATATATCTGTGCAACCGTACTTTCTACAGTTGATTGAACGCGAAGGTGAGCACTTCAGTCTTCCCTTTTTCGTGGCTCAACGGTATTGCTCGCAGAGACGTTTCTGAAGACCCTTTTCATCGTCTCTGATGCCAACATCACAGACGAAGGCTCTCTCGGCACCAGTTCATTTGCATGGTCTTATATCTCTTCAATGGACATACCCGGTATGATTTATGAAACCTGCGCCTGGTATTTACCTTATTTCTTCTGGACAGACTCGGACTTGGAGCTGGCGATTCGCGTGAGACCCGTATCCTCCAGTAAGTGCCCGCGGTGCTGGACGTATACACGTGAAGAGAATCATGATCTATGTCTCCGCTGTGAGGATGTTGTCAGACGTGCGGATTAGATTGTTAGCGGAGATACAACTAGATATGTAGATTATAATACTCCACTAATCCCAACTCTCGCACTCGCACTCACTCGATTGACACTTGGGTACGTTGAACGTTCTTCGCGAACAGCATGGCGTTTGGGACGTACACTAATTCTACCGAACAGTACTTACTTAAGTAATACTTAAATTCGTCGCATGAGCGCCAAGTTGGGCGCTTGAGCGCTGGGACATTCCGGTTTACGCCGGTAATAAGTTTGAACTTGGAAAGCTCAGCCGACTCGTCATTCGTCGGCGTCCACCTTAGCGCAAAAGTAGCCCAGCATGGCAGTACTTGGTCACAATCAAAGCCCACACGGAACTGGGTTTGAGGAGCAAAGTTAACATTTTGGGCCCGGCGGACCTCATATCAGACTCGACTCGGTTATGAGTGAGGATACATCGGCGCATCTGGAGGCGGTTCATGGCTAGTACTTGTTGACAAATCGTACAGAGTGTGTGCATCATGCATCATACTCGAGTAAAAAACAGGTCGTATAGATTGGAAACCTGGAATAGGGGAGATACGATCTCCGGTCATAATTCTCATCCTAGGACTCCGTTATTCCGTCAAATGCTTCACTCTTTTGTCATTGCAAAATTCATTCCCCAAGGGCGTTCGACTTCTTGGACATCGTATTATTGGGTCGAAAAAGCCACTTCCTTGACAACTCGCTCTTTTCTAGTACTGCGTATTTCGCGAAGCGACATTGGATCCGACGATAAAAGTCAACTCCTGTTTGTCATCTCACCCCAGAAGCCAGGTGGGGTGAATGACGGATGCTATATCACCCTGGGATCATCACTGGACGAAGGTAAGAAGATATTGCACGTTGAACCCTTCTTGTGTCCAGAAGGGGGCACTCTCTACGTCCACACATTTCCTAGTCTTCTCGAGGATCGGGAATTTAAATTCAGCTACTCGCCTGCATTCACTCCACCTGCATCTCCCGCATCAACTTGACGAATATAGTTACCTCACCTTCTGTCGTTCGGTCTTGGATGATTACGAGTTTGTCCAATAAAGTACTCAAAGGATGATCGCTCGTCCGGTGGGAGCGATCCGGTAGGGGACGAATGGGATACATGGAGTGGCTAGTCACAAAGGGAGCATCGGGATGAACGAAGCGGTTACTTTTTCGAACACCTGGAGCCACAGAATTTCGACTTGTCCGCTGTCGAACCGCCATCCATTTATTACTGTATAAGCAGTAAGTTGTCCCAGTTTAGATGGTCAGATAGCTTCTCCTCGGCTTTCGAGATGTTGACCTTATCTTACAGGTGGGACGAAAAGCGGTACCCTAATGCATCTTGCTTTATGCCAGAGCGGTTCATCGATGTCAACGGCGCGTTGACGGACGACGACCCTGCGGGATACATCTCCGACTTAGGTCGGCGTGGATGTCTAGGTGGGTTAAGTGATTTCATTGCCATATGAGCCAATACACTCTTTAATTAGGCCGGTATATTGCTAATGCCCCTATATGGTCTGCTATTGCGACCATGTTGGCTACGGTGGATTTTTCTTCCGCCAAAGATGACCAGGGCAATGTGATCGACTTCACCCCCGAATTCACGACAGGACTCACTCAGTACTTGGTTTCCTTGTGTCTTTTCATCCTTCCGTCACTAACAGTTTCATCGTTTTAGCTCCTCTGCTGTCTTCCCTTGCAATATTTCACCACGTTCTCACATCCATTTAGGACTTGTAGATGTTTTCCGAAATGGAGTGTAAGGCGTATATGGTGAAAGACCCGTCTATCTTTCTCTTTTTTCGTCTTACTTGGGGGCACATCACCAGTGAGCTAAACTACACGGTTATCTTGTACCACTCATTTCGAGCAACTTCTTTGTGTGCAGAGTTGTATGATATAATCAGTTACATGAGCAGAATACAGCTAAAGTCTCTATCAGACAGCACGTGTAGAGCAATCCATCGATCCACATTAGATATAACCTCCATTATACCTCAATGTATTTCGCCTACACCGATTATCATATAGAGACGTCACTGATCATCTTCGTTTCAAAATAATTGATACGATGGAAGGTACCCTTTCAAATTGGGTATTCCAGGCCCAATTTAATCATGCAGGCTATTGCCTCAGCACGGTATGTATCCTGCGTAATCTCCTGAGGGACCGAGCCGTCAAGGAAAGTAAGGAGGTTTGGTGAGTATGAAGTCCACATTGGCCACTCAAGGTCTCCTACACCATTCGGGTCTAGGTTAGCCACAAAGCGAACGAGACGTGACACCACGTCGCCTCCAGTGTAAATATTGAGTAGATCAGATGCGTGGAACTGGGATACGAAGCACGTCAACGTCACAAAATAGAAGCGAGCGTTCCACCACAACTCACCGATCCCAAGTAAGGAACCGTCTTCAAACGCTTGCTCACTTTATAGGACGTAAGAAATTACGCGGAAGGTGTCAAATATAACTCACGGAATGCCCAAGTGTTCTGGTTGCTGGAGCGTTGTTCCAGGAAAAAGCGGCGGCGGGCGTGGAATGACATGTCACCCTGGAATGCTGCAACGCGCTTGAACTGCGGAGTCAAGGCGTTTAAATCTCCCGTATCAAATGGGGAGCCTTGAGTAATATTTCCAGGGTAATACTCCATCAACTGCTGTATTGTAGCGGACGGAGCATCGGGGAACCAGTACTGAATATACTCTTCGAACTGAGAGTCCGTGCTGTAAATTGAGGAGATTAGCGTGAATTAGAATGAAATAACGGTAGGCTGACGTGACATTGAGGCTAGAGAATGAAAACAGCGTTCCTTCGTCATCACAATCCCCTGTGATAAAAGGGATATCCGCGACTGAACCTTGCAAGACTAGGTCTTGTGGATCGGCCGTCAAAAAGACTCCATCCACTCGAGGTAACCAGATGAGGAACATGCCCTGCATACCGAGGTCAGTGTCGTGTGTTACTTTCCATGAGCTTACTTACCGGGTACGAAAAGATATTTGGTGTCTGGTTGATGGCGTCCATGAGTGCGCTATAGGGAACCTCTCGCAGACATTGCAGCGTGTCTGAAGAGTTCGCGCATCCGGTTTGGTCCACAAGAAAGTCGTAGTAACCCTGTCCGTGAGTGATATCGCCGACTGGAAGTGGCGATCCACTTTCCATGAATGCAGCGCGAAACAGTCCCTCGGTGTTTCCCCCGTTGGTGACCATATGAAGGGCAACAGACATGGAGCCGGAGCTTTGGCCCCAACTGAAGTGATGTCATTAGTATCCTTGTGTGATGAGAGGACACGACATACATAGTGACCTTCGTGGGATCACCACCGAAAGCACTGATATACTTTTGGACCCATCGCATTGCCTGTCGCTCTGTAATTCGATGTTGCATGAGGACTCTGGCACAAATACATCGCATTACACTCACGATCTTGCAGTCCGAGGTTTCCTACTCCCGCGTCTTTGACTTCTTGAGAGGCAAGGAATCCAAAAGCTGACAGTCTTTAGTCAATCATCATGATCGTATCTCGATTCCAGACCACTCACCTGTCAAGCTGAATGGTCCTCGGTCAAACACATGTTGACAGGAAACTCGCATACAGTCTGAGGCTCACCGGTAATTTATGCTCACGTACACTGCAGGTACGTTCAGGGTAATGGATGCATTGACGATGACAGATCCATTATAACTACATAAGGAACAATTAGAATTTTCCGTCGCAGCCTTCTGACAGCGAGGAATTTTCACTGACGTACTGGTACCACCTATCTGGAAACCTCCTCCAAAGATCCACTAGACGGCTGTCATAATCTGCACTAAAGATCCTAACAAAAATTCAACTCACTATTACAACAGGGAGGCCCGATTGTGGAGTTGCATCCGCGGGTGCGAAGACGTTCAGAGTCAAGCCTTTTAAAAACAAAGCCATTCAATGCTGGTACATCCGCTGTAGCATCAGACGTACAATCTTCGGAACTGGAATAGTTAGTGTCGGTGGCGGCTGCAAAATAGGCAAGGGTCTCGGCAGGCAAGCCTTGAACATTAGGTATTGTCAGAGCCTGTTGAGGACAAGCCAACCCATAGGCCGTCGCTGAATAGTTCGTGTTATACGGGGGGATAGGTTGAGGTAGCTGGAACCGGAGATTGCCAGTCCTGAATAAAGAAACCTACATTAGCTATCTCGAAATGTGACCGCTAAGCACCTACGGGGGCAGTGCGAAGGGTATTCCCAACCACATATTCACCGAATCTGACGCAATACCTGTGATAGTAGCGTTGTCTAGAGTCACTGTCGGCGTCGCAGGGTTGTTTGATGTGCTGGCGGCCACAAAAGCCCAGCAGGTTGTTAACAACAGAGAAAGCCGCAACATCATGATGAATGACTCGAGAGGATATGTATCTCAGTTGAGAACCATGTCATTATATATTTCAGCACTTCGGATAAACTGTCAATATGATATATATATCATATTACTGCGATCAAATCAAATCCGTGATATATCACTGCCTTTGAGTTAAAGCACAGGGCAATGATATATCACCCAAAGCGCAGTCTATGCGTGTCGGCGCTAAGTGCCGCACGAGAAGCAGAGCTGATCACGAGCAAATTGACGGTCCAGCACTGGATTACCTAAGCGTTGCCAAAAGCGGAGGAGGCGCGTCTGGCGGAGGTGGTGGTTCGAAGGAGTCGCGTCTGGGACGAGCTGTGGACGGAAAATTCTGGGGACGGTCGGCGTAGGTAGAGCGGTCGAAAATGTAGTTTCGCTGAGCTTCCGAAGCGTCTCCTGCGGTGCGATCGCGCAGCAGAGAGCTTGCACGACGTTTCGCCACCGTGCGGAGTCCTGGTAAGCGTTGCCGAGCGGGATTCGAAAGGACTGCAAATTTCTCACCTGAGGACCGTCAATTTTCCAGTCCGAACGTGCTGATCCCACGCGCACAAAGCGTGCGGTTCTCCGCGAAATTCTGACAGCTGCAGCTTCGGGTCATCCTGACCTCCGAGACACATTTTATTGAGTCGAGATACTTCATGAATATATCTTTTCACCCATCTCAGGACTGTACATCCAGGACTGCAAACCCCACCAAAAGGACCGTCAATTTTTCATACGAAGTAAGTGGCGTGCACTCGTGACCAGTGCAGTCAGAAGTTAGTGAAAGTTTTTGGGAAAAAACCCGGAGGGTTTTTCGGCCCAAAACATGCACCCGAACTGGGTAGCAAGGTGAGCTGTGACGGGGCGGGCGGGCTCCGATCAAGTCACCGACATTGCAAGTGTCGAGTGCAGTGCGTCGGACGAATGTAAGTAGTTGGATTAAGTAACAGAACTACGAAGCATTTGTCTGCACCCTGAGAGAGGGAGTGGCGGGCGGGTGCAAACAAGAACGAGGCTTTGCGGCGTGTACAGACTGCAAGCCGAGTCGAAGCGGTACCGCGGATGTGGACGGGAGCAAAGAGCGCTGCGCCCACATCGCTTACTAACACATAGACTAAATTCTACGCCGCCTCGTACCTCGGCTCGCCCAGAAAACCATAGTGGTATGTCACTTGTGTGCCCCATGGGCCATGGGCCATTACTAATGGGCTATTCTTAGCCTGTACCTGGTCACAGTCCGATTTAGGCTTTGTCTCCGTGCATAGCTCTAATCCTAGCTCAGCGAGACAATCTTGAAGCATTAGGCAACGTCCTACTGTATCTTTTGTATGGACGTCTGCCTTGGCAAGGCATCTACGCACCAAACAAAGAGGCCAAGCTACTTCGAATTGGCGAGATGAAAGCTGGTTCAGCATTCCGTGACCTGCTTGCACGCTCACCTGCGGAATTCACAACGTACTTTGACCACTGCCGTGATTTGAAGTTCGAAGATAAGCCGAACTATGCGTTGTTGAGACAGTTGTTTAGCCAGATAATGGACAGAGAAGGTGGCACGGGAGATATCAGGTTTGACCAGGTGGATGACAGTTCCCGCAAAGGTATACTGGTGCCTGAGGAGTATAACCTGGATGTCCGATTCACAGAGGGAGACTTGACCACGCTACAGGGCATGTGCCCTCGCTTTCTTCAACGCCTGAGAACGCCTAAGACAGACTTGAATTCCGCTACACTCAACTCGTCCCCCCTCAACAAAATTCAGGCATATGTAGACTACCTAGCAATATTAATGGTGTACCGTACAAGTAGAACGTTTATGTTATGCAGCAACGAAGCCAAATACGTCATCTCCACCTTAGCTCAACCCACAAAACAGCTCAGGCAGCACTTAGTAGCTACTAATCCAAGCGACCTCCCACTAACGTACTAGTACCGAACTTGAGCCAACCATGGTCAAGGCTCTGATCCTCATCGCAGATGGAACGGAAGAAATGGAGTTGTAAGACGCATCATCCCCTAACTAGAACGCTATTGATCAGGCGGGCGTACATGTAGCACGATTACATATGATACGCTCGTCCGTGCAGGAATAGAGTGCACATCCGCATTTGTCCCCAGGGGTCTCTCAATGTACGGATCTTCGGATACAAGTCCTCCACTTGCAGTCTGCTCGAGGCAAGTGAAGATCCTTCCTGATGTCACCCTCGACCCCCTCGATGCCGGTCCGGTGGGCATTTCCAATCTGTCTTGATGCATGTCCGAGGTAAAGCTGATAGCAGCATACTTCTTTAGGATAAGTACGATGCTCTCGTCATCCCTGGTGGCATGGGTGGCGCCGTGACGATGGCAGGATCGACAGAAGTGCAAAATCTCGTTCGTTCTTACTACAACCACCCAGAGAAACGGATTGTTGGCATGATATGCGCAGGTATACTTTTCATTTTGTTTGGATCGTATTCATGGTTTATGAAACGTATGTATGTTTTGCAAGGTTCCAAGGTCGCGATCACAGCAAAGCTTCCTGGTCAACCGATCACGTCGCACCCATCCGTCCAGAGCGAATTTCCAGACCGTAAGTTGCGGGAAAATTGACTAGGATGATCGGTATAGCTTTTCTGTTGCAATAGATTTTGACTACAAGGAGCAAAGTGTGGTCGTGTCAGATGCTGTCCCAGGCAAGGCGACACTTGTCACAAGGTGAGTCCATACCATAATTTATTAGTTGGCAACTCTGCTGAGTCCTGATCTTCAGCCGCGGACCAGGTGAGTTGGAGGCTTCTGCTATGTGTGTTTGTTGCCTCTTTTTGATGTTGAATAGGAACGGCGTTCACGTTCGCGTTCACGCTGATCGAGCTCTTGTGCGGGAAAGAAAAGCGTGACGAAGTCATTGGACCTATGATTTTCCCGTCCAACACCGGGTATCCGTTCTAGTTGGTATGGTTCCAAGTCCCAGGAAAAAAATGCAGTAGTGTAGTTGAAGTCGACCTTGTTCAATTTATGAGTTGTCGAAGACTTTGCGCAGACGCGTTACGTAGTCGCTTGAGAGTGTTGAAGAGGCGATTACGGCGCATTTCTTACTCTCAATCCGCCAGTAAATTTTTTTAGTTGTCGCATGCGAGCTCTCTTGCACGGCGTGCAGCGAATTCATGGACTTTACTATAGAAAAGCCGTCCAGCCGCGTTACTGGGGTGACTCGCATCTGACTCGGATAACGTATGGGCCCAATCTTATCGAGTCATACCCAAACCACACATTGGTCAAAAGACCCTTAACCACCACTTCTCGCCATCACACATCTGCATCTATGAATTCTCTAGAGTCTGTAGCCCAGTCTCTTGCTGGGCTGTCAATCACCCCGTCCGCTAGCATAACGCATGCTGAAACAAATTCCCCGGCATCATGGCGAGAAACGCTGCTTGCAACCTCATCTGCGCCTAAATCATTCGAGCTGATCAAAACGCTCGTATACAAGCCAAAGACTGCAAAGACTGCAACTACAGTGCCTGTTATTGTCATCGCTCGCGAAGAGACCGAGACGAGCTCATCAGCGCTCGGCAAGAAGCTCAACCTGAAGGAGCTGAGGCTGGCATCGGAGGATCTACTTGCTGATTTTTTCGCGCTCGATAAGAACTCTTGTACGTATTTCTTATGACGCGGCATAAATAATCTGATTTACCTGGACGTTCAGTGTCGCTACTTTCATTGACCAGTGAGACATTTCCAAAGGTTGTTACTGTGATCGATGCATCGATCGCGTCCTCCTCATCATCGTTTGCGCTACACGCAATGTCCTCGAGTGCAACTGTCTTCTTGTCCGGACAGGATATCATCTCTTACCTCCGAAAGCTCGAAACTGATGACGTGAAAGTCCAAGAAATCGACTTCACTTCCCTAAAGGCTGACGTCGCTGCGGCTCCTTCAAAACCTGCTGCAAAAGCAAAGGAGGACGCGAAAATTGACGGTGCCGTTCAGATCGCCATCGGTGTCAAGAAGGAAGTTGATTTTTCCACGTGGTATCAGAGCGTATGTATCTTTATCCGATTGCCCCGATCTAGCGCTCACTCGTGTGTTTTAGGTCTTAATAAAAGCAGAAATGCTCGAGTACTACAGTGTTAGCGGATGCTATATTTTGAGGCCGTGGTCGTACAGTATCTGGGAGGAGATCCAAGGTGTGCACTATATTTCCCGACTGATTCAGAATGCTAAGGCGTGACAAAGACTGGTTCAACAAGAAAATCAGGGCCATGGGCGTTCAGAACGTATACTTCCCTATGCTTGTGTCGCAAAAGGTGCTCGAACGCGAGAAAGATCACATTGAGGGTTTCTCTCCGGAAGTCGCATGGGTCACGAGAGCGTAAGTGAATCAAGCAGTGAATGGACCTTCAATATTAATGACGTGACAGTGGGAGCTCTGATCTTGAGGAGCCGGTGGCTATTCGCCCGACATCTGAGACTGTTATGTATCCTTGTAAGCCCATCTTCTACCGTCGTAGAGAGGGAATCTCACATTGCTCGCAGATTATGCCAAATGGATAAAGAGTCATCGAGACTTGCCGCTCAAATTGAACCAATGGAACAACGTCGTCCGATGGGAGTTCAAGCATCCGCGTGAGTTCATGTGCTCGAACCCCGTCAGTTTGTCGTTTCTCATTTTTACTCAGAACCGTTCCTCCGTACTCGCGAGTTCCTGTGGCAGGAGGGCCATACCGCCCATCTTACCAAGGCCGAGGCTGATAAGGAAGTCCGAGAGATCCTCGAATTGTACCGCCGCGTGTATGAGGAACTTCTTGCCGTCCCTGTCATTCCTGGCATCAAGTCCGAGAAAGAGAAGTTCGCCGGCGCTCTCTATACCACCACGATTGAAGGCTTTGTTCCTTCCTCGGGCCGTGGTATCCAGGCTGCTACGTCGCACTGCCTGGGCCAGAACTTCTCGCGCCCGGAAATGTTCAACATTATGGTGGAGGACCCGAACGATCTGTCTGGTCAAGGAAAGACTTATGCATGGCAAAACTCTTGGGGATTGTCGACGCGGACGATTGGTGTGATGACTATGGTTCATGGCGACAACCAAGGCTTAGTTCTTCCTCCGCGAGTTGCGTCTGTCCAGGCTATCGTAGTTCCGTGCGGTGTTACTGCAAAAACGAGCGACGAAGACAGAGCGAAGATCAATAATGCCTGCGATGACCTCGCAAAATCGCTGATAGATGGGGGCGTCCGGGCGAAGGCAGATCTTAGAGAGGGTTATACCCCTGGATATAAATTCAACGACTGGGAACAAAAGGTTTGTTCTCCACGATCTGCTACCATCGCTTACCTCTGACACACGTTCCTGATCAGGGTGTCCCCCTTCGTCTGGAGATAGGACCGAATGACCTTGCGAAGCAGCAGACGTTGACTGTGCGCCGCGACACCGGTGCAAAGGTCCCCGTTGCTCTCGCTGACCTTGTTACCACGATCCCGAAGATGCTCGAGACCATCCAGAACGACATGTTCCAGCGCGCTCTCGCTGAGTACAATGCACACCTAAAAGAAGTCACGCGATGGGAGGACTTTGTCCCCACACTGGATAGCAAGTGCATCGCCGTCATCCCGTGGTGCGAGCGTGAGGCGTGCGAGGATGACATCAAGGAACGGAGTGGTAGAGCGTGAGTGTTTTATGCAGGCTCTGATCCGGACGACCAACCTCTTGGGAACGGCATCTAACATATTTTTACAGGGCGGAACCGCAGGATGAGCGTGCTCCGTCCGCCGGAGCCAAATCCCTTGCTATTCCGTTCGACCAGGAGCGATTCTCCCCTCTCAAGGCGGGAGAAACGAAGTGCGTTGGCTGTGGACAAGAGGCAAAGCGATTGGACCATGTTTGGGAGATCCTATTAAAAGGCATTATTACATGGTGTAGGTTGTTCTATCGTTGGAATACGTGAGAATGGAATTGCGCGAAGAGGTTTGTCTGCTCTTTCACTTCGCCTAAACGCTTCGGAAATGGGCGGTTCAATGTGGTAGATTGTGGCTAATTATCGAATCACTGAGCCCACGGTGATGTATTAACTGCTGGCAATCGCTGGAGGTGGAAAACTTAGAACTAGGGTGACATTGTACTCAGTCTCAAGTTTGGCATTAACTGGAGGTCTGGTGACTTCCGTTTGGGGATATGCGGCTTCATGCATCATTGCGCATGTTCAAAGTATCACACATCAATTTTATGATAAAGGCGATGCTTTGCATACCAGACCAACTTCGCAGTCAGTCTAGGCAGTTTGAAATGAAATCAAGGAATCAGGGAATAACCGGCCATTATCGATTGTCTTATACGAGAATTGGGTAAGCAATGGAGACTAGCTGTATGCGGGCAACACGATGATCACTGCGCTGCTCGTATCTGATTGCGGCGCGGAGCAAGAAGTTTAATAGGACCACTCGGTGCGACAACCAAGGCAACGGACGATCGCTTTTCCTATGCTATGTAATTTCCGCTCTGATACCTTAGAGCTTCTAAATCAACAATTCAATGAACAAGCGCGCCCTACGATAAGGGCAATGAGATGAAGCCTTCGAGGAGGTAACGTTTAGGTACTATTCCGAGCCGTGACAGGATCAGTGGTGAAGCACCCGACAGCCAGCACGCGTGACGGAGGCAAATTGGCTCCGCGTCGGGTCCCGGGAAGTAAACCTTTTGTTCTTGCAATTAATGATGAATGCATATGACTTCGAGGCAGTACTGGCGGTGACCAAGTGTCCATTGACCATGAGACGGTCCGATCCCATGGTTCAAATTTAGAATGACTCATTTTGCATGGGAAGGCCAGCAAACAACTGCCAAGGCATAAATTTTCAACTACCAATTCTGAGTTCCGAGTACTAATCCCGAGACGCTGAGTATCAGGCTGCATGGAGGCTAAATTTGCCTCTACCGCTTGCATTCCATCGATCTGGAATCAGGGCACATGCCATGCACTCCATATCATCAATTCATCAAATTTCACTAACCTGTCAGTAACTTTTCTGGCTCACCCCAGCTCACCCCGCATTCTCCGCATCTCATTATATCTTAGGTGCCGGATACTCTCGGCTACAGTCACCGGCCCTGGACGGAGACGTGTTTACTTATACAATTGTTTGGAACAACGGTTCATGAGGCACTGTGGTATGTACCATATGGTGTCGCACCATTCATTTGGCCGAATTGGTATATTGATGAGCGCTAGTTCGTTGAGTTCATGCTTGATGCCAAGTTACCTCCTTGACAGGTGACTACACGTTGATGGCGTTAGCATTATTACGGTCTCATGAACCCACGTTCCAAAATTTGCCGTTCAAATTGAGCCCCACAAGATCCATGCGGTCGGTGCCTAACGCTATATAATACAGCATCCCGACAGACCTCTCGAGTGATTGCACTTGTCCTCTCCCTTCTCCGTCACCATGGGCAAAGGTGTAAGTTGTGCTTTGTTTTGAAATCCTTGAGCATTGGGTGCTAAATGTGTTCGACAGTACAACGCACGTATCGCCTCGAATCCAGTGAGTAGTCCAAAAGTGTTGATGCTTGGACGGAATTCTGATCTTCTTGTAGTATATCGTCGGTACATTCGCATGTATCGGCGGAGGCCTCTTCGGCCTGGATATCTCCTCCATGTCTACAGTGTTGAACGTGAGCATCATCATTCACTGCCTGAATTCATTCCGACTGATGCTGATGACTTATATGTTGACCATGGATAGAACCCCGCATACGCGAACACTTTCAACAATGTGCGCTTAATTTTTTGACATGGACCTTTTGCACGTGATTGACACGGTTTTCATGTAGCCTGGTAGCAATGCACAGGGTGCTATCGTCGCTTCTATGCCCGCTGGGTCTCTAGTGGGAGCCCTTTCTGTCACTTACCTTGGTGACAAGCTTGGGCGCAAAAAGACGGTCATCATTTCTGGTCTCTTCTGGGTCATTGGTTCTATTCTTCAGTGCGCGTCGGTCGTAAGTGCATCATCTTATGTGTCATTGTTTTCCGCTCATAAGTCGCTCCAGGACCGTGGTATGCTCTGTGTTGGCCGTATCATCTCTGGTTACGCCGTCGGCCTCGCTTCGACCGTTGTCCCTGTCTATCAATCCGAAATTGCTGCACCTGCTATCCGCGGTCGCCTGGTCTCCTTCCAACAATGGTCCATCACTTGGGGTATCTTGTTCCAGTACTTCGTTCAGTTCGGTTGTTCGTACATCAATGGTACTGCTTCATTCCGTATCCCATGGGGTCTCCAGATGATCCCCGCCATCATCCTTTCCCTTGGTATGCTCGCGTTCCCCGAGTCCCCCCGTTGGCTCGTCGATCACGACCGGTGCGCATTCTCTTTATATATACCTAAAATCAGTCTCATACTTCTTACAGCGAGGCAGAGGCTTTGGAAATTCTTGCTGACCTACACGGTGGAGGTAACGAGCAGGACGAGCTCGTCCTTCTCGAGTTCGAAGAAATCAAGCAACAAGTTTACTTCGAGCGAACGGAAGGCGCCAAGGCCTGGTCAGACCTGCTCAAGCCTGGTGTGTTGCGCCGTGTCGTACTTGGCTCTTCTCTCCAAATGTGGTCTCAGCTTACCGGTATGAATGTAATGATGTGAGTTCCCTGTCTAGCCTTTGGTCACTCGCTTCGTATTCACACCCCTAAACAGGTACTACGTCGTTTACGTCTTCGAGGGTGCTGGTCTTACTGGTCGTCGCGCGAATCTTATAGCAGACTCTGTGCAATATGTCCTTAACGTCAGCTTCACTGGTGAGATTGGTTCACTTTGATCAGTGACGATGATTGTAATGCTGTTTTGAATTTCAGTCCCTGCGATCATCTACATCGACAGATGGGGACGCCGCCCGATGCTTATTTACGGCTGTCTCATCATGGGCTTCTGGCTCTACCTTGTCGGTGGTCTCCAGGCCCGCTTCGGTGAATGGGGAACTCTCAACGGTGCTGGTAATGTCCTAATATCAATCTTTGTAACTCGCTGGCATGCCCACCTTTTTCCTAATCAGCTACATGGGTCGTCGTAAACAATGGCGCCGCTACAAAAGCCATCATTGTATGCTCCTACTGTTTCGTGTCCTCCTTCGCCATTACGATGGGTCCCGCTTCCTGGACTTACCCTGCAGAGATCTTCCCCATGCGTGTACGCGCCAAGGCCGTCTCTCTCTCCACAGCTACGAACTGGTTGTTCAACTTCGCATTGGCGTGGGCTGCACCTCCGATGTTGCAACACATCCAGTGGAAGACATACTTCGTGTTCGGGACGTTCAACTTCGCAGCCTGCATCCACTTCTTCTTCTGCTTCCCTGAGACTGCTCAGCGCTCGCTGGAGGAGATCGAGGATGTGTTCGCACAGGGCCACGAGTACAGCGCCTGGGCTGTGTCGCGATCCGTGGGCAAGAAGAACTTGACCGACGTAATTGCAAAGTCGGATGAAAAGGAATCGATTGACAAGGAACATGTTTAAGGGGGCAAATGCATTTTTGAATTTCAGCTCATTTTTTCTGACTCTTGGTAATGATTAATAGTTTACTGTACTTGTCACGCACTGCTATTAGCATAAGCATGTAGCACCATCATGAGCAATTCACGAAGATACGGCGCGTATGCGAGTGACGTGAATCCCGACCCCCAGATTTCGTGTGCCCGAGTGCGCAATGATTTCTCTCGAGCTTCGGTGTCCTCCTCCCCCTTAGTCTTGGCGTCCGTTGACCGCACATTCAAATATTCCAGATCAGGCTGTAGGAAGTCATCCACTGGCCATCGTGCACGTTACCATCCAGATTCCAGAAGTACTTCCGAAAAACGAACAAGGGGAAAACTCTCATCCTCCGTCCTGTGATTCGATTGCCCTGCCACGCTGGTCCATCAGTTTACCAATCCGGCGGCAGTGGACCGGTACAATCGTGATCGCGTCCAAGTTCGAAGGCTACCCTCCTATTTACAGATACCATCAATATGCTCCCGCATGGACACTGAAAGCCACGCGGTATCTGTTTTGTCACGTTTCATAGCACTAGCCCCACGACGCATGGATTCGGACGTTGGTAATTTCAAGGTTAACGTTCACCTGTCAGTGGCAAGTGACTAGTGAATAAGTACTCTTGGAATGATCATCATATGAACCGTTCGCTGCAGTATGTCTTCAACATCTGAACATCTGAATGCCGTCTTGCTCGTAGGTTTCATCCTGGTTCGTTCCTGTCAGACACTCACCAGTCCGATCCTGTACTCATCTAGTCGTCGGAAACTCTCGTGAATGGATGGGCGTAAGTCAAGGATCGGAAATTGTGATAAGCAGGCATGTGGGGTAGATGGAAACCTGGGAAGTGACTCGTACAATGGCATGTCAGGCTGTTATGGCCCACTGCCAGGGGTTCGAACGAAAACTTGTGGGGCTCGAGTCAAGCTTCAAGTTAGGCAGAAGTCTGCAATTCTGCCAACCTTCTTGGCAGAACCGGTTCTGCCCGTAGAATTATATGAGCAGAATCCGGCAGAATATCAAACTGCAGGGGCGAAAGAACTTCTGATAGCCGCTTCTTCACCTTATTTGACCTCAAAGTAACCTTTCTCGAGGCTTATTCATTGCGATTCAGAGCAACTGTACTACCACACCTTGTAGAGTACGAAGTTCAGAAACGATTTTCAGTTGAACTTGTACAGCTACATTCACCATAGCCGCCACCATGTCTACTACATCTGCCGGACGCCCTGTTTCATCCTTCATAACTGACAACTTTAATCGTGGCAGCAAGGTCGACAACAAATCTGGACGCTACTACTGGTCGTGCAAACACTGTCCGAATGCTCCTCGCATCCAAGGTCGCGATAACCAACTCCCAAACCACCTTATCTACAAGTGTAAAAAATGTCCGTCGGAGATACGAAAACAGGCGCGCACATTTGTCATGGACAAGGGCGGTGGACCAGATGCCGTAGAATTCATTAATTCTGATAAGATTGATGCTTCTTCTTCTACTGCAGAAGGCATTTCTGAACTAGTCACGCCTGGTAAACGCAAGAAGCGCGCTTTGAGTGGTTTTGTAGATTGCCCCCTGACAAAGGAACAGCATTCTCGTGCAAATGTCAAGCTGTTGCAGTACGTACTATGATGGCCTCTATAAGTCGATCTACTCAAGTTTAGAAAATTGGTTTTAGGTTCATCATCGATGCTAATATTGCTTTTTCTGCGGGCGAGAATGAATACTTGCTTCAGTTTCTTGACGAGATTCGACCCTCGTATACTGCGCCTTCCCGATATATGCTGTCGCACACGCTGTTAGACACTGAAGCCGTGCGAGTCCAGCAAGAAGAAATTGACCGGCTCAAAGTGCGAAAGCGGCTCACGCTTCTGCTTCATGGCTGGGAAGACTCGCTGAAGAGAAGTCTGTACGGGTCTGTTGCAGTTGAGGTGAAGCAACTTCCTGTGGTCCTCGCTCTTGAGGACATGACTGGCAACCGAGGTACTGCAGACAACCTGCTTGTTGCATCAAAAAAAGCGATGAAGACTTTGGAGATAGATGACGGAAAACGTATAATTGCTGTGACGACAGACAATCCGACCGTCATGCAGGCCTTCCGCCGAAAATTCCAGGAATCTTATTTTTGGGTTCTCGTGGGTCAAGTTCTGCCTACAAACTTCGTCGTGTATTGATGTGTCATTAATCCAGACATTCCCGTGTTTTCTTCACAGCCTTAATACCCTCATTGGCGAGATATGCTCCTTCCCGATGATGAAGCAAATTATATCCAAGTCAATACGCATCGTGAACTTTTTCAATTCGTCTCACTACTGGGGTGGGCAACTCAATGGCGAGGCGAAGAAGCAGGGTATCAATCGGAAGATGAAACAGAACTGCGAGTCTCGATTTTATGCACTTGTGTTACAGAGCATGACTGTTCTTGCCTACCGGTCAGTGGATTTTATATGGTTAAAACTCGATCTCTGTATCTTTACAAAAATTACAGGGGTCCACTGATGCACACATGTTTGCGTCCCGATGCCCAGAACAGAACCAACAATCAGCCACCAGTTGCTGCGGTAGTGGTTTCGACAGTACTCCATGATGCTCAGTACTGGCAACAGCTCAACCAGCTCGTGAAGACGGTTAAATTTCTTGTTGATGCAATCGAAAACTTGGAGTCGCGTGAAGTCACACTTGCCGACTGCATGTTGGAGCTTATCCGTTGCGCACGGCAGATGTTCCAGCTGAAAGTCGATCCCGAGCATGATGATATTGGTTTCTGGATGCATGCAAAATCTGTTTTCAACCGCCGGTTCCACGCGATCAACACTGATCTCCATTCTTTCGCTCTCTTCCTCCATCCAATGTGTCGCAAACTTGCTGTGACGGATGCCTCGAAAGGAAGACCATTCGAGTTTATGGTTAAAACTGCACTGGCCGTCGCTAAACGATGGCGATGGGGGGAGAAAAGGGCTAAAATGCTCGTTGATGACCTCAAAGCATACAACCTGTGCCGTGCACCATTTGCAGGTGGACAGGCTGACGGATTGGCATGGTGGGAAAGCCTCGCAGTCAGTGCCGACGGTCATCCTTTGAAGGCCCTTGCAACCACCCTGTTGTCCATCGTTCCCCACGCCGCCGACGTCGAACGCCTCTTCTCGGATGTGGGTAGTACTCAGTCCCCAAAGCGCTGCAATCTCGGTAGATACCTTTGAAACACTGGCGAAGATTCGAGCGAATCTTCGCTACCATAGTCATCAGCGAGCCGTAGCTGATGGCAAGCCAGTTCGTCGACGTCATGCACACATGGACACCACTGCCCAGACAGGCATCGATGTCGATGTAGCCGCCGATCAAGAAGCTAAATTTGCTTGGTCGCCACCACTCGCACCTCAGACACAGAACATCGACGATGATCTTGCAGGTCCGGAATGTATATCACTCGACGAGATCGATGCAGCATTTGCGCTGCTGGAGTGCGAGAAAGAAGCCATGGAACGAGTGACGGTTGATGGAAATAAGGTTTTGCAAGGCGCAGTTTATGATTTCGCAGAATTGGTGCATGTTGATCAAGGACTTGCACCGAAATCTGTTGACGACGAGATCATAGTAGTAGATCACACCTCTCAAGATGAGGGACACTGGGATGTGGATATTCTGATGTCGTCTAATGGTGTTTCCTACTGATCCTTACCTTACATTATGATCTACTAGTCTTGTAGCGCCTGAAAAGTTTTGCCAAGCGGTAGAAGTGGCGATTCTGCCGTCACAATTTTGACTTGCCCGCGAATATTTCCACCCCATGGGCCAGCACTAATATTGTTAGCTCAGATCTCCGAGATCACGAGTCCAATAACTAATTAAGAACGAATATCTTCCTTCTACAATTGGGTCTGCCCATGGGAGATTAGGAGTAACCTGAACATCTGTAAAACCACTGAAATGAACGCTTACGACTTCAGCAGCGCACTCATGCGATCGGTGGAGATGGTGTGATAGATGTGGCAGTCGTGGACGGAAGCGTTACGCGTTTCTCTCTTGGGTGAGAGCATGAGAAGGAAATGGAATCCTGTGTTTTTGTTGCGATGTTTGAGGACGGATAGTATTGGACGATGCTTCTTGCAAGGCATTGGTCTATGGGGAGGGGTATTATGATAGGCCAGAGGTTCAAGGGCTTCCTTACTTGCGTGAAGATATATGTGTCTAGTTGTCGCTATTGGTACCTCGTAGCAGGCGTTTGGAGTGAGAATCAACGCCCACATTCGTAATCCTACTGTAATGTCTGGCAGGCTAGATAATGATCGATGATGGTCCAATGATGGTCAGCCTTCTACGTTTTGCTTGGTACATGACGCACGAGTGACGAAAAATCTTCTGCCAAACAAAACAGAGCTTCCTATCACAAGAATCCCCGTGTTCCGTGCAATGGAAATGTCGAGGTGAAGATGAGTCCAACTGGCAGCAACGTGTTGCTGGCAGAATGCCTCTGCTGGCAATGGGAGCCGGAAATTGCTGGCAGTAGGTCGGAGGCTATTGGCAGAAGTCGGCACAGAAGTCATCCGTGAATCATAGTTTTACTGACGAAAAAAGCAAACAATATACGATGGACCTAAACCTTGTTAGATCTCATCAACGTAGTATATTATACACTCTTCTCGTCGGCTCCCGACGAACAGATTCGAGCTGGCATTGACCTTGTTTCGCAAGGTAGTTATTTTGTTCCATGCCAAATTACCAGTAGACCTGACTTCCCAGGGTGATGGTCGGACCGTCTGTAAGAACTAAGTTTACAATATCTTGATTAGTGGCACGCTGGCATTGCAGATACCATCTGTTCGAAAGAGGATTTCAGGTTAGGAAGGTTTTTCCTGCATCGCCATGAAGAACAATATCCAGCACATAAAAGCAAGCCGTCTTCCTACTGTCCCCTTCAGATTTATTTGATCCCATATTACATCCTCACAAACAATGCGCTTCTCCTTTGTCCTCGCCGTTGCTGCTGCTTTGACAGCATCAATATCTGCCAGTGACGCTGCCAGTGAGAAATGTCCTTTCTTTTGCAGGCATTCTAGAAGCTGCCGAGGCTGCGTCCCCTAACTATGGATGCGTGAGTATGAGTAGTTTGCGTTCTGGATTCAAACACGTGACTGACCAGCGTGGTAGCTCTTGTTCTTTTGCGATAACGCATAGTGTGGTGAGTTATGTTTCTGCTTTCGCATCGGTGCAGTATGGTTTATGGCGCGAGTTACTAGTAATTTGTTGCTGAGTCGATCAGCGATTCTGCCACTTCTGCCGGTTATGCCGTCACAATTTTGACTTGCCCGCAAATAATTCCGCCCCAGGGGCCAGCACTAATATTGTTAGCTCAGATCTCCGAGACCGCGAGTCCAACAACTAATTAAGAACGAATATCTTCCTTCTACAATTGGGTCTGCCCATGGGAGACTGCAAAACCACTGAAATGAACGCTTGTGACTTCAGTAGCGCACTCATGCGATTGGTGGAGATGCTGAACACATAACCAAAAATGTGTGCTTACGAACGCAAACCTGAACTAACCAAAGCGAACTGCTCAAAAGCACTTTGAGAGGAGTACTTGATGGCATCACTCCTCTAATCGGTGTATGGGGAAGCGCTGCCCAAAGGAATGCGCTCAATCATAAGCGTCGGTGCGGTGACTCCAGTCGAGGTCTATCCGTCGGTACTGATGTCCGTAGGCTGTAGAAAGCGAAAGTGCACGGAGGGGTTTGGGGCAGCAGCGGTGGTTTCTGTTGGCGGCGTCAGAGCTGGTAGCACCTGTGGGAGTTGAAGTCGGGGATGTCGATATCGAGTGTTGGTCGGGTAGCTCGGCGCTGGACGTTTAAGGGAGTGATGCGAACGTGGCAGAACAGCGCAGAATGGGTATGCGCGAGGGCGGTGAACTTGGACTTAAGAATGACGAGGAAATATGCTTACCGAGCGGTGATGCCACTGATGTAATTGATGCATTCAGTGACTTGTGTTTCCCACCCTGTTGGGAGCCGATCTACGTCGGAATGCTAACAGGGCACTACAAACTGCCTTTGAGAGGAACTTCAGCTTTTTAGATGAAGTACGATCATGATCACGAGTGGCGAGTTGCTATCACATAATGATGTCATAATACAACAAGTAGTACTCTTGTCCGACATCCAACCTATTAGAAAATGCGTTTACCGACACACATACAACTTCCCTTCCTTACCTTGCAGATTTTGGTCTTCCTCGACCCATCACCTCCATGGAGCTTATTCGGTGCCCTCGCCCTCGCCTTAGTCTGCTCCTTCATCATCAGCCCGAGCGTATTCGTGAACTTGAACATTGACACTGGCGTCGGGTATGTAGACTACATGCTTGGATGCGCCACCGCGAGCTGTGCTGTGCATGGCTTTTATTTACTCTTGCTGGGGAGGCCATTAAAGAATTACAAGTTCGTAGAGAAGGAGAACGAAAAAGGGCACAAAGTTTGGTGGAAAAGGTTCCTCGACGTCGTGTATGTCATACACTCCCCACGAGGGGTCGGATGGAATTATCAAGTGCGTGTTTCCAATACTTACTGTTGGATTGGCTTAGATCATGCTCGATTTTCAGGTAAAGAACATCCCCGCCGCCCCACGACAACCCAGACACTTGTTCATCCTCCGGTCCTCCTTCCTTGCCGCCTGCCACGCGGTCCTCTTTGAAATCGCGTGGCTGTATGTTTGGTACAACCCTGTGTTTTCATCTGCTACGATCAGGACGCGATCCTACGTTGTGCGGTGCGCTGACACCGCTGTATTCGTCGGGCTGACATGCTTTGCCTTGAACGCCATCTACTTCGCGATGGCAGCGGGGAGTGTTGCGCTTAGGATTGTATGAACCGAGAATGTGGCCAGACCTATTCGGGGCTTGGCTAGATGCGTATACTGTTCGACGACTCTGGGGGTAAGTAAATAAGAAGCTTGTTCGTTTCGGCATTCCTGATATTCTACGTAGGAGGACATGGCATCAGACCTTGAAAGGGGTGAGTGCACTTGACCAAGTCTGCGCATAACTTAGCTGAAAGCGTCTCGTATTCTATTCATGGCCACAGTTCCTTGCCCCTCTTGGCAAAGCGACGTCGTCTGTCCTTGGGTACAAGTCCGGTACATCAGGATCATCGTATGCACAGCTCTATACTGCGTTCTTCTTCTCGGGAATCGTACACACGGGAGGGGATATCGTGCTATCCGGATCTTCCACCTCCACTACATCACGGACGTTTTTCTCAATGTCATTCTTTCTCTCGCAGGCAGTCATTATTACTCTTGAAGACACGTTCATCAGGATCGCAAGACACCTGGGAGTCAAGGATAGTATCTGGACAAGAGCCTTGGGGTATGTCTGGGTTGCAGCATGGTTTGGGTGGTGCGTACCTGAATTGGTCGAGAACATGATCAGGGCGGGCGGGGGAATAAGGAAATCTACCAATGGAGTTGATGAGAATGATATGGGCCCTAATTTGGTGCAAGCGATGGCGGGATTTTTTGGATTTGATCTCAGAGAGTTTGCTCAGTCTTGGTTTGGGGCATGAACTGAGATGAAAGGCCGAGTTCATAACTCTGTTTACCGCTTCTGAACGTTGAACGCCCTGCACACGTCTGCAATGGTCTTGCTGGTACTTAGAAGAGCAAAAGTTGCCAGGCATACTGCAAGCTAGATAAACGTCGAGTTCTTATCGAAGACTAGATAATATATTTGTCTTAACAGCTCTCTCCGCGCTCTCGCTCGTCTGTGATCACCACAACATTGTCAGTACAGCGTACTCCACTAGCCTTGCTGCAATTATTAAGATTTATGCTCAAGTTGGCGCTCTCAGCGCGGAGCATTGTTAATCCTACTAGTGCTCATTATGAGTTTCCTCCTGAACTAGAAAGCAGAAATGATAGGCGTGGCTGGATCTGGGTCCGGTGATAATGGCCTCAAGCCGTAATGTCTGGCAGGCTAGATGATGATCGATGATGGTCCAATGATGGTCAGCCTTCTACGTTTTGCTTGGTACATGACGCACGAGTGACGAACAATCTTCTGCCAAGCAAAACAAGGAGGCTATAGCCGCGCGTGCTCAAGCTTCAAGCCTCGAGCTTTCTATCACAAGAATCCCCGTGTTCCGTGCAATGGAAATGACGAGGTGAAGATGAGTCAACTGACAGCAACGTGTTGCTGGCAGAATGCCTCTGCTGGCAATGGGAGCTGGAAATTGCTGACAGTAGGTCGGAGGCTATTGGCAGAAGTCGGCACAGAAGTCACTGTGAATCATAGTTTTACTGACGAAAAAAGCAAACAATATACAATGGCTGATTATCACCTAAACCTTGTCAGATCTCATCAACGTAGCATTTTATACACTCTTCTTGTCGGCTCCCGACAACGGATTCGAGTTGGCATTGACCTTGTATCGCAAGGTGTTATTTTGTTCCATGCCAAATTACCAGTAGACCTGACTTCCCAGGGTGATGGTCGGACCGTCTGTAAGAGCTAAGTTTACAATATCTTGATTAGTGGCACGCTGGCATTGCAGATACCATCTGTTCGAAAGAGGATTTCAGGTTAAGAAGGTTTTTCCTGCATCGCCATGAAGAACAATATCCAGCACATAAAAGCAAGCCGTCTTCCTACTGCAGATTTATTTGATCCCATATTACATCCTCACAAACAATGCGCTTCTCCTTTGTCCTCGCCGTTGCTGCTGCTTTGACAGCATCAATATCTGCCAGTGACGCTGCCAGTGAGAAATGTCCTGTCTTTTGCAGGCATTCTAGAAGCTGCCGAGGCTGCGTTCCTAACTATGGATGCGTGAGTATGAGTAGTTTGCGTTCTGGATTCAAACACATGACTGACCAGCGTGGTAGCTCTTGTTCTTTTGCGACGACGCATAGTGTGGTGAGTTGTGTTTCTGCTCTCGCATCGGTGCAGTATGGTTTATGGCGCGAGTTACTAGTAATTTGTTGCTGAGTCGATCAACGTGTTCGCTTCTGAACAAATTTTACTGCCGCTCGAGCAATGGAGATCTTGGAATAGCTTGAATGCATAAAATATGACTGAAGTACCTATGACGCAGTTTTGTAGTCTTGTCGTAAGCTTGAATATAACCCTAGACTGAGCCCTCGATTATCGATGACATCATAACTCCTCCCATCATAGGCGCTGTTTACTGGGCGTCATTTTGGTCTGCACTGAGCCGCTGAGGTTCATCACGACCCCATTAGATGGTCGTATATCGTCGTCGTCGAATTGCGAAAGCTCAAGCGCTCAAGATCCAGAAACGGCACTTGTGGGAGTGCTCAACGCTCACGTGACGTGACAACTTCGACTATGTACTGTACTGCTTACCCCCCAGTTCAAGTCTGGTACATCAGGATCATCGTATGCACAGCTCTATGCTGCGTTCTTCTTCTCGGGAATCGTACACACGGGAGGGGATATCGTGCTATCCGGATCTTCCACCTCCACTACACCACAGACGTTTTTCTCAATGCCATTCTTTCTCTCGCACGCAGTCATTGTTACTCTTGAAGACACGTTCATCAGGATCGCAAGACACCTGGGAGTCAAGGGTAGTGTCTGGACAAGAGCCTTGGGGTATGTCTGGGCTGCAGCATGGTTTGGGTGGTGCGTACCTGAATTGGTCGAGAACATGATCAGGGCGGGCGGGGGAATAAGGAAATCTACTAATGGAGTTGGTGAGAATGATATGGGCCATAATTTGGTGCAAGCGATGGCGGGATTTTTTGGATTTGATCTCAGAGAGTTTGCTCAGTCTTGGTTTGGAGCATGAACTGAGATGAAAGGCCGAGTTCATAGCCCTGTTTACCGCTTCTGAACGTTGAACGCCCTGACACGTCTGCAATGGTCTTGCTAGTACTTAGAATGGCAAAAGTTGCCAGGCATACGGTAAGCTGGATAAACGTGGACAACTGACTCCAACTCACAGCAGGTAAGTACCTAGGCCTCACTATACGAGAACTTCATGGACGGCACCGAAGGACAAGAAGAGTGGCTCGAGCGTTAGCGCTCGAGCCAAGGGGTGAGATTAACAACAAGCATTCGGGCTCGTTGAGTCGAGTTTAATCTTTTTTACACAAGTCTAATTGGTTGATACTTACGACTAAGCTTTCACGTGCGGGCTTACCTTAGGGCCAGTTCCCTTTGCCTTTGTGGCACGCGCTCTGGGCGCTCTCGGCTTGTCGATCATGCCGAGCGATCTCAACGATCTCGACCTCTACCTGACATGACTGAGCAATTAGGAGGCAGCCCCCCTTCTCATCTGCTCGTCGTCGTGTCAGGTACGTCGCTGGTATCAATCTCTAGTTAGCGTCTCTTCTCATCTGCTCGTCGTCGTGTCAGTGCTTAACTTTTCGGCTACCAAATTTTTATCATCGAAATTCAATTTCTCATCAATGACTGATAATGCTGAAGCATCATCACAAACCCGTCATTCCTCACCAGGAAGTGACCACCATTCCGACAGATCTGAATCCTTTAATTCAGAAGTTGTCGAACAATGTATCAAATCCGTTGTCAACTACCGAAAACATAGAATATTAAAAGGTGAAGCAATACTCCGCATTCATCGGGAGCTCGCAATCGCGACCGAGAATGAAGATAGCGCCACCTTTAAATCCGGATTCAATCACTATCTTGAACTCCTCGACGACGCCCGGAAGGATGATGAAATCGGGGAGAATGACCGACAACATGGACAGACATGTTCGGAACATGACGATGAAATCTCTGAAAAGGGGTCGAGCTCTCAATGACGAATTCGACGAGGATTTGTCGGATCAAAAGAGACTGAGATTGACGAAAACTCAGACATCGAGTCTGGAGAGGAGTTCGTGCAGCGGAGGAAAAGAAGAAAGATCTCCAGCGATCAGACCAACTTCTTCCCGTGGCTCAATCCTGACAAGTTCCGACACTGTACACCTGATGAAAGCCTCAAACTTACCCTTGAGTGTTATGAGGAATGGTCGGAGGACCCTAAGTTCTTTCGTACCAAAATCACAACTACTCCCGGGTGTCTGAGCTTACCATCCTTCCAATGGCTCCTTCTTCTCGAAGGACAAGCCCTTGATCTTGACAAAGTCTTCTCGGGCCATTACTCAACCGCCATTGATTCAAAACAAACCCAAGTGCTCGGAAGTGGGTTCGAACTCACTCTATCCCAACCTACAGCTACTCAAAGGGTCAAAACCTTTGGAGATTGGAGCATTGCTACCGATCTCTGGAATGAAGCCCTTGTATTCATCATGCCCTGGAGAGAGAGAGAACTCAGAGAATTTCGCAAATTTATGTCTGACATCTTCGGGACGATACATTACTCAGCCCATGAATGAGTTCTCGACTTTGATCGAGCCATTCGGCTCCTCATCGAACAGCAGAAGTATTTGTGGTTCGACAGTTTCGGACGTTTCGAAGGACTCAGAGCTAGTCACCTCTCGTCCTTTGGAATGGTTGCCATCAACCAGCTCTCTAAGTCAGGGTCAGGCGCATCCGAACGAGGTGGTAGATCTCAAGGTGGGGCTAAACGGCCCACTGGAGGTTCCAGGTTTGGAGAACCGTGTCATAAATGGAACAGGGGTCAGTGCGAAAAGGAGGTGAGAGACTGCCTCTACTACCACGTCTGCGATAGAGGAAATTGCAAAGGAGCGCACAGGCGAGCGGAGTGTCCTTTGGCAAAGGGAACTCAATGAGCGGATCGCTAAGGGGCAGCACTTTAGGCGGAGGATGGTGTGGGGAGAGAACTCACCTGTTTTCAGTCATACTGCAGTCTGGACTGAAACTGCGCAACCCCTTCCTCGTCCTCCTCAAAAGGAGTTTCAAAATGAACAAGCGTTGCATACAATCGCTACTCATTCTGATTTGTTTCAAATGTCAACTCCGATCCATATCGATATCTTTGAATCTTTACTTATCTCTTCGGGTCATCCCAATGTCCCTTTTTATCAGTCGGTTTGTATGGGTTTATGAGAGGGCTTCTGGCCCTGGGCGGATACTCATTATGGGACTTACCCAACGACTCTGGATGTTCCCACACCAGAGCCGAAGACGGAGGCAGAGTTCTGCTTCCTTTGTGATCAGATCTTGAAGGAGGAGGCAGTTGGGAGATATTCGCGCGATTTCAGTCACGATCTTTTGCCGGGGATGTATTCAATGCCCATTCACGCTGTACTGAAGGAGGGAGGAAAGTTTCGCCTAGTTACGAACCACAGCGCGGGTGAATACTCGCTTAACTCAATGATCGCGAAGGAAGACATTGCTGGTGTTACTCTCGACAATGTTCAAGACCTCGGAAACGCTCTCTGTTGTTATCGGACCACTAACCCTGATCATCCTCTCATGATTTGGAAGGCCGATGTATCAGAGGCATATCGTCATATGCCCATGCATCCATTATGGCAAATAAAGCAAATTGTATCGTTCAATGGACAAAGACGGGTCGATCGAGCAAACATCTTTGGCGGGAGAGTGTCCCAGCGCATATTTCACGCCTTCATGTCCTTAGTCATTTGGCTCACGGTTTTCGTGCAGTTCATTCTCGCTTACATTTACGTTGATGACTCCTTCTCGTATGCAGAAGCTGAAGATTTCGCGTTCTATCACAAATATCAAAAGATGCTCCCTCACGACATGGTCAGATTGCTCACGCTATGGGATGAGCTCGGAATTCCCCACGATGAGCGGAAACAAATTTACGGATCGCCCCTTCCAGTCATTGGTTTTGACGTGGATCCAAATCAAATGCGGATAACTTTGCGGGACGAATCAAAAACTCGCCTCATTTTGGAATTACAGGAATTTGCCCATCACAAAAGTCGACGCACCTTGCGGGAATGCGAGCAGATTGCAGGGTCGCTTAACTGGGCCCTCAACATCTGTCCATTGCTGCGTCCAGGGTTTTCGGCCCTTTACAAAAAAATGAAAGGAAAGGTTAACTCACAGGGGCTCATTTGGTTAAACCGAGACGTGGTTAGAGAGGTACTTTGGGTAGCGGATCATCTCCAACAATCGGATGGAGTCTACCTCCTGTCATGAATGTTACCAACTGCATCTAAATTTTGATTATCAAACCTAAGTCACCTATCCGATAAGATTAGATTAGATAAGATCCCTGATAAAGATAAAGATGGATAACCGATTAACGATCACTATCTTCACATCACATCTATACTATATCGACATCATCCATCTATATCCGTAACCCTAGACACCCGACATCATATCCTTAGAAGTCCTACGATTAGGCAACCGGCTACATCATACACATCTACACGCCTCTATGATCGAACCACAACCAAGAGTCCGTTACAAGCCATCTCTCGAAGAGTCATCATCCCTTCACACCGCAGACCTTTCACTTCCCACACATGACACGTTAAGAGTTACCTCTGTCATTCACCGAACCCCTTACATAAGAACCTGTTGCACAGTCACAGCTGAACCCCTGAATCCCTATCACAGAAGCGCCACTCATAGAGAAGCATGCTCATTACCGAAGACCCTGGAGAAACCCTTAGATCCGATCGCACCCGATACATCTCCAGATCCTATCTCTTATCGAGATCCTTAATCACCGCTCGAGACTTCTTGTCACAGAACTCTCTCACCCTTCTTCATCTCCGCTTACCCTGAATAGAAGCAGAACCCTGAGAACCCTGCTTAATCTCCAATACCCTTTCCCCTTGTAGTTGATTGGTTGATAAGATGCCCTATACCCTAGGCGCAATGTTATGATCTTATATAGATATATCACTACCTTTCATACTCAGATATCTCCGCCCCAATAGTAGTATATAGTTTAGGTCGTAGTCAGTAGTACTCCTTAGACTTAACCTCTTCGTTCCTACCCAGTGTAGACTCAGACGTTCACTCTCAATAACATCTATCTTCTTATCCTTTGACGAGTCCTAGTGGTTGTGTGATACCTTTGCCAATCGGTGAACGTTGATCATAACACCTCCTCAAGTCTATCTCATGGGACTTTTCGCGCATCACGGATCAAGCGCTCAAAGTATATTGTGATGCCTCAGGAACTGGAATGGGATTCTGGTATCCATCTTTGAACCTCGGCTTCCAGTCCTCACTCCCATCACAAGCTCCTGTTCGTGACATATACTTCTTTGAAGTTCTCTGTATCTGTTCGGCTATTCAAGACGCCGCCTCTCGCCTACCTTCAGGAGGAAGATTGGCTGTCTTTACTGACAGCCTGGATTCCATCGCAATGTTCAATTCATTGAAGGCTTCACCGGGATTCAATTCGCTCCTCATTGTCTCAATTGATGTTGTTATCGCAGCCTCAATTGACTTTCACGTGTTTCACATTTCAGGAGAGCATAACGTCAATGCAGATCATCTTTCGCGTAGCAGGTTCCGGGAGGCCCTGAAGTGTAATTCTCACCTTCGAATCTTCCCTTTTGAACCCCCTTGGAATGCGCTGGGGGGAGGGAAAAAATGATGTCACTTTCGCGCAATGCCAGGCAACCTGTTAGGGAAGCCTGGTCTCTCAAACGACTCAATCATGAGTGTTCGATCAATCTCGGAATGACCCTCGAACTGTGACCTACATCAATTCTCAGTTGAACCTACACCCAACACTCTCTCCTACTTTGTCTCTTACATGTCGGCTCATATCAGCCCACGCTCGGTCAATAACTATTTGTTGGGAATTTGTAGTCAACTCGAGGAGTTCTATCCAGCCATTCGCTCAATTCATCACTCGCATCTGATTTCGCGAACTCTGAAGGGAGCAAAACGACGATATGGGGTTCCAGTTAAACAAAAACTCCCACTCACGTGCGCAAACTTGCAGCAAGTTCACAGCAACCTACCTCATCCCTTCTCTCATGATGACAAGTTGTTCCTCGCTCAACTATTTGATGGCTTCTATGCGCTCCTTCGTCTTGGGGAATTAGTCTGGCCCGACGACAAAAAATTGCAGAATAGGAGAAAATTGACGCAGCGCACCTTGGTTGTATTAGAAGACCATCATCACTCCTTCGTTCTCCCGTCCTACAAAACAGATACACAGTTTGAGGGAGCGACTGTCGTTGTTCGTCACACTGATTCCTTGCCGGACCCTCATCAGGTCTTCAAGGAGTACTTAAAATCGCGCGACTCATCATTTCCCTTTCATTCAACTCTATGGCTTCGAGCGGATGGTTCGGTACTGACTCGCAGTTGGTTCATTCGGAAGTTGCGTCAATTCTTCCCTACAACTATCGCGGGGCATTCGATGAGAGCCGGGGGAGCTACTTCACTTGCAGCCAGTGGAGTTCCAGCGTCCCATATTCAAGCCATCGGCCGCTGGTCCTCAGAGTCCTTTCGGATATATATCCGAAAAAATCCTACTCTTCTTCACAGTCTTATCTTTGATGGTCGGTCCGCACGCGATGGACGTGATCCGTTCGCGTCCATCCCTTAATTTTTATTCAGAACTTGCTCCGTTTTTATGTGCGTGTTTCCCATCATTTACACTCAAAACTTTGCCTTTTTACTTATCTACCCAACTACACCTACTTCCAGTCACTTCCCGTCTACATCACTTCCCCATTAATTTCCCACCCTCCCACCCAAAGTAACACCTTATAGCACTCTCCACGCACAAATTCTGCATGTCTGAGATTCAAGTTCTCGTTTTCTCTCATATTCCGAGTTTCCCGTCGGTTGCTGCTTTGTACTTATTTACGTTGCACAATTTTTCAACAAGAAGAGTGGCTCGAGCGTTAGCGCTCGAGCCAAGGGGTGAGATTAACAACAAGCATTCGGGCTCGTTGAGATAAAGTTTATGGTAATAATCGACATATATTGGTGAGTCGGTAGGTATATCAGCAGTGTAAATAATTGTACGTATGGGATCACGGGCACACTCCTACTGTGCACCTATCCTAGCATTTCTAAATTCTAGTGCATGGAGGGCGTTGGCACAAGTATGGGACAACAGTTAGCCTACTAGGTTGTGTTTAGCATTCAGCAGCTGCATCTCCCGGCTGCCCGAGAATGTTCTTCGCTGGCATAAGGAATGGAAAGCAACGTCAATTGGGGAAGATAGCGAGGGAAACATTGCTGGGTTACTCACTGTACTGAGTTGCAGGATGGGCGAAGATTTCCCGTGTTGTTTTTAGCCTTTAGGCTTAAAAATGCATGAGCAGACGGTGCTTTGCGAGGGCAAGTGAGCAACGACGGAAAAATCCAGACTCGTCAGTTGCCAGCTACTTATACCATCGATAGAGGGGCCTCGTATGTGTAATAAGCCGCTGAGGCTGAGTCACGAAGTAGGATTTGACCGGCGCGCATGAGAGTCAGGGGCTGTGTGGACGACAGTTTGGGGGTATGTCTGGGTCGCCGTATGGTCTCGGTGGTGCGCCATCAAGTGTAGTTAGGGTGGGTGGGCGAGCAAGGCCGTAGGTGGGGATGACATGGGTCCTGAATTTGGTCACTTAGATTGGGAGTTTGCTGAATAAACGGAGATGAAGGACTGGGATTATAGCATGCCATATGGTTATCTGAACGTTATCGGAGTCCTCCTTCAAATCGGTAAGATGATAGAAAGTGGTGTGTCCATCCCTGTGGATTCGATCTGCTGCGCGTCATGGAATGAAGTTTTCTCCGGTACGATGTTCCGAACCGCCGAACCGGCTAGGAAGAGCACGGTCGAGGCGGTGTTTTCCATAAGTTACAGTACTCCGTAGTCTAGATGGTATGCAATTGTTGAGCGGGATGTCTAAATACAGTTTAATCAGCGCTGAAGCTTACTGGCCGCCATCGTATACCACATTTTTCGAGCCTACGGCAAGTTATCCACTACATAACTTCTGTCACCGGTGGCACGGATGTCACCGGTGGCACGGATGTCACCGGTGGCACGGATGTCTCCGGACTGCATACAATGATCTGTCCCCGATTAGGCTGGCACATCCTTTATTGATTCCGATCGACGACACTGGCAGAGCTTTAAATATGGCGAGTCTAACTGGTCGCCGCTTCGTTACGTCCAGACTGTACTCGAGCGCGAGAGGCAGCTGGGTGCAATTTCTAGAATCAAATGAGCTCTCTCCTACCAGCGGTAGTCTTGAGTTGACGATATGTCGATTTTGAAGTTGAGTGTTTTTTCTGGCCAAAAAAATGTTACGAGCAGCACTTTTTCAAAGAAATCAGACTGTCTTCGTTCTTATAGTCCGAAAAAAGGGTAAGAAATAGCGGGCTTTGCCAACGGCTGGGGTTACGAGACTTACTATGAGAACCGCACTGTTAGGTGTCACCCAGCCAAACGCTACATAACACCGTTACATCATGATATTATCCTTATGGAATGTTGGAACATCCCAGGCCATGGACGGTTGCTGCAAGGTGTGTACACCACGCACATGTATGCAACATGCAGAATTCATGCGTCGGGCTCCGTCTTTCAAACCTCAAATCTAGAAGTGGCTGAAGCTGTTGGAGCTTGACACAATGAAGACACTACAGACATGCGTGGAACATGCTAAATCCATGTGTCCTACGGATCTTCAAATCTGGCGCCTGAACACACCGACGTTGTTCTAACAACGAATTGGTGGACACACGAAAATACGATACTACTGAGCACGCAAGTCAAGGCGCACATTCGCTTTTTCTCTCGAGTTGAGCCATCTTTCAAAGTTTGCAATAATGTGGTTAGGATCGTCTACGGTAAGCCATGTCTAGCTCTTCCTCCGCATAAAGTTTTGACACCTCAACTCAGGGTACTACTGGCTCTGACTATGTTGAAGAAGCTTCGCATTATGCGGACACATGCAACGTTGTCATTTTTGGAGAAGCGGGAGCTGGCAAAAGCTCCTTAGTCAATTTGATCACTAGGTCAGAAACGGCACCGACATCCTGCGACTCTGTGGGATGTACAATTGAAACCAAAGTGTACGAGCACAACGTTGTCATTCAGAACCAGATCTTGAAGGTAAAGCTTTTCGATACACCAGGTCAGTGCAAGGTCGTCGATCTTGATAGGGTTATTGAACTAGATTGTAGGTCTTGATGAGGGCTCTGAGGGCGCAGTCCCCGACGAGGCAGCTCGGAGAGGTTTGAAGAAGCTTCTTCGAAAACATATGGAGCAAGATGAAATTCATCTCCTCATGTACTGTGTACAGGGCACGAAAGGGATCAAGGGCGCTCTGCCGCAACTATAAATTATGCTACTCCAAAGTTAAGGAAAGAGTTCCGATCGTCCTTGTCGTTACAGGTTTGGAAAACTCAGAACCAGAAATGGAAGAATGGTGGAAGAATAACGAGCAACGCATCTCACACCTCGGGATGATCCTTTGCTGGCCACGCATGTATCACCGCGCTGACCATCAACGACTCCGAGAATGTAACAGATAGACTCAGGCAGCGCCACGATCAGTCATACCACGCCGTCTGCAAACTTATCGAGGAGTGTCGCGCAAGGTACGGTGTCTTCAGATATCATTTGTGCTGTTCTTTGCTAATGTCAGTTGACTTGTTAAGTAGGCACAAACCTAAAAATATCGTAATCTTCGGGGAGACGGGGGCAGGCAAGAGTTCAGCTCGTCAATCTCATGGCGGGAAAGAAGGTGGCGGTCACATCTCCTGACATGCAACGCTGCACGTTGCACTGGCAAGAGTACACCATTGGCTTCGGCTGGCGGGTCCTATAAGGTGTTCGATACCGTTGGACTCGAGGAACCTCAAATAGGGATCAGAGGGTACCTCGAGTCTGTTGACAACGCCTATGAACTGATTAAGAAATTGGACGCGGAAGGCGGCATTGATCTGCTTCTGTTCTGCTGTTCGTGCCGGTAGACCCACCGCCACAGCCCAGAGCAATTACCGGCTCTTCTACGAATTCCTCTGCGAGAAGAAGGTTCCTATTGTTCTGGCGGTCACGAATTGCGAAAGAGAAGAGCACAGGATGGAGGACTGGTGGGAGAGAAACCAGGGCGCCTTCGAACGAAATCAGATCAAGGTGGCTGGTCACGCGTGCATTACCGCCGCCGTCAAACCAGATGGCAAACACCAATTCCTCTATGAAGAATCACGCGTCACGATCCGCAACCTTGTGAAGAAGCATATTTCCGACGAGCAGAAGCCAGCATGGATAGGAGGGGTCAACCTTTTCGTGTCGTTGATGCGTAAGCTGAAGGTGCTACTTGCAATCCCGGGGAATTTGCGCATAAGGAGAAAAGATATTGTCTCTCGCCTCACGAAGCGTTGCGGTATATCTCAAGAAGTCGCAAAACAATTGGCTGATATGATCAAACAAGAGACTAGTAAAGGTAACTACCCGACCCCCCTTTTTCGATAGTCGTGCTCAGATCTGCTTGTAGACTCTGTCCTCGTCGATACCTGACACCCACAGACTCGGGAACCTATTTGTATTTAGTACGATGATGTAAAGTCCGGCGCTCACCTTTCTTATAGAGAAAGATACGCATACATCTACCGGACTTCCATGGCCGGCGTACGCACGAAATGACAGCCGCATCAAATCCTGGTACTATTCTCCGGGCGCGGTGGGACGAGCACGCGTGTTGAATTTGATTTATATAAATGACATTCCTTCATGATATCGAGGTGGGGTGTGGAGGTTCAAGCATTCGAAACACTATTAATTGGGCATTACGTCTGCGACATCGAAAATGACTGCAGTGAACAGTCTAAACATGCCACTTAAATGACCTTCCTACTAGCATCTGCGAGAATGGGTCGCGCTGTGCGTATGGCTAGAGAGAAAGAAGAAACACGAAAGCGCGCAGGTCGATACAGTGCAATAGATGCGTGCGAGAAAGATAAACAGGAAGCTTTGAGTATGACAGACCTCCTCCGCCCCGTGGGGGTGGTGGAAAAATGGGGGTGATGACTGCCGGGATGCTAACCACCGGGGAATACTGACCGCCTTGATGCTGCAACACAGCCAACACGATGACAGACGCGGGAGGCCTCACCGGAACGCATTGCAGTGTAGCGGCCCGCAAGAATAGAACTCCGAGGCTGGTTCGGCAGAGGGTGCGATCTCAAGTAGTCCTCGGGAGGCATGATACCGGGTGCTGGTCGATTGCGTCGCCCGCGTTTATTGAATTCGTGGGAGGTTTCGTATGATACGAGACTGCATGGATAGGGGGTGAAATGGACCGAGCACAAAACACCTTTATGCATATGCTGAAAATGTCACGCAGATGTAGAGTCGACCTTTCATATGCGGCTCTCAGCATCTTTAAGCATGTCAAATAGAACCGCTTGACGCCTCGCACCCTGGTCACGCATCGTGATTTGACCATATATGCTATCCGATATTGTATCTGAGGGATGTGACTCAAGTCAATGATCGAAAATGCGCGCGAGATTACGACTCAGATAAACAAGAACGAAGAGGCACACTTAGGGGTGTCAAGGACAGCACTGTCAGGGATATGACTCTAGTCGGTCGCGTTTCACCTAAAGAGCTTAGAGATCGCGAGCAACGAGTTGCTGTATCACTGATGTGCATATATCTCAACTGTCGAGATGAGTTTTGCCGTACAAGACGCATGCGTTACGTTCGATGCGGCAGTGGCTACGCCTCCGCGTACGGGCACGCCTGAGCCTGGATCTGGATCTGGATATAGAAGGAGAGGAACATCGACACATAATATCTAGCAACTTAAGAGAAAGATGAGTCTTAGCGGTAAGTTTCCGAAATTTCCCAGGTTTCCTGTGTCACTACGAACGAGAAACTTGAACGAGCAGTACTGAGCAGAGGGTGGGTGGGACTACGTCTCCTACTGCTAATTGGAGTGCGAGGGAATGCGTGGATGTTGAAACGTTGATGAGGGGCAGCAGGTTAGCGCTAGCGTTGAGGTTGAGAAGATGGATGAGAAGAACGGCCTGTCACTGGCCCATCTTCTTTTAGTCACCCATAGTCAGTCAGACCTTGAATCGTTTCGAACGAAGGAAGCTGCGAAGTTTCCGGTAAGTTAGGAATATGTAACACGTGACAAATTCAAGGATGCGACAAGCAAGCTAACCTCTGTGTATGTGATCACTGATTGCATAATTTGCATGTTGCATGCAGCAAGTCGTCCATTCATTCACGATCAGAACGCCTGAAGATCGAGCAGCAAGTTCACCTTCAATAAGAGCAAGGTTTCTGCCGACGCTGTCGGCAGTTTCCCGAGTCGTAAACAGTTTGGTGGCGGCCTGACCACATACATGCAACATGCTGAATCCGAATATATGTGTTTAAATTCGGTAGTGGGTGAAGCGCTGACAGGCTGTTGAAGCTTGAAACACACATGCATGGAACATGCTGAATCCATGTGTCCGATCGAGCCTCGAAGTCTAGCACCTGGACGCATCGATGTGGCTATTCTAAATTTCTAACGAACTGGGAGATACATGAAGACCAGTTTCACGACACTCTAAAATACAAGACGCGCCTTTGTGTTTCTCTCTCGAGTCGAATCATCTTCAAGTTTGTAATGTCGGTATCATATACTGTAAGCCGTATCTAGCACTTCCTCAGCGTAAGGTTGATTTGAGATCTTGACACCTCGCACCAGGGTTCTGCTAGCTCCAAGCATGCCGAGGAAGCTTCAGACACATGCAATATTGTCATATTCGGAGAAGCAGGAGCTGGCAAAAGCTCCTTGATCAATTTGATCACTAGTACAGAAACGGCACCGACATCCTGCGACACTTTGGGATGTACAATTGGAACCAACGTCTACGAGCACTACGTCGGGATTCAAGGCAAGATCTTGAAGGTAAACCTTTTTGATACAGCCGGTTAGTGCAGGTCGCCACTCTTGGTGGGTTTTACTGAACTAGATTGTAGGTCTTGATGAGGGCTCTGAGGGCATAGTCCCCGACGGGGAAGCTCGGAAGATTTTGAAGGAGCTTCTTCGAACACTTCTGGAGCGAGATGGCATTCATCTCCTCATATACTGTGTGCGCAGCACGAAAGGAATCAAGGCACTCTGCCGTAACTACGAATTATGTCTCTCCGAAGTCAAGCAAAGGGTTCCAATCGTCCTTGTCGTTACAGGTCTAGAAGACAAACTACCAGAAATGGAAGGATGGTGGAAGACCAACCAGCAATCTATCTCACAGTTCGGCATGACCTTTGCTGGCCACGCATGCATCACCGCACTGACCCTCGACGGAGATGCAACAGATACGCTCAAGCGGCGCCGCCACCAGTCATATGACGCCGTCTGCAAACTTATTGAGGAGTGTCGTGCAAAGTATGGTGTCTGCAGTTCTGTGCTGTATCTTGCTAATAATGGTGGGTAGGAACAAGCCTAAAAACATCGTAATCTTTGGGGAGACGGGGGCAGGCAAGAGTTCGCTCGTCAACCTCATGGCGAGAAAGGAAGTGGCAGACACATCTCCTGACACGAAACGCTGCACGTTACACTGGAAAGACTACACCATCGGCTTCGGTGGCGAGTCTTACAAGGTGTTCGATACCGTTGGGCTCGAGGAACCGCAACTGGGGATCACCGAGTACCTCGGGTCTGTCGAAAATGCCTATAGGCTTATCAAGGAATTGGACCGACAAGGCGGCATTGATCTGCTTCTGTTCTGCATTCGTGCTGGCAGACTCAGTCCTACAATTCAGAGCAATTACCGGCTATTTCACGAATTCCTATGCGAGAAGAAGGTTCCCATTGTTCTTGCGATCACGAACCTCGAAAGAGAGAAACGGATGGAGGACTGGTGGGAGAGAGAACATAACTGCCTCGAACAACACGGGATCCTGGTCGCTGGTCATGCGTGCATCACCGCCGCTAATAAATTGGATGGCCGACACAAAGACCTTTATGAAGAATCGCGCGTCACGATTCGCAACCTTGTGAAGCAGTATATTGCTGACAAGCAGAAGCCAGCATGGATAGGAGGGGACAACCTGTTCGTGGCGTTGATGCGTAAGCTGAAGGAGCTACTTGAAAGAAATTCGCGCCTGAAGAGGAAGGATGTTGCCTCTCGCCTCACGAAGCGTTGCGGTATGTCTAAAGAAGTCGCAAAAGAGCTGGCTAATATGATTAAGTATGATGTCGTTGCTGCTGGGTAATCACCCACTTCACTTTTCATATTCGCACTCAGATCTGCTTGTAGACTTGGTCCTCGTTGATACGATACACCACATAATTTAAAGGGTTGACAGCTGACAGAAACTTTCCCCCAGGTGAGGTGTGGCTAGGTTCAAGCACATGCATCATGTCTGCATCGCGAGAATGTAAGCAGTGACAAGTCCAATCAAACATGTCGTCTGAGTGATCTACTCCATCTGAATGTGCTGGTGCGTATAGCGAGGAAACAGAATAAGGACGACAGTGCGCAGATCGACACAACACAATAGACGAGTACATCCCACGAGGATACCCGTCGCCGTATGATGGGCACCCGACATGAGGGTGCTGACTGCCGGGATGCTGCAACAAAGCAGACAAGATGTCAGGCGGCAGGAGACCTGGCCGGAACGCTAGTGGTTGGTGTGGCAGAGAGGTTGCATTGCGCGTCTATTGAATTCGTGGGAGGTTTCGTATACATAGTACGAGACTCTGCGTGGATGGGGGTGAAATGAACTAAGCACAAAAATCAGTAATACCCGCGTTTTGGGATCAGCGGGGAGCGGTTCGGTTCAGAGATAATCATAGTCAGGAGCTTGTGAGGCTTGGATTGCATGTGATAAGCTTGTCCAGGAGGTAACAAGTCGGGGCCGATACTGGCGGAAAGCACTGAAAATGTCAGAAAAAATTGACCTGCGAACTTCTCTCCGAGAACACATCTGCAGAGTTGAGGCTAGTTGAGCTCAAGCGGACTGCCCCAAAGATGTTGACAAATTCTATGTCCCTGATGAGTCTAATTCTCCGCCATACTGTCGGGCACGCACCGGGCTGAGCAGTATTTATGGAAGGCGGCACCACCTCGTACGTCGTGTACTTCTCTCCCTCCCACGTTGATCCATGATCCGGTGGATGACGTTCGGATCATATGCGCGTGTGCCTCGTTTCTATCTTGTGATTTAAGTTACTCCTGCCAGTGGCACTAGCCCCACGATGCATGAATTCGGATGTTGGTAATTTCAAGGCTTACCTGTCACTGGTCAGTTGACAAATGATTATCATACGAATGCAGGTCTTCAACATCTGAATATATGAAAGTCTGTCTTGCTGGCAGTTAGTTGCTTGCATCCCAGTCATGCGACAAGGATGGACACTAGATCCCTCCGGTACAATCTGCACTTATCCAGCTCAAACACATGATATCGTGAATGGAGGGATCAAAAATGCGTGGGAGATTACGACTCGTATAAACAAGAACGAAGAGGTACACTTAGGGGCTGTCGAGGACAGCACTAGCGTCACGGATACGATTATCGGCCGCAGAGCTCAGTAGAGACCACGAGTAACGAGTTGCTGGATCATTGACTCGGTGTGCGCGTATCTCGACCATCGAGATAAGTTTGTCCGCATAATGCGCAAGCGCGGGAGTGCGCGTAGGGGCACGCCTGAGCCTGGGTTTGGATCTGGAAGAGGGAAATATCGACGAATAATATCCAGCGACTTGCAAGAAAGATGGGTCTTAGCGGTAAAGTTCCGAAACTGCCTATGCCTGGGGTGTCACGATGAGAAACGAGCATGGAGCAGTACTTACTTGGAAACGGAGAAACGGGTGGGTCTACGCCTCTTACTGCTACCGGTGGGCGTGCATGAGGGGCATGCAAACAAATTAACGCCATGAGGGTGCGAAGAAGGATGAGAGGAAGATTCAAGAAGAGGATTTATTATTAAATAATTAACTACATATGTATTAGACTCATTCGATGGGATCATGATGAGCGCTGAGCATCCATGAGCTCTTCTTTCCCGCTTCTTTTCCCGCTTCTATGTAATTGTCATCCTGTCAGGCTTCACAGTCAAACATAATTCTTGCACAAGTTGCAAGAGCCAGTGCACGCACTGTGAGCAGCAAAGAAGATATTCAAATTGACTTCCTTCTTCTAGTCGTCCACCAGGAAACGGGTACTAATAGCGAGCTTTTTGGCAATTCCAATGGCTAGTGCTACTTATAAATGACTTAACCTTTTATCATGTTCATCCCAAGATCATGGGCGGTCACAGTGAGTCCTGACCACACACATGCAACATGCTGGCACTGAATCAGAATCCATGTGTTCAAATAGCTGCTGAAGCGCTGACAGGCTCGAAACACACATGCTTGGAACATGCTGAATCCGTGTGTCCGATCGAGTTTCAAATCTAGCACCGACATTGTTTTGATGAACTAGGGGATACATGAAGACAAATCTCAGTCTCTGACTTACCCTGAAATATTGCACGCGCAAGTCAAGACACGCTTCTCACTGGTCTTCTCTCTCTCTCGAATCGAGTCATCTTCCAGTTTGCAATGTTGGTATCATATACTGTAAGCCGTGTCTAGCTTTTCCTCAGCGTAAGGTTAACTTGAAATCTCAACACCTCACTCACACTAGGGTTCTGCTGGCTCCAAGTATCCCGAGGAAGTTTCAAACACATGCAATGTCGTCATTTTCGGAGAAGCAGGAGCTGGCAAAAGCTCCTTAGTCAATCTGATCACTAGAACAGAGACAGCACCGACATCCTACAACCCTACAACCGCAACCAACGTGTACGAGCATGTCATCCGGAGCCAAGACAAGACATTGAGGGTAAAGCTTTTCGATACAGCTGGTCAGTGCAGGTCACCGCTCTTGGTAAGTGTTACTGAACTAGGTTGCAGGTCTTGATCGGGGCTCTGAGAGCACAGTCCCCGACGGGGAAGCCCGGAGAATCTTGAAGGAGCTTCTTCAAACACTTCTGGAGCAAGATGGCATCCATCTCCTCATGTACTGTGTGCACGGCACTAGAGAGATCAAGGCGCTCTGCTGCAACTACGAATTATGTCACTCCGAAGTTAAGGGAAGGGTTCCAATGGTCCTTGTCGTTACGGGTCTGGAAGACAAACAACCAGAAATGGAAGAATGGTGGAATAACAACGAGAGATCCATCTCCGATCTCAGTATGACCTTTGCTGGCCACGCATGTATCACCGCGTTGACCATCGACGAAGATGCGACAGATAAGCTCAAGCAGCGCCACGGCCAGTCATACCATGCCGTCAGCAAGCTTATCGAGGAGTGTCGTGCAAGGTAACATGTTATCAGATGCTCTTTGTGCCGCGTTTTGCTCATACTGTATGTAGGAAACAAATTGTGGTCTTTGGGGAGACGGGGGGAGGCAAGAGTTCACTCATCAATCTCATGGCGGGAAAGAATGTAGCATTCGTATCTTCCGACATGGGACGCTGTACGCTGCACTGGGAAGAGTACACCATCGACATCGGCGGCGAATCCTATAAGGTGTTCGATACCGTTGGACTCGAGGAACCCCAACTAGGGATCAAAGAATACCTCGAATCTATTGACAGCGCCTATGAACTGGTTAAGAAATTGGATGCAGAAGGCGGCATTGATCTGCTTCTATTCTGTATTCGCGCCGGCAGACCCACCGCCACAATCCAGAGCAATTACCGGCTCTTCTACGAATTCCTCTGCGAGAAGAAGGTTCCTATTGTTCTTGCGATCACAAATTGCGAAAGAGAGCAGAGGATGGAGGACTGGTGGGGAAGAAACCAGGGTACCTTGGAACGATACCAGATCGAGGTCGCTGGTCACGCGTGCATTACCGCTGACGTCAAGTCGGATAGCAGACATCAAGCCCTTTATGAAGAATCGCGCGTCGCGATTCGCGACCTTGTGAAGAAGCATATTTCCGACGAGCAGAAGCCAGCATGGATAGGAGGGGAAAACCTGTTCGTGTCGTTGATGCGTAGGCTGAAGGAGTTGCTTGAAAGGAATTCGCGCCTGAGGAGGAAGGATGTCGCCTCTCGCCTTACGAAGCGTTGCGGTATATCTAAAGAGGTCGCAAAACAGCTGGCTGATATGATCAAGTATGACGCCGTAGCCGTTGGGTGATCACCTTGCTTGTAGACTTGGTCCCCGCTGATACGATACCCTACATAATTTAAAGGATTGACAGCTGACAGAAACTTTTTCCCGAGGTAAGGTGTGCTCGACTGGCTGAAATTCATTCCTTCATCATATCGATGTAGGGTATGGCGAGGTTCAAGCACTCAAAATATATGTCTGCATCGAGAATGTGTGCAGCACTGTGAACAGTCCAGTTTCCAGCCCCAATCTCCCCAAAAATACTGGCGTAACGACCACGATGCGCTTGAGCACGTGATCCTTTATACTTCTCATCCGATTCCTTCAGGGTCGTTAGTCCCCTAGCCAGCCCCCCAGAAGAATGCAGATAGTCTATCAAGGTGGTTCAAATACATGCACGCCACTGCCCGACGAATTTGGAATCTATCTAAGTTTGTATGTCTCCGCGTCCACCATGCCTCCATGTCGTCCTCGTCCTCAGTGAGGCACGTTACTACGATGATCATTGATGACTATGGGAACTCGCGGCTGATTTAGTAACACAACTGGCAGTTGCTCATCTGCAGCGCACTACTCACTGCAACGTGCTGACTCCATGTGGAAGTAATCGATCTTCAAGCTTAGGTTCAATATCAGTATTCAAATCCGGCAGTTGGCGGCAGACGCGCTAACACTGCCTGACAGGATACGGATGTGCAGAACATGCTGAATCCATGTGTCCGACTGATCTTCAAATCTGGCGCCTGGACGCACCGACGTTGTTCCAACGAATTGAAGGACACATTATAAGACAAGTCTGACAACACTCAACGGATCCCAAGCCAAAACGCGCCTTTCCTTTTTTTTCTGTCTCTCGAGTGGAGTCGCGTTCAAGTTTGCAATGCCAGGATCATCTACTGTAAGTGGTGTGTAGTTCTTCCTCAGCATATAATTAATACTGATGCCTCATGCCAGGGTGCTGCTGGCTCCAACCGTGTCGAGGAAGCTTCAGACACATGCAATGTTGTTATTTTCGGAGAAGCAGGAGCTGGCAAAAGCTCATTGGTCAATTTGATCGTCGGGACGGACGCAGCACCAACATCCTGCGACACTTTGGGATGTACAACTGGGACTGACTTGTACATGCATGACATTCGAATTCGAAACAAGACCTTGAAGCTAAACCTTTTTGATACAGCTGGTCTGTGCAGGTCGCCGCTCTTGGTGGGTATTATTGAACTAGATTGCAGGTCTCGGTGAGGGCTCTGAGGGCACAGTCCCAGACGAGGTAGCTCAGAGAGGTCTGGAGAAGCTTCTTCGAAAACTTACGAAGAAAGATGGCATCCATCTGCTCATGTACTGTGTGCACGGCACGAAAGGGATCAAGGCGCTCTGCCGCAACTACGAAATATGCAACTCCGAAGTTGAGGAAAGAGTTCAAATCGTCCTTGTCGTTACAGGTCTGGAAGACAAACAACCAGAAATGGAACAATGGTGGAAGGACAACGAGCAAACCATCTCACACCTCGGGATGACCTTTGCTGGTCACGCATGCATCACCGCACTGAACATCGAGGATGCCTCAGGTAGGCACAAGCAGCGCCACGACCAGTCATACCACGCAGTGCGCAAACTTATCGAGGAGTGTCGCGCAACTAGGTACGGTGTCTTCGAATATTCTTTGCGACACGTTTTGCCAACATTGTTAAATAGGCAGAAGCCTAAAAATATTGTAATCTTCGGGGAGACAGGGGCAGGGAAGAGTTCACTCGTCAACCTCATGGCGGGAAAGGAGGTGGCAGTCACATCTCCTGACACGCGACGCTGTACGCTACACTGGAAAGACTATACCATCGGCTTCGGTGGCAAGTCTTATAAGGTGTTCGATACCATGGGAATCGAGGACCTGCAGCTGGGAATGGCACAGTTCCTCGAGTCTGTAGGAAACGCCTATAAGCTCATCGCGGAATTGGACCGACAAGGCGGCATTGATCTGCTTCTGTTCTGCTTTCGTGCCGGCAAATACAATCTTACTGTCCAGCGAAATTACCGACTCTTTCACGAATTCCTCTGTGACAAGAAGATTCCCATTGTTCTTGTGGTCACGAACCTTGAAAGAGAGGAGAGGATGGAGGACTGGTGGGATAGAAACCATGATAACTTCGAACGATATGGGATCCAGGTCACGGGTCACGCGTGCATCACCGCCGCCAATGGATTGGATGGCCGACACAGAACCCATTATAAGGAATCACGCATCACGATCCGCAACATTGTAAGGGAGAGTATTACCGACGAGCACATACTGGCATGGATAGGAGGGAAAAGCCTGTTCGTGTCGTTGATACGTAAGCTGATGTCGCTACTTGCAGGTCATTTGCGTGTGAGGAGTGCACATCTTGTCGTTTGCCTCGTGGAGCGTTGCGGTATCTCTCGCGAAGTCGCAAAAGAGTTGGCTGATACGATCCAGAAGTAGCTACCTGACCTCCTCTTGTCGAAAATCACAGTCAGGCTTGTAGACTCTGTCCTCGTTGATATGTTGTGCTACATATAATTTAAGGGATCGACAGCCGACAAAGACTTTCTCCGAGGTAGGTCGTGTTTGTTTTACTGATCTGAAGAATGATTGAAAATTGACAACAATCATTCCGAGCATCATGGGGTGGCGAGAACAAAAAAAAGACCATTAATCATGCATGCATGCATTCCACACCGAGAATGTATGCAGTGAACCGTTTAACCAAATATGTCATCTAAGTGATCTACTCCACCTAAAATGTGCTGTGCTGTGTGCGTATAGCTAGGAAACAGAAAAAAGGATACGAAAGCGCGCAGATCGACAAAGCACAATAGATGCGTGCAAGAAAGATGAACGGGGGGTTAGGAGTACGGCAGACCTCCTCCGGCTGTCGCGTTGCTCCCTCCACTTGCATGTCGCCCCCCTCCTGTCCGCCGTGGGCCACGACCACTGTATGGTGGACCGGAGCCCATGGGAGCCATAGGTCGTGGTGGTAGATGAGCAGGATGGTCCATGGCACGAGGAGCTTGACGTGGCGGATGCATCCCACGGGAAGGATACCCAGCGCCTGTGGGGTGGTGGCGGTGGGCGCCCGAAAGGGGGTTGCTGACCGCCGGGATGCTGACCACCGGGATGTTGGTTACCAGAATGCTGGCCACCACCTTGATGCTGCAACAACGCGGACACGATGACAGGCGGCGGCGGCGGACCTGGGCGGTGCGGCGGGCCGCGAGGATAGAACGCTGGTGGTTGATGTGGCAGAGGGTGTGGTCTGAAGTAGCCGTCGGGAGGCATGATACCCGGTGGCGGCTGATTGCGTCGTCCGCGCTTATCAAATTCGTGCGAGGCTTCATATGATGGAAGACTGCGGATGGATAAGAGGTAAAACAGAACGAGCACAAAGAAAATCAGTGATGCTCACGTTTTGGGGTCAGCAGGGAGTGGGTCAGTCCAGAAATAATCGTGGTCAAGGGCTTGCGAGGCAGTGATACGATCTCTTGGATTGCATGTGAGGAGCTTATCCAGGAGGTCACATGTCTCGGCGCCGATACTTGAAAAGCACAATTAAGCATACACTGAAAACGTCAAGCAGATGATAGCTGACCTTTCATATGCTGCTCTCAACTTCTTGGAGTAAGTCTGATTGAACCGCTTGACACCCTCGCACCCTGGTAGTGCATCGTAATTTGGCCACGTATGCTGATTCGGCGTGCCGCACAACTGCCAAATCTTCTCCAATTGGTCAATGTCCGACGATCCAGGAAGAATTGGCCTGCGCATGAACATCTCTCCGAGAACGCATCTGCAGAGCATGAGTCCAAACAAACAGCCCAAAAGATGTCGACAAACCCTATACCCCAGATATCTACTTCTCCGCCGTACTGTCGCGCGCCGAGCAGTAGCTCTGGAGGACGGTACCACCTCGTCACGACACAGTTTGTGTACTTCTTTTCTCTCCCACGTTGATCCGTTATACCGTGGATGACGTTCGGATCATATGCGCGTGCTAGACCGAAATCTGCTATTCGGAGCGAGCCGTTGTTATCAATGAGCAGGTTTGCAGCTTTCATGTCTCGGTGTAGGATGCTGATTCTGCGAAAAGTCATAAGACAAGATCGAGAGTGATGAAAGTGGGGACGAAACACGGTGCATATATTCCGTGCCTTCCAAAAGCTTGTTTCATGTACAATTTGATATGGCTGGGTTGGAGCTTTACGCGTTCGTTCTCTAGTAAGCCAGCAAGGTCGTGATCCATGTATGGAAACACCATGTAAACAGAGAGGGGCGAGTTTTTGCCATTACCTGGTGACATAACGTCGGTGATTATGTACAGCATACAATGTGAGCACTCACTACGGACGACGAACATATCCAAGATATCGATGATGCATGGATGGCTCATTGCCTTGAGAATTTTGATCTCGCGTAAGGCAGTTACGGGCATGCCCTCCTTCTCATTATGCATAAGGATACGTTTGAGAGCTACAAGGCGCCCGGATAGGCGCTGAACTGCTTTGTGAACCTCTCTGAGCAAGGTGAGCAGTCGCGTTCAGTAGCAAGTGAAACAGGCCCGATACATACCCAAAAGTACCTTCTCCGAGTTTAGCAGTGGCATCATAGTCGCTTTGCTGACCACAACCTAAAAAGACATGACCGTATGCCTCTAGCTCTTGCTTCCTCGTACGCTGCATAGGAGCACGTTTCCGCTTCTGCTCTACAAGTGGTAGTCTTGGCGTTGCGTCCACCGCGGTATCCTTCTTCTCTTTCACCAGCTCTTCATGAGCAGATGGAAGAGGAAGTGGCGATGGCGAGTGGTCGTCTCTAGGTGCTGGAGGCCGTTTCAAAGGAATTGCAATCGAGATGGCCGCATGAGGAGGTAAAGTATCATCTTTGGGCCGCTCAGGGGTGGGGGCGGGGGGCGGGGAAGAAGGCGGAGGTGGTGGTGTGTGGGGAACATGTACAGGACTCATCGCCGAAGGTGACGGAGGACACTGGGAAGGGTGATGGGATATACCGGGAGAAACAGGACGATATTGGTCGTCACGGTCATCATCGTGAGCACGCGGTGCCGCGGAACGGTAACTCTCCGTATGGTAGGAATCGCGATCGGTATCGCGTCCTCCTTCAATGTGACTTGGGTGTTCCCTATCATAAGAGTCCCATGAACGGTCGCGACGCGGTGAGTGGCGCATAGGACGACGGAAACGGTCGTCATTCCGCGAGTAGTTGTCATTTTCTAACGGTGCCGCCCAACGATTATGGTCATCATGACGGGCGCGTTCCCAGCCCCCATCACGCATTCTTTGGTCATGGAGCCTGTCTACGCCATAGTCACGACGAGGTGGGCTATAATTAACCGCCGGAGATCGACGTGAAGGTAATCTGTGTTTTCCCCGGTGTGAAGACGAAGAGGAGGACGGGGAACGAGAGCGGTCGGGTGAATGAGATGACAAGGAAGAAATATCGCGTTCCCTTCCATATACACGACCGTCATATCTATCCCGCGCTGGGATATAGGTGTCATGAACAGGCCTGTAAGGGTCCCGCGGAAGGTCCCGTGGAGGGGGACGACGGTCGCCTTCTCTACTATATGAAGGCTGCCAATGATCATCCACTCGAGCGCCACCCCTTTTGCGGGATTGTTCATAGTGACTCCTAGACCTAATACTGCGGTGGTCATCTTCCCGAATGCGCCTCTCGTCGTCCTCGGATCTCTCATAGACCACAGGACCATGCCTTCTGTCCATCATAGGACTAATTCTCTGAGTAGAAGGACCGGGAACATCTGCACCATTTGTTTTCTTCTTGAAAGGAAACTTGACCTTGACCTCGAACTTTGAAGGAGCAGGTTTAGGTGGCAGGGGAATCATTGGGTGTGCTAGTGGAGAAGGTGGCGAGGAGTCATCGACTTCGCCTTCCTCTGGGGAAGATGTAGTAAGTCTCTTTGCCGGACGTTCATTATGAAGTCTATCTTGTGCTGTCCGCTTGTTGGAAGAGTGAAGCATTGACGAAAGGACGAGTGTAACAAACAACTTCCCTCTTCCCCGAGAAAATGGTTCGCTGACGTAATATCAATATTACATTTCAATGGTCCCGAAGTCTTTGTCAGTTAACCGTTACCCATGGCGCTATCTAACGATGACCAGATCAAAGAGATTATTGTTATTGGTGCAGGCGTAGTCGGCCTTACCACTGCCTTGAGAATACAGGCCCAAGGCGCTTACCGTGTCACAATCGTTGCAGAGACCTTCCCAACAGATCCAAAGTCGAGCAGGTACACGAGTCACTGGGCGGTAAGTAGTCATCTTACCAGACAATTGAGGCTGATGTTGAACCATAGGGTGCACACCATGTCAGTCATGCTTATGACGATCAAAGACAGCGAAGTATGCTGCTTTCTGACCGCCTGAACATACATGTCACACGCTCGTCATACAGAGCTTGATCAAGAAACCTTCCATGCTTTATGGAAGCTATCAGAACCAGGTGGTGAAGCCGAGGGTTGTTTCTTGCGGCATACCCAAACTGAATACCACGGAGACGATCTCCTTGATGCTGAATGGCTTCATTACATGCCAGATGTATGACACAGACTCAGATTCACGGCCGTCATTCTAACTCGTATCAGTTTAAATATCTAGAGAGTAACCAACTTCGTGGTCCAGCAAAGATGGGTTTCTCATTCAGCACCGTAACCATGAATACCCCAGCCTACCTTAACTGGCTTATGTCTTCTTTCCTTGCAAAAAACGGGACCATCGTGCGTGCGTCCCTGCAGCACATCAGTCAACTCCTCGAGCGGGGAACCAGTCCATACACGGGTGCTCAGTCGTACCGTGATGTTGACGCTCTTGTCATCTGTGCTGGTCTTGGCGCCCGCACGCTAGGAGGCGTTGAAGATAAAGACGTACATCCAATTCGCGGGCAAACCGTGCTACTTAGAGCTCCTTGGATCAAGTTCGGGAGGACCATGACCGAGGCTGACGGTACGTACACTTACACGATGCCAAGGAGCAACGGTGATGTGCGTTTTCTCAGTATCATGCACGATCTGTCACGATCTGTCCTGACTACTTCTATAGGTGCTGTGCGGCGGCACGAGAGTACCCAATGATTGGTACATATTTCTGTCAACTTTTCCTTTAGTCACGTTCTCAGCTACTATAGGTACCCAATTCCGCGTCCTGAAATAACTGAGGACATTCTTGCACGTGCCCTGCAACTCACCCCGGAGCTCGCACCCCCACAGACGCGCGTTGACCGTGAGCCCACCGTCGAGGACCTTCGCCCCATCATTATTGAGCCAGGTTGCGGCCTACGCCCCGGGAGAAAGGGTGGCATCAGGCTCGAAGTCGAGTGGGTTGACGCGCCCACGCGAGGTAAGGTGCCTGTGGTGTTTAACTATGGGTGAGTAACGTCATACCCGCCCATGCTACCCTAATAATGTCCCCATATCTAGACACTCCGGTTATGGCTTCTTGTCGTCGTGGGGCTCAGCAAACATGGCCTTGGATCTGCTAGAAGGCGCCCTCAAGACGGGTGCTCCAGCGGATGCCATTCCTGGCGTTGATGGTCTGCCTGAGAATCCAGGAAACTGAGGTTTTGAGGTGGGAGAACAATTTATTGCACTGGCGACGCAAGGGGAGGGGTGAATGATTCTATGAATGTAGATTTGGGTGTACGCCAAACGATATCGAAAGTACAATGCGACGTTTGAAGATATTGCAAGGCCGAATATTGAAGTACTGGGATCGACCATGAAACGAGATCTTGGATTGCGTGGACTGTCCATTTCATCCATAAGTTTGTATGAATCAATGCTTGGACTGGCCGCCATGGAGGATCGACTGCAGAGTCAGCACTATCTAAGGCCTCCTTAAGTATCGCTATGAATCAGTGCTTGAACAGTCCTTACGTGGTGAATGGGTCGATGATCGTCGTATGAAAGGAGAAGTTATCATTTCAAATTGTTCCCGATGATGGAATCGACCTGCTTCGCAAGGTCACTGATATTGTACAAAGTTCGAAAGCAATAAGTATGCAGTCCATGGCCGCGGTGGAAAGTGCCCTCAAGATGGATAAATACAATTGATATATGCAACGTACAAAGCCCAATCACGAAGTACAGACCTGCGGCGCTGTCCGCGTGGCACGTGTCAAGCCCAACCTCGTACCCTTCACCCAGATCGTCTCGTATAGTCTTCCTCACCTTTTCCCGTCGCATTTCAGTAGCTTGAACTGCCTCTGTCGTGCACGGGTCAGAGCCTGACCAGGGTGATGACGAAACTATGCCTTACCGTCGACCGAATCGCTCTCCTCCGCTGTAGCATCTTCGAAATCTTTGTACCGCCTCGGAAACTGGCCTTCGGGTGGGGTCTGTGGGAAAGAGGGGAACTCTTGCCACCTTCCTTCTTCAAGGTCAGCGAGGACGGCAGCATTTTCCACTGGGGTGGATTTGTCAAAACTGAATCACATCAGTACAAGCCACGTGGCTGATGTACCGGTACTAGTCGAAATGGCAACCGGGTTCGGACACGACCCAAATCTCCCCTTGATCACCAGTGAAGGGCATCTTCTGCACTCATACCCTTGATGTACTCAGGAGTTGAGCCATCCGCGAATGTCGCATGCACCACCCGAGCCTCTTTATGTACCAGCACGGTCTTCAGAAGAAATGTGAGATGTAACTATGGAGTTCTTCAACAAGAGACAGGAACTCTGCTTTGTGCCCCATTTCGTGGTTCCCTGAGATGAGCAACTAAAGTTAGCTTTAGACCCTCAACCTTACCAGAAGTCAGATCGGTACTTCAAAATTTACCGAGCTGATCTTTTTTCGCTAGACTTTAGTACTTCCGAGGCCGCAGTACTACTTAGTGCTGAGTCTTGCACGAAGGGAAAAGTAACACGTTCTCTACGTTTGTATCCCCTTCTGAAAAGGATGTCGGACACAGTGATGCAATTCCTACCCACTGGTCCACCGGGATAATAACAGAAGAACTTCCCCCAATCCGCCATGTCATCTTTGGATCTCTCATAGAGCACACCATGCGCTCTGTCCACCATACTTTGGACTAATCCTAAAGACCGGGAGTATCTGCATCTGCTGACTGCACCGTTGGTTTTCTAGGAAAATTGACCTTAATCTTGAACTTGGAAGTCAGAGGACGTGTCTAAACTGAGCTGGTTTCGGTGACAGAACTATTGTTGGGGGTGCGTCTTTCCTCGCGAAAAACGGGACTATTCTGAGTGTGTCCTGCAGCACATCAGTCGACTTCCCGACGTTGGAGTGGGGAACAATTGGAGAAACCTCGGTAGTGGCTAAAAAGGAAATCCCCTTTCCCTTCACCAGAACAGACGACCACCAGCAGACCTGGAATTTGACTTTCTCTAGGACCTGTATATGCTACAACTGTAAAATCAGCGAAGATGTGCACCCCGACTCTGGAACGACAGTTGAAGTGCTTGGTATTTCTCAGAAGAACCGCTGGCAACAGATCGTCAAGGAATTCCGTATCGTCTTCGGACCACTTATTGGTGTACTCGGACAATCACTCGAGTACTCAGCCGAGGACCCCGGACCCTTTACCTTCATACATTGGTGGAGCAGTTGAGCACTTCGCCATGATGTCAGCTCCAAAAAAAAAGCGACCCCAGCCTCTCATGTGGTATGGACTTCCTGACTTCACTACAGTTGCAGTGTGCACAATTTTTCCCCGTGACTATCCGCAGGCTTATTTATCAGCTTATGCTCATGAATTCGCAATGCTTGCACATGCGGGTACCAATTCAGAATAAATATCACTTGCGCAACACTTCGTTCGTTCTCTCACCACTATCCTGTCGAAGATGTTGGCTACTTGTGCACGTGTAACAGCTATGCGCACTCGACAGTCTCTCGCTCTGGCTAGGTATGCTAGTACGAACACCATGGAAAAGTTTCGAGTGCTTGTCATCGGAGGAGGTGCACCAAATCGACGGAGTTCTTTGAATGGATGTTAATTAGTCTTCAGGCTCCGGTGGGTTGACTGTCGCCAACCAGATATATAACCGGTTCAAGGCTGCTGGAAGGCCTCTGAACCCAGGAGATGTGGTGGTTCTCGACGCAGCAAACTATCACTACTACCAAGTAAGCAGAACCAATAATTCGCTCATGTGAGCTACTGCTTAATGGCGCCTCCTTTCAAGCCTGGCTGGTGATGTTTCTATACACTGGCTTTGTGGTTTGAACCTGACCTATCTTCCAGGACTTTGGTCGGTGCTGGTCTTCGTCCCAAAACAGACTTCAAACGACCACTCGCCTCCCTGTTCCCGCCACATATTATGCATATCGCAGAGAATGTCAAATCATTCTATCCGGAGACCTCGTCAGTCACGACAACGTCGGGTCGGACAATTTCATATGATTCGCTTGTAGTGGCGGCCGGTTTGAAGATAAACTGGGACAGCATCGCTGGCTTGCCGCAGGCTCTCGCCTGATCCTTCCTCGGGTGTCTCATCAATCTACTCATATGATACCTGCGACAAAGTTTGGCATGATGTAGACGCTCTCAGGTCTGGAAATGCCATTTTCACCCAACCTGCAGGTATCATCAAATGCCCAGGAGGTGAGTCTAATTGTTCTCTGGATAGTGGCTATTGACGTCTTGTAGCTCCACAGAAAATCATGTGGATGGCCTGGGACAACTATCACAAATCTGGTCGAGGGAATAACATCAACATCGAGTTCATGAATGGCATGCCAACCATGTTTAGCGTCAAGAAGTATTCGGATGCCCTGAACGCCCTTCGCATCGAGCGTGGTATCGGAGCCGAGTTCCAGCATAACTTGGTTTCCATTGATGCGGCAAACAAAAAAGCAACTTTCAAGAAGGCTGACGGTTCAACCGTCGATCGTGATTTCACCCTCCTTCATGTCACGCCACCGATGGGACCGCTTGATTTCATCAAAGGAACGTCCATTGCTGATCCCACGGGCTGGGTAGAAGTCGATCAGGCCACTCTCAGACATGTCAAGCCTGAGTTTGGAAATATATTTGCCTTGGGTGACTGCTCTTCCCTGCCCACTAGCAAGACTGCTGCGGCTATTACATCTCAGGCCCCTGTCTTAACTGAAAACTTATTTTCGGTGATGGATACCGGGAAAGTTAGCAGCGCCAAGTACGATGGCTACACCAGTTGCCCGGTCCGTCGACCTCCTTACAATCTTGTCAACTTACCAAGTAAACTTCTTTTAGCTCTTCACGGGGTACGGGGAATTGATGCTAGCTGAATTCAAGTATGGATTCGAGCCTAAGGAGAGTTTTGCCAATTATCTGGGTGACCAGACAAAGCGGAAAAGGTTTGTCATTTGTATTCCACTTGCGTCATTGCATTCAACCTACCAAATCTCCAGATTGTTCTATCACTTCGGAAAGGTACGGTATTCAATTTGAGCAGCGGCTCTTAAAACGGGGCACAGCTAAAAGTTGTCTGTGTCATACTTAGGATCTTTTCCCTTGGGCTTACTGGAACCGTATGGTGAGTCATCTTGGAACCCTTCGCAAACGACCCTTGATGTCTTATTCCGCGCCGTACGCCACAGCTTCACGGAAAATGGTTCGGCCCCTCCGGACCATTCCGTCCCAAGTTTGTATGATGAGGAGTTATCGGAAATCATATTAGTACAGACTCATAGTATTTTCATAAATGAATTGGCATGTATGTCCCCTCCATTGTCGCTGCATGTGCCGTTCTCCCTTTCTGTTCGTAGTACGAAATGTCACTCCACAAATATCCACGGGTTCATCAGCATTGCCTTGAGATACCTCAGTGAGGTACCTAGAACCCTATCTCATGGTGAAGGGTGTGGTATAATGTTATGTTTTCGCGTTTGCTTGAGGCAAGATGTCTATTTCCCCCTCTCTCATTCGATCAGCCACGGACCTTCAATGGAAGCAGGGGAAGTCGCAAAGCGCGCAGTCATCAAACGCCACGGTTTCGCATACGAATAGGCACTGAACAACATGAGGTAGATCTCGAGAAGCGCGTATTGACATACAAGAAATACTGTAGGTCCTAACATTACCTGGGTACCTCCACGTGAAAAAAGAGAATATGACTGTCACGTCCGGTCTTAATAGTATGCTGGCCACCCAGGGGGGTTTGCAGATGGTTCTACGCCGAGCAAACTTGAAGTGAGATGAACCGCGAATGTGAATAGGTGCACATGAAAGCGTGGGGAGGTCAATCAGCATTGATTCTTGCTCAAGACAGAGGGTAGCGGTCGTCACTGCTGAGCGAACAATCAATAGAGTTAAGGTTGGTGTGACGTTCATCTCATAAAACTCATGTTCTGAACACTACTTGCCAGTTTCCACCCCAATGGAAGGGACCGCTCCCTTTGGTCGTTATACTGCAGGCCGTTCCCGAAAGATATTGAGCTTCTGCTGCTTTGGTCTATAGAGTTGATGGTATTCAATTCAAGATCATCCCGAAGAACGAGCTGCAGAACTCTGGGAGAGTCTTGACCGTGTTGTGAAGCGGCAGACCGTAGAGGCAATGAGCTGTGACAGCATGGGCTGCTTGGTTAAGCAACTAAAGTAGACTTATTGACCAGGCTTATGATGTAAAACTACTCACTTTGTATTGGGAGACAGGAAATTGTCGTATTCGTGAACTGACGCGCATTCGACATAGTACATGCCATGCTGATGCTGAGAGACATCGGTGTCCATGATATTGCAAAGTGAAACCTTCAATCACATGATGCCACGTTGAAAGGCGAGCACACATCCCACCATCCTTGACCGATTTACCACCAAGAATGACGCTTCAACAGTATACACGTCATCGTTGAAAGGCATCGAGAACACGCCCTGAACCCCAGATCCAACTGCCTACGCACCACAGCACATGAATCATTGACAAACGCGTACAACAGGGAACACCGAGCCGACAGGAACTGTAGGATCTATTCGCGTTGTTGCCTGCTGCGCGTTGAAAAGCGTAGGTTACTGGGACTTGTCCACACTAGTGCTGTAGAACGAAATGCGGGACCAAGAAGTATTCCGAGTTTCCATGTCCACGAAAATATTATCAGCGCTCTTACCTCAAATCTGCCCTGCAGTGTAAGGAAATAGGGTCGAAGCTGCGCGCAGTCAAGCAAAATCGTCAATTGAAATAAATTTGTCTTCGGTACATAGTACATACAGCTGTGACGTTCAACGTTTGAACTCCATTGAAGTTCGGGAGACAGACAGATATCGTGAGTAAATATTACATCGTCAGAAATCCGTAGTGGTGAATAGGACAACTGTTGTGCACTCTTCTTATAGAAGGCTCTTGGATATGCTATATCTTTGAATCGTATGTGGGTTCACCAGTGACCGCAAGATCCACGGAGTTTCTGTGGATAAATCACAGAAGGACCATCCTCTCTGGATTGTGCGGATAATCTGAATTACAGACCATCCCCGTGGATTTTCAGATAATCTCAGAAGAACTCCAATGCGCCCCGTCATCCTCGGATCTCTCACAGACTACGGGATGTGTTATATCCATCATATGAACAACTCTATGAGTAGAGGGACTAGAGACTGCACCATTGGTTTTCGTCTTGAAAAGAAACTTGACCTTAATCTTAATCTTGGAAGAAGCTGGTTACCGCGACAGAGAAATTGTTTAGGGTGCGTCTTTCCTCGCAAAAAAACAGGACTACTATTCTGAGTGTACGCCAGTCAACTTCTCGAGCGCGGAACCATTGGGGAACCAGTACGGCGTGGTGACCAGAAGGGAAATCCCCACCCTTCACCATGACTGACCTTCTGAACACCAGCAGACCTTGAGTTCGATTTTCTGAAATCTCTATGACATATATGTACTACAACTGCAAAATCCCGGAGGTACCGATAAACGTCTCAGACTTAGAATGACAGCTGAAGCGCTTGGTGTTTCTCAGAATGGCCGCCACCGCTAGCAACAGATCGTTATGGGATTCCGTATCGTCTTGGGCCTTAGATTGACGTACACGGACAATCACTCGAGTACTCTGGCAAAGAGTTCAACACTTCGCCAAGCCCCAAAAGAACCCAGCCTCTTATATGGAGCAACCGTGGAGTTATGGATACGCCGACCTTGCCCCGACCTCATTAGAATTGCAGTGTGCGCATCTTTTGCTCGTGACAATATCCGCCTTGGAAGCAACTGCCACGCGTAACGTTGCTAATTTGACCCCCGGTTACGCATAACGGGTGTTTAGTTGCTACTAGAACTTGTCAGAAAAAATGGTGAAAGACTTGCTACTGACATTAGCTGATACTGTGGGAAGTGCTTCCCCCCAATCCGTGATATCAACACCGAGGATGGACCAAGCATGGTGCCAGGAGCGAGCGCAACACGTCGTCCGTGATGCGGATCAATGACCTTGACTAGTCGCTAATTTTTGACATGTCACGATGGTGAGCTGCCCAGTGGCTAATCAGTCGAAAGTGGCAACCTGTCACGCTCGACCCCCTCTTGCGCATGCACCAATTCAGAATAAATACCACTTACGCAACACTTCGTTCGTTCTCTCACCACTATCCTGTCGAGGATGTTGGCTACTTGTGCGCGTGTAACAGCTGTGCGCGCTCGACAGTCTCTCGCTCTGGCTAGGTATGCTAGCACGAACACCACGGAAAAGTTTCGAGTGCTTGTCATCGGAGGAGGTGCACCAAATTGACGGAGTTCTTTGAATGAATGTTGATTGGTCTTCAGGCTCCGGTGGGTTGACTGTCGCCAACCAGATATATAACCGGTTCAAGGCTGCTGGAAAGCCTCTGAACCCAGGAGATGTGGTGGTTCTCGACGCAGCAAACTATCACTACTACCAAGTAAGTAGAATTAACAATTCGCTCATGGGAGCTACTGCTTAATGGCGCCTCCTTTCAAGCCTGGCTGGTGATGTTTCTATACACTGGCTTTGTGGTTTGAACCTGACCTATCTTCCAGGACTTTGGTCGGTGCTGGTCTTCGTCCCAAAACGGACTTCAAACGACCACTCGCCGCCCTATTTCCACCACATATTATGCATATCGCAGAGAATGTCAAATCATTCTATCCGGAGACCTCGTCAGTCACGACAACGTCGGGTCGGACAATTTCATATGATTCGCTTGTAGTGGCGGCCGGTTTGAAGATAAACTGGGACAGCATCGCTGGCTTGCCGCAGGCTCTCGCTGATCCTTCCTCGGGTGTCTCATCAATCTACTCATATGATACCTGCGACAAAGTTTGGCATGACATAGACGCTCTCAGGTCTGGAAATGCCATTTTCACCCAACCTGCAGGTGTCATCAAATGTCCAGGAGGTGAGTATAATTGTTCTCTGGATAGTGGCTACTTACCGTCTTGTAGCTCCACAGAAAATCATGTGGATGGCCTGGGACAGATATCAAAAATCTGGTCGAGGGAATAACATCAACATGGAGTTCATGAATGGCATGCCAACCATGTTTAGCGTCAAAAAGTATTCGGATGCCCTGAACGCCCTTCGCATCGAGCGGGGTGTCGGAGCAGAGTTCCAGCATGACCTAGTTTCCATTGATGCGGCGAATAAAAAAGCAACTTTCAAGAAGGCTGACGGTTCAACCGTCGATCGTGATTTCACCCTCCTTCATGTCACACCGCCGATGGGACCGCTTGATTTCATCCGAGGAACGCCCATTGCTGATCCCACGGGCTGGGTAGAAGTCGATCAGGTCACTCTCAGACACGTTAAGCCTGAGTTTGGAAATATCTTTGCCTTGGGTGATTGTTCTTCCCTGCCCACTAGCCGAACCGCGGCCGCTATTACATCTCAGGCTCCTGTCTTAACTGAAAACTTGTTTTCGGTGATGGATACCGGGAAAGTTAGCAGCGCCAAGTACGATGGCTATACCAGTTGTCCGGTCCGTCCACCTCCTTACATATTGTCAACTAAATAAATTCCAATGTAAACTCCTTTTAGCTTTTCACGGGGTATGGGGAATTGATGCTGATCGAATTCAAGTATGGATTCGAGCCCAAAGAGAGTTTTGCCAATTATCTGGGTGACCAAACAAAGCGGAGAAGGTTTGTCAACTTGTGTTCCCCTTGCATCATTACATTCAACATGCCAAATCTGCAGGTTGTTCTATCACTTTGGAAAGGTACGGGATTCAATTTGCGCAGCGACTGTTAAAACGGGGCACGGCTTATTGTCTGTGCCACACTTAGGATCTTTTCCCGTGGGCTTACTGGAACCGTATGGTGAGTCTTTTGGAACCCTTCGCATGCGGCTCTCAGTGTCTTATTCCGCACCGCACGCCACAGCTTCACGGAAAATGGTTCGGCCCCTCCGGACCATTCCGTCCCAAGTTTGTATGATGAGGAATTATCGGAAATCATAGCAGTATCCGTTTGAGGACTCTATTTTCATGAATGAATCGGCACGTATGCCCTCTCCGTCGTCGCTGCATGCCAGTCCGTTCCTCCGTTCTGTTCGTAGTACGAAAGATCACAAATATCCATGGGTTCATCAGCATTGCCTTAAGATACCACAACCCTATCCGAATGCGAGCAAGAGGTGTCGGGTTGTTGACATGTTTCTGGTGTCCGAAGTAAATAACAACGTCTGCTTGGAAACCAGCGGAAACAGATGTTTTGAAAGCTCCGGGCCGTTCCTTCCAACGTCCCAAGGAGATACATGTGTGCACGGCTTCGGGGACTCTCCACGCTCTTGGAAAATGTATACTTATGTGCAACATTTGGTTTCGAAAGCACGATATGCGTATATATTGCACTTCCTCGTGTCGGATGCAATTCCTACATCTGTGTCCATCTATCACAACTTATAAAGGTCCTTCTCCCCAGCACGAGCAGCATGGGAAGTCGCGAAACATAATAGAATGCCACGGCTTCGCACTGGGCAAGTATGAACAGCAGAAGATCTCACCAAACGCACTTTAGCTGAGGACCGACACCTGTACTAGTTGTGGGTTAGCATGGACGGGATTTCATGCATGATCGAGTCTGGAGACATACACGAAACGTTTGACTGTAGATTTAACGTTGCCTGGGTCCCTCTGAGAAGCTCTCGAAATTTCCAATAACGAAGAAATTAGACGCGCTCGGGTTCACGCGGCCACCTGAGGTATTCTGCGAGTCTTCACGAATGGAGTGAGACGAACCGTCAACATGAAAAGGTGCGCGTGGAAGTAGGAGAGCAGACATAATGCACACCTTCAATGTTACATGTTAGGTCAAGAATGACCAGCGCAGCTCTATAAGCTTCGTTTCGACGTCTTCTGTTAATGGACGAGTGAGCTTAGAGAAGTGATCACTTGCACAATTGCTACCGAACCGGACTTTCAACTATTTCCAAATTTATGATCGAAGAATTCGGTTACTCTCACCTTCACGGGTGTTCACTGACCATTAATTCACGTTCGTTCGTTCGTAGACGACGCAGCCTGGACAGGCTCCATGGAAGCACAAGCAGTTTGCAAAAGCACAGGGTCAAAGATCGGTAATTTAGTTCTTAAATCGTCTTCGACGAGCTGATTTTTTTTGGCTAGACTTCAGCTACTTCGGCGGTGCCGAGTCTTTCACGGAAGGAAGACGTTCTCTACGTCGGACAACCGTTGCTTCTCCTTCTGAAAAGGATGATGGTGTATCTTACCCCGGTCCGCCGCAAGACCCCGCTGATTTCCTGTGGATAATGACAGAGGAACCCCACCGCTCACGGCGTATGGCGATCATGAAAGCGCACCCTGAAGTAACGAAGCTCATGGGCTACGAGCCTCTCACAAAATACGTCGTACTAGCCGTCGTGTCACTTCAGCTCTACCTTGCCGTGTATCTTCGACACACCCATCCGCTCTCTTTTCGCTTCTTGTTTCTCGCATACGCCGTGGGCGGAACCGCAAACCAGAATCTTTTCCTCGCCATTCATGAGATCACGCACAATCTGGCATTCAAGGGCATCAATGCAAACAAGGCTCTTGCTGTCTTCGCGAACTTACCTATTGGTGTACCTTATTTCGCTGCGTTCAAGGTGTGTGACACGTGTGTGTAAGCAAACGTGGGCTGATAGGTGCTGCGGGCGCGTCCAGAAATACCACATAGAGCACCACAAACATCTTGGAGAGGAGGGGATAGACACTGATCTCCCCACAAATTTTGAACTGCTTTGTTTGAATAACGTTCTTGGAAAGACCTTTTTCGCGTGAGTAGGGCGTCATCTAGTATGTAACTCGACTCACCCATGTTTCAGGACGTTCCAGATTTTCTTCTATGCCCTGAGACCTGGCTTGGTCAAAATGCAAACGCCCAACCGATGGCATTTGTACAATGTAGTTGTGCAGCTTCTTGTTGATTATCTCCTGGTACGCACCTTCGGCGTGCGCCCCATACTATACCTGCTCTTCTCGAGCTTCTTTGCCGGAAGTCTGCATCCATGTGCAGGACACTTCATTGCCGAGCATTATGTATGGGATGGTCTCAACCAGGAGACCTACAGCTATTATGGCCCCCTGAACATTCTGGCTTACAACGTACGTCCTTTGCAACGTTTATCGCCCACTCTGACTATATTGCGTAGGTCGGCTACCACAACGAGCATCATGACTTCCCTTCCATCCCATGGACGCGTCTTCCTGCATTGCGAGCACTGGCACCAGAGTTCTACGACATCCTCCCGTCACATCCCAGCTGGCCGATGGTCATTGTGAACTTTATTCGAGATAAGGAGGTCGGCATTTTCGCACGCGCCAAACGGATTGCCAAGAACAGCAAACAGAAGCATGAGAGTTCAAGCTCAAGCAGCGATCGGGAGTGAAGCAGTGGACTAATATTTAGGTGCTTTCTTAATGGACGTTGTATATACATCGCAATAATACCTAACGCATCAATCGGCTTTGCAGAAAGGAATGTGGATCGATATTGAGTGGGGATAAGTATACTTGCGAGAGGTAAACCCTGTGAACTTATGCTTTGTTCTGAAGTTTGACTGCCAAGTGTACCCAAAATATCAAGTCCTCGCGCAATCATAGGATACCACAGTCCATGGTGACACTTCCTTCGATTGGTCTGGCTAGGGGTGACTATGGTGACATAATCCAATGCGTCCTCCATCGTAATTTGGGAAGAACACCTCATACCCATTCTCCCACGCAGTCTACCTGAGCCTTTCCTCAGAACATCACCTACCTCAGGAGTAAGAGGATGCGAAAGCCGCCGCAGAAACCATCGCGAAAGATTATACGAGTAAACAGTGGACTGTTCTTCGACGAAGGGCGCTATCGTGAGCTTTACACGCTCGTTGGCAATGCAGTTAGCTCCATCAGGCATCCGCGTCAACGCCGTCGCACACGGCCTTGTCATCACCGCATTACAATCTGCCTTCGTTCGGCGGAGGAAATCGAAGGTTTGGTGTTGGTATGCCGTTGTACGGTCGCGCCGCCCAGCCCTCTGAGTTGGGTCTGTATCCGTATTCCTCGCGAGCTCGGACTCGAACTCGATGAGGGGTGCTTGCATGCATATTAACAGTAAGTCTCTCGTTTTTTAGCGACGACGACTTATCATGCTATTAGATGGACAGCACGTCGGCGGCTCTTGAATTGTTATGGTAATTACGATCAGCATCGTGGGGGTCTCTGCATGGTACTTACATCATGGATGAAGCATCTGCGCAATGCCACAATAAGTTCTATGTCTTCTATCTCACATATTTGGAAGTTGGTGAACTGCCATTAAGACGCTGGGTCCGACTCGCACGCAGGGGCGGAAAGTCGAAGTGGATGCGAGGCCCTGCGGGATGCATTGAGTATCCCCGGTCCCGATGTTGCCAGACCAGAGGAGTCTTCTTAAGTTGCGTACTGGCATGCGGGTGGACGACAGCTTCAAGGTCAGGATATGCTTATATTTAGGGATGAGTCGAAAGCACTCCACACAAGTTTACCAAGGACACCTGTTCAATACATCCGCGGAGACATTTAAAGAAACATTTGCTAGACCACAGTTTTGACTGCGACGAGATATTATACAGGTGCAACCTCATTCTGTACTGCATTACCACTATCATGCCACTGCTGCTTATTCGTCAAACCTCGATAATCACGCAAGAGCGTGACGACATCCGGAGTCACCAAAAAGTTGTTTATGTTGAGAACCTATCAAACCTCCGTCAAACATGCGACATTTTTACATGCATCCGATCACGTACGAGAAGCCACGTTCTTAAAGCAGCCAGTCCAGCAGCTAGATGTATCATTCGCCAATTGTCCTTGATGAACGACCTCGTTCCTTCAAAGAAATTTGCAACGAATTTGTTCCTACCCCACTGTCGTATCAAACATAGAAGCACTTCGGTTGAGTAGAACGTACCGATTCAGAAATATCCAGCGGAGCCAAAGCGCCTGCATGACCTTGTCTTCATCTCTCACATCGTCTATCTCGAAAATTTCTTCTTCCCGATCAAGGATAACCCATGCGAGGACACCAAACTTATCTAGTGACATTGTATTTAGAAGATCATAGACGCGGGGACCGCCCAGACGGCATGAATATTGATCCTTGGGGAGATAAGGAGGTTGCGCTGCTGGTCCCAGTGGATCAGACCGGGGAGGGGGTGTCGGGTTTCCAGAAGCACGAAGGGAGGACGCGCGCGACAGCATGCGGGACGATATAGAACTACTGCGGGTATTTGAAAATCCCTCTGAGCCCGTACGAAGCATCGGGATATAGTACTTTGGTTTGACGTCAAGTGAATCCGCGTCAGGAAAATGTTGAGATGACACAGAAGGATTTCGTGATGGAGACAGCGTGGTTGCTGGAGTTGTGTATTTGCTGGAGTTGATATTGTTGGATGAGAAGTCGGTTACTTCTGTCGAAGCGGTCCTTGTCGAAGGTGTCATCAGCGGACGCCAGTGGGGGGATCTGTGAAGTGGCCATTCCCGTGATGCTCAGGCAGTGAACATCAATTGATTGGAGCGAAACCTTACAATGGAACATGTCCTGGTAATTGATGATGTCCTGGTAATTGACGATGTCGAGGTAGTGGAAGATATCCTGGTAATGGAAGCCGTATCGACAGGGTATAGTCATTCTACATAAGTCCGCTCAGTCTCTAATCTCATAACGGCTGCTACATATAACCTACCATATCCCACGCGAAACCTACTTCTGAATGGTCCGAGTTGAGGTGTGCGTTGAGAATCTGCTGCAGGGGAAACGTTCCGTGAAGCTCGCACAGCGGACATTTCCAGCTTTGCATTGTCGTCCGAGTCTCCTGCCGTTCTAGAGATCTATCTTCGGCGACGCAGCTGTATACGACCGTGATAGGTCTCAGAGGCGGAACACTATGAGACGTATCGATTCCAAGGGACTTGCATCGACTGAGAAATCCTTTGCGGAGGTTTCGTACCATGAAGGGAAGACGGTGTAATCTTGCGAGTCGGATGGTCGTCAGTGATATATATTCCAAAGCCTCGATCAGAGTGTCTGAGGGCAGTTCCGTAGGCGCTTCATCCCCTTTTGCGGCGTCTGATTCTGAGGACGAATCGGTTTGCTCACGAGTAATGTTGTGGGGGGGAATACCAAGGTCCACATATTCCAGTTCCTCGCTATCTTCGCGCGCAGCCGCGGGCACCGCAGATCCCTCATCGTCAGATTGTTCGCTGCTCTGGGAACTCTGGGGAGTGACAGAACGTCGTGTGTCGGGTGGATCCTTCTTCGATTTGCGTCCAAATTGAAATTTTCTAGCTGCTTTCACCTGGACGCTCGCCTCTCTACGAAATTACTGTCAGAAAGCACTCAGTTGCCACCAGTCAGGACTCACCCGACGAACTCGACAGAGTTATTGTCTGAAGATTCGTCCCTTCTCAATTTGGACAGCGTCAAGCCAATATCGACGTAGTTCAAACTCCCGTCGCTATGTTCACTTGAGCTGTCAACAAGATGATCCTGGCTGATATCCCTGTTTGCGCTGGACATCCGAGGCACGGATGAAGATGTCCTGATGCTTCTACCCTCAAACTTTCGCGCGTATTTTCCAGCAAGTGGCTCCGTATGTGTGTGAAGGCGCAGTTGTTGTGATTTAGCGGCACGGTGCTGGTATTCTGGGATGCATGAGCAGAAAACCAACCATCTAGCTTTGATACACTTACGTGCGTCATTAGTTGACTGTCTACCACGACCCCTGCGTGGGACTAGTCGGCGTGAGGCGCAAAGCTGTTGAGTCTGTACTCATTCTACATACCATCTGCCATAGATTGCCTTCCTGAACCAGCTCTGGAAGACCTCCCAGGAAAGAACGAAGCTGATTCAGACGGAAACGATCCTCTTCCCTCACGAGCCCCGGATGGAGCAAAACCTGGATTCAGTCGTCCAGAGTTCTGCGCAACCCTTGTACGGGCGACCGGACGCCTCTCTATGGGCAGCGGGAAGTCTGCGAGATCGTCTGCAAGATCAAAAGTAACTCTCTTTTTGTCAGTTTGCTGTTGGGGTTCATGGCTAGCTATCTGTTGAGCAGCATCTGATGAAAGCAATGTTATCGTCATTCATCGTTGGTTAGTTCACGCTGCTTACTAGGTCGTGCTTGATTTCTACTGATTGGTCTCTCATTCAGCTCTTGGTCTCTAGGACGTGCATCGATCCTTGCGCCACTGGCGGCAGATTTTACAGCAGATTTCCGAGCACTCTTTACCATGCGTTGGGGGACGGAGTTTGGAGCAGGTACTTTATCCTGTGGATCTGACATACCATGGATCAAGTCAAAAGTACATCGATAGCTATCGTGTCCGTCATCACCGTATCAGTGAAGTGCGTGACGACGTTTGTCGACGCACGTGGGCGTGACAGCTCGTGTTTGTGTCACGTTTTAAATTTGTACAAACGTCAATCGACTCGGACTAAGTACATGTACAGTGGAAGTTGGTCGTGGCTATCAAGTACCAGTCTCACAGGATCAAGGTGCGCGGTGTATCCCTGTGTAACTGCCCGCATGTAAATTTTTATGAAACAGCTATGGTGCCCCCAGGGCCCAGGCCCCCCAGGTGACCCGCCCATCACGATGCATCACGGTCGATCCTGGTGAATGCTCTCTCGGCTATTTTATGGAGGTTCAACTAAAAATTAATCTGTATGATAGTTCAATGACATTTTACTGTAACAATTAGCACCTATCAAGTACACCTGTCCTGTGATGAAAAAGAGGACGACCCTCCATGATGACCCGCTCTGGCCATGAGGACACTATACTGCAATTCCCCAAGCGGAATGTGGTGGTTACTGACCGTGCCTAAGGCAGCCGGATCGATCATTTACTCTACTCTTTCTTACATAGAGCACTCCTATATTCATTTCCAGCACTAGGATCCTCGAGTCCATCTTCCCTCGAGAGCCCAAACTGCGTGAGCAGCAATACACCGTCGGCGACGTCATTTGCATGCGGAAGACTCATTATGTCAGCATTCGGATGCGGCATTCGAATTTCAAACCAAGCGGATGTCCTTGCTGAGACATCCGAGTGCATCCATAGGGGTACATTCAATTCACTGCAGCGCATTTGATTCATTCAATTGAATCAAGTCGAAACTCCGTACGCCTTGAGAGTTCCGACACCATTCCGGCTCTAGGATGTGTACACAAGGCCCCTCTGTTCTTTGCTGGCGTATAAAAGGACCATAGTTTTTGCCTTCATTCCCCATCAATCCTTCACAAATCTCACAAATCTTATCACTTCACAAATCTCACAAATCTTATCACTTCACAAATCAACCTCATTTCAAAACACCATGTACTCGAAATTCATCAGTATCGCATTCGTCTTCGCTGCTACTTTGTCCTTGACGGGCGCAGTCGTCTTCCCCAGGGACAACGATAAGGTATGTCATCGCTGTCCTTGACTTGTCCCAGACCTGATGTCTTTGGACAGCACTATTCTCCATCGTCGTGTGCGACATCCACATGGCAGGACGGTCAATCACAGTGGCATTCTGCGCCCTGCCCTACGCCAACGTCTCAGCATCATGAGGGTCGGGATGGTAAGCCTATGGCAACTCCTACACCCACGGCCACTCCTACGCCTATGACCACTCCTACGCCTACGACCACTCCTACGCCCACGACCACTCAGGTTACGACCACTCAGGTCACGACCACTCAGTCCACGACCACTCAGGTCACGACCACTCAGCCCACGACCACTCAGCCCACGACCACTCAGTCCACGGCTACTAACACCGGCACACCCACCAAAACTGCCAAACCATCCGACACCGACAAACATGATGGAAAGCCCACTCAGTCGGCCGCTGCTAATTCCGTCTCGTGTGATGGTTTTCAGCCTTGGCAGGCTAATCTCGCAGTAAGTTATATTCACCTCTTGATTTTCCTCTGCTCACATCTACGGCACAGTATTCCGCTGGTGCCCAGGTGATATTTAACAACCAACTGTGGACCGCTACACAGTGGAGTTATAACAACAACCCCGAGTCTGCCGCTGCCGAGTGGACTCAGAACGGGTGTTGCAATCAACCAGTCAGCAACAAAGTCGATTGCACTGGCGTTCCCGCTTGGAACAAGGGTACTGCTTACTCTGGGGGCGCTAAGGTGACTTTCAATGGTCATCTCTGGATCTCGACACAGTGGACATCGAGCAACCAGCCTGGCGACACTTCCGGAACTTGGAAGGACTTGGGTGCCTGTAACTAATTACTTTTCCCATCCTGTTTGTACTCTTTAGAGTTTACCCATCGGACTTCATTTGAAGGACTTCATTATGGACATTGACTACCTTGCTTGTATTCTTAAATTGATCAATGTGTTTTTATTCCCTTGCTTATTTCGTGTGATTTCTTTGGCGCTTGATTGAACTTGGAGAAAACTGCATAAACATTTGATTTCCTAGCGTCTTGCTTAGTGGGCACGTTTCTGTCATTATATAAAGCCATTATCACTTTTCACTCACGTTGGGTTTGCTAGTGCCCCGGCGTTACGAGAACACTATCCGACCTGAAACAAGAAATAAATGTTTCACTCAAGGATGTTTTAATTTGCGAACTTGGGTATATATATATGACAACACGAGGACGTCAGGAAAATACCTTATTGACAACAGATCAGACATCACGGGGAGTAAACCGCGCATCATGGGGCGATGCCAACATCTTCCATCATCGCCACAATACTTAGGACTCCGAGACAAACGTGATCACAAACAATTGACCTATGCAGTTCTCAGTCTGAATGAAACTTCCACGCCAATCATTAAGAAGTTCATCATGACTGAACCTGTCATCTTGCTGTTGTAGCTATTCCCTGGAGGTTGACTTAGGGCACTGAAATCTGAATGGCTCAATGAACTGGTAGGCTTCATTCCGATAACTGGCACTGTCTGGCAGTCTACAATTGGCCTACAAATAAAATCTTGGCCAACTACACAGCTATCCTCTGATGAAAACGACGATCCTCCATGATGCATGATGCATGATAACCCGCTCTCTGTGGCCATTCCCCGAGCAACAGCCGGATCGATCACACGGTGTAGGACTCTGACTGCATACTCCTATATTCACACAGGATGAGCCCCATTCACCCTCGAGAGCCTAACAGCGTGAGCACAATACACTGTTGACACATCAGCTTGGCCGATTCGGAGGGTTGGGCGCAATTCACTGCAGCGCATTCAATTGAATTGAGTCGAACTTCGCCATCCCGGTTAGGATGAGGCCCCTCTGCTCTAGGATTAAGCCCCTCTGTGCTGGCGTATAAAAGGACCCATTTAATCAACCCTTCTCATTGTAAAAGATCTGAATCATGTACTCGAAAATCATTAGTGTCGCACTCGTCTTCACTGCCGCTCTGGTTCCAACGGGCGCCATCGACTTCCGCAGGTACAACGAAAACTTGGTATGTTGTCGCTGTCCCTGACTTGACCTAAACTAAGTCACGACCTTCTCAGCATTACAAGGCTCGGAACGCTCCCCCTAGCACGGCCGCTCAAGTCTCGTGCGACGGCTTCCAGCCTTGGCAGGCTAATCTCGCAGTAAGCGTTACTCATTTCATGATCTTCTTCCGCTCACATCTCCGGCACAGTATAACGGTGGTTCCTCGGTGATTTTTAACAACCAACTGTGGACTGCTAAAGAGTGGAGTTACAACAACAACCCTGAGTCTTCCGCTGCCCAGTGGACTCAAAAGGGATGTTGCATCCAACCGATTAGCAACAAAGCTGTTTGCACAGACATTCCCACTTGGGGCAAGGGCACTAATTACTCCGGGGGCGCCAAGGTGACTTACAACGGTCATCTCTGGATCTCTACACAGTCGACGCAGAGTAATAGCCCTGGCGACACTTCCGGAACTTGGAAGGATTTGGGTGCTTGCGAGTAATCGCTTTACACATTTTGTTGTACCCCGGTTCACTTGGAAAGACTTTATTATTTTGGACATCGACTATCTTGCTTTTGTCCTTATCAATCCATGCGTTTCTACCCCTCGTGGATTTCGCGTGATTATTCACCATTTCTCTGAACATCTATCACCTCCAAATATTGAACTTTAGGAAAGATAAATGTGCTATCAATGCGCAAAACGGAAATCAAGTCTTCTGTTTCCGACATCCGTGGTTGTGCTCAGATAGTGCCCACGTTCCTATCATTTATAAGTCGTCAGCGCCGACGCCTTAGCCATCAAAAAAGTCGATGTGCGCTTACCTCTGACGTCATCGCGTCCCAAATTTTAGCTCGCTGTCGGTTGCGCCAGACGTAATACGCCTTCGTAGCTGGGTATAAGACACAGATGTTGACGCAACAGATAATGATGAGGATCTTGTTGCCGCGTTGATCTACAAGCCGGAATGAGTAGAAGGCTCAGGTTGACTGGGAAAAGAAACGATGGCGACGTACATCTAGGAGCATCGCTGGCCACGTATATCTGCGCGGAAATGATACCGCTGGCTTGCACGAACCTAGGGAAAGGTGAGGATGTCTACTGCGTAGCCATGACGAATAGCACACATGTTGTATAAAGACGCGTTCACTGTGCGGCTTGCTACAGCCCCGGCGTTACGAGAGCACCATCCTACCTGAAACAAGAGATGGGTGATGGGTAAAAGAGTTGTTCTAGTTGACGAACCTGGATTGGGTGGGTGTATCTGGCCACACGAGGACTTCAATAATGCAATTCAAGTATGCTGAAAAGTTCGGACTCACGGATATGACAACAGACCAGTCACAAGAGCCTGCAATTTCGATTAAACGGCGTGTGATGCGCTGCATGCAAACCCTTGCTCACAAAGAATACCCAAGGGTTAGGGTTGTCAGGTAACGCGTAGAGCGCAACGAGGAAAGGCAGCGTCCAGAGGTCTTCCATCATGGAAACAATCGAACGCTCGTCGACGTACTCTGAGACAAGGGTGATCAAAAACATGGTGACAATCCCGAGAGCTTGAGAGGGTATCGTGAGGAGGTTGGTGTTGAATGTGTTGAAACTGGCCCCCTGGTCATGAGTGCATTTAACGAAGAAGATACTCGTGATACCCACCCGATGTTTCTAAGCAGTAAAGTGAGGTATGTCGCCGGGGGAGCGCTCGGGATGCCAAACATGAGGCCGCTAGATTTTATGAGCGCCTAACCCTTACAAAGACTAGGGGAACTGCTTACAGGATGTAAACTGGCCAAAGGTCATAATCGCACATTGCTGTCCAAAGACGATGCAACGTAAGACCCTCGCGGTTGTGCATGTCGCCCTGAGGGTGCGAGTCAATGACAGGTCTGACGAGACAGGGTCATAATTGCCTTAGAAGGATCATCCCGAAGCACTCGGTTCACGATGATAACTTCTTCTCTTTCCGTGAACCAGCCATTAGGCCGGAACCACGTTTTGGTCTGCGTTGGTGATGGAGGCATCTGGAAGAAAGTGAAGAATCCTATGAGGAGAGTGAGAAGGCCCCTGTGGGAGTGTTGAGTACTTGAGTTCGCGCGTCTCATGTAAATGAATGGACGCACTCAATCATGAACAGCCACCTTCGATCAAGTCAGGTTTTTACATTCAAATAAGCACTACAGGTCTACTCACCGCCACCCAGCCTTGTCAGCCACTCCATTCAGGTGAAGTGTACCATAGGCAATAAAACTGGCGATGATGCTGCAGAAGTTCGTAGACATCCAGAAGAAGGCAAGGCGGATGGGTAGCTCCGTCTTCGTGTAAAAATCTGCCCGAATATTGAGCGAGATAAGATGAGGAGATAACCGACATACACGACAGATATAATATAAGGTCGGGAATAAAGCTGTGGAATATAAACAAGTGTACTCGAGCACGCACGAAATCAGGCTCACCCGCCTTGCAGGACGCTGAATCCACTTGTCAGTGAAAATAACAATTGAGACAGAAGTCAATTACCCAATTAACGCGCGGCACACGAGAAATGAGGTCCTTCCGGTCAGCCAGAACTGCGAGAGAGTCACGAAACCTGTACTCAATTGGTGAGAACTTGTCTGAAGCGGATGTTCTGTCACGTACTCCAGAGGCATATTTGCGTTGGTATCCACCGATCTGGCCCAACCTTCAATACAACCATAAGCCTTGCGAGGGAATTAATAGTAGATACATCCGCGTACCCGCTTCGAGACAAGCTGTGACGGAAGTTCTGCGCACAAGAATGCCAACTTGAACACGGTATTTCCGAGGTTGAAGTCTGGAAGTCTAAAAGTCAGGACAATACTCAGAAGGCAAACGAGCATCATTGCCGTTTGTAGTCAATCCAAGATCTGACAAAAAAGTGGTCGAGTTTGCCTGGTTGATGTTGCTCCTGTCCAAGTTCAAAGCCGAAAATCCTATAGCTGCCATGATCATGATCTTCCAGTCCATCTTGCGAACCAGGGCCTTTCTCCCGCTTAACATTAGCAACCTTAATCTGAACCACGATAAGTATAAAAACCGACCCTTTCCTCCCGGTACGTCCAACGAGCGGTTGGGTCGAATCTGTGGAGATTCTCATAGTCCTTCTTGGGCAAGTAGTGTGGCGCAAGTTCAGGATCGTCAAAAGCAGAGCGCCTGGTCGCGATGGCATCAAGGTCAGCGGGGGTTGTCTGTTTTCGACGAAAGATAGCCTTTGTCCATGTGAACTGTTCCTCCTCCTCGTTCACCAGGTCTTCATTCTTTGCTACATCAGCGGACAGAGAAGAACTTTTTTTGCCGACAAAAGACAATGAAGAGACAGACCGACTAAAGTCGCCGTCCGCTGTCGAAGTTGGCTGCTCCCGGGTAGTGCTCACAGGGATCGACATTCTGGGTGAGATAAAAACACGAGTGTGAACGAGGAAGAATCCCCGTATATCAAAGCACTCAGGACAGGCACGGCTGAGCACACCATCTATCCCCTCCTGCGCGCAATGCGGAATTGCGCGAGTGGCCTTTCATCATCCCAGATTAATGGCACAAGATTTTGTTCTAACAATAAGTGGAAACACGCCACCGATGATCAGAATCCGCGAATATGAATATTCATATCAAGCTTGGTCGCAATCGCAGTTGCACGAGATCGGCTTTAAAGACTGGATGGAGGATTCTCCGTGTTATTGGTAGAGAGTAGTCGCAGAGATGGCATGAATGGACGGCTCATCGGAATAATTGGGGATTTGGAATGTATTATACGTTACTCTGTTCTGCATGCACATCCCAAATGACTTCCGAGAAACGATGATTATGCAAGTGGTGCACTTCACAGGATGTCACACCAAGGCGGGGAGGGACAAGTATGTACTCATCAGATATCATAGGGCAGCTAAACGCGTCCGCGGTGAGTGTCATTACGCATTTATTGCGATATTTGGCGCGACCGTCTCGCAACCTGTCACTGCAAGATCCGGGAAATGTCAAGTGACACTAGTGGGAGGCAACTTACCTGTAAGAATAAATCAAGTCGTTCTTGGCTGTTGAATCTTTCTCAGGTTGGGAACCACGTGGCTGACCGATTTCGGTCTCAGACACTTCGGGTTGCAAGCTGTTGTATCCGCTCAGCACGGTCTACAGTGCGCAGCAATAATGAAGTTCACAAAACCCGCTTGGGTTATGCACAAAGGTGAGTATGGGAATTGTAAAGAATAATGGCATCTGAACCATCTACTGTTACACAGATAGTTCCAAAACCGACGACACAAAACGTCTCTCCATATTCTCAGTTCATGTCCATCCTGATGGTTCACGCATAGCGACAGGAGGCTTAGATGCAAAAATACGTATTTGGAGCACGAAACCTATTCTCAATCATGCATCCGAAATGTCTAATAAACCGCCAAAGTCTTTGTGCACGCTAAGTATGCACACAGGTCCCGTCTTGACGATTAGGTGGGCACATTCTGGGAGGTGGCTTGCAAGTGGGAGCGACGACGAGATTGTGATGATATGGGACCTTGATCCGTAAGTTTGTGTATTTGACTTTGATGTGCTCCTGATATACCCATTTTTGCTTCTCTTCTTTCAATACAGATCGGGTAGGGGCAAGGTTTTTGGTTCCAATGAAGTCAATATAGAGGGATGGAAACCAATGAAGCGACTTCCAGGCCATGAAAGCGGTGAATTGGATTTGTCCACTCTTATCTTTGTTTGCACTAAACAACTGCCAGACGTTACAGACCTGGCATGGGCCCCGGAGGATCGTTACCTCGCCTCAGTTGGCCTTGATTCTGTCGTTATGGTCTGGTGTGGATATACCCTGGGTGAGTCAGATTTGCACTTTTGTTTGTATCGTCTGCAGTTGTGTGGGGCGCAGTTATTTCCTATCGCACCTCAGTAATTGGTGCTTCCAAACATCATTTCTTGCCGGCTTCAGTAGTTTAGTGTGAGAAGTCCATTGCTGACATGTCTTTCAGAACGCATTAGAAAGCTGGATCAGCATCAAGGATTTGTAAAAGGCGTTTGTTGGGATCCTGTGGGTGAATTTATGGCCACTCAGTCCGACGACAAGTCCGTGAAAATTTGGAGAACGACCGATTGGCAGCTCGAGGCAGAAATCAGGAAACCCTTCGAGGACTCTCCCGGCAGCACGTTTTTCCGCCGCCTTAGGCGAGTCTCATCGGATGTTCATAAATCCTTTTCTCACAAAGTTTTGTAGTTGGTCGCCTGATGGTGCCCACATCACTGCTTCAAATGCAACCAACAATAAGGGCTTCGTTTTCATTGCAGCTGTCATAACTCGCGGAACGTGGACTTCTGAGATCAGTTTGGTTGGTCATGAGAACACAGTCGAGGTTGCGGTACGTGCTGATCGAATAGCAAGTTTTGTCATTCTCATGCACGTCATAGGCCTACAACCCCCATATCTTTCTGCGAAATCCCGCATCGCCTTTAGCTACATCCAATATATGCTCTGTAGTTGCTCTTGGTGCGGATGACAGATCCATCTCCATCTGGCAGACAAAATCGGCACGACCCCTCATCGTTGCACGTGAAGTATTTGAACGACAGATAATGGACCTAAGCTGGTAAGCCTCTCTTTACCTTCGTTGGGATTCTGACCAATCTTTCGTGTAGGTCCTGGGACGGTCTGACTCTCTACGCCGCATCTTCGGACGGAACGATAGCCGTTTTCCATTTTGACCCCGAAGAATTGGAAGGCATTGCGCCTCATTCTGCTCAAGAGCAATATTTACACAAGTTTGGCTTTGTACCGCCACCAACTCCAGAAGGATACTCGCACGGCACGTTCACTCACAGTACAACTGCTGCCTCAGTATCGAGGATTACGCCGCCACCCTCCCCAAACCGTGCCCAGTCACAATCGCAATCCGGCTTTGGCGCAGCGAATGGGATTAATGGTGGCGAGCACATCAACAAGCTTGTTGCAAAGAAGAGCAACAAGAAGAGAGTGCAACCCATCCTTATGTCGTCCGTGCCTTCTGCATCGACATCACGCTCAGCCCAAGCATCAACTTCCACGTTGCCCCCTTCAGCAAATGCCCTTGGATCGCGTGCATTCCAAGTACCGGAGATCCCTCGATCACGCCAAGTATCACACTCTACATCACCCGTGCCAAGCCCACGCACTTATGACGCTGACATCGAGATGGGAGGGCCAATGGATATGGATGTTCCCATCGATGCACTTGATACGAGTATGTCAAGTGCGAACAAAGGCAAACGGAAAGCGTCGGTACTTGATACGCCCGAGGACAAGCCGTCTAAGCCCCGTACCCTTGGTGGCGATCGACCAAGGGAGACAGTTGCAGTGCGAGAAATCATATCGGCGAGCTTGGTCTCGGCGCGCACTCATCTATTTGAGGGCGCAGATCTACTGCCTGTCCCGCCACTATTGACGTTCTTGAGTGCCAATGTGGAGGGAAGTGACTTTATCTTTGAGGCCCGAAATTCAGAAGGAGATGGTTCGTAAGATCTTTGATTCGTTATGGTCTGGCTGATGTTTTTTTTTTCAGGGCCCACGGAAGTCACATTCGCTGATGGGAAGCAAACGATGTGGTTGGACTATCTGCCCTCTCCTGTGCTCGCATTAACTGCGTCCACAACATTTTGTGCTGCTGCTACACAAGATGGCTCTGTCAACGTGTATTCACACACTGGTCGAAGGTCTGTGGTAAACAGAGACGTTTTATCGCTATATTAATATTGTTTGGCAGATTGATGGCGACTCTAAGCTTTGGCTCACCTTGCGCAATGATGCACGGCTGCAAGTCGGCTTTAATGGTACTCACAGCTTCTGGTCAGCTCAGCTCGATGTAAGTTACACGACTCCCTTTTGTTTCCATGGTGCTTACTCTGCTCAGAAATATAAAGAACGCTACATCATTCTTCCCACCTACATCCATTGCTCCCCTACTCTCCTCTTCGCCGAATTGCACGATATTGTCCGCCACCATTCGACATAACGGCGCACCAATGATTCACTGTTCTTCCGGCATCGCGTATACTTATGATGTACAGCTTTTCTCCTGGACAAAACTGAGCGAGCGCTGGTGGGCAGAGGGCTCAGATGTATGGCAAGGCCGTCAACGAGCCAACAAAGATAAAGACGTTGTCGCCTCTATTGAGGGCGCAATCGGCACCACAATTATCCCGGTGCCTCACAAAGAGCGCCCCGTTTGGTGGAATACGGCCCTCACACTAGGCCATCTAGAGAGCAAGTTGCATGCCGCCAAAGCGCTGGATAGCGGCGCTGAATATAAGCAAGCACTTCTGATTTATGCCAGGAAACTGGCAGATGAGGGCTTCAGGGCGAAGGCAGAGGAGCTTATCAAGGAGCTTTTTGGCCCCATATTTTGGTAACTGCATCATATGTCAAGAATTTCAACAATGAATTGCTAACTGTTGATTAGGCGACCTGGCGGAAGGGATGACTCTTGGACACCTCTCGTGGCAGGTATGCCCAAGCGCGATCTTTTGCGCGAAGTGTTGTCGATCTTTGGTCAGTCGTCCCGTCTCGACCATCTCTTAGATTACTGAATTTTCTGTCTAGCTCGGAGTAAGACGCTCACCAAGTTGGCCTTGGACTGGCAAGACACACTCAAGAAGGCGTCGAGCGATGATCAGCTATGATGATACTTCTAGATAGAATCTTTCTGACTTTGGTTGTGATTCCGCTTTGCCACTGTTTGTCACGCACATCGGGACAACGAAGCTGGACGCTTCACTCGAGAACAAGCAGTATTTACTTGATGGGATGCTTTTGCTGCGTGATTGACAAGACATTTGCAAGTGTCAAGCGCTCACTGGCACCATCTTAATCTCAAATGCACCGATCAACGCACGGGGCAGCAAACTTCTTAGGTAACCCTGACTCCCACGTAGGAGAGGCATCTGTCAGATGTCAGTGACTTTGTTCAGGCGATCAATCAGGACTGGATATGCTGAAGCTCGTGCTCCTCAGGTTCGTCAATCTGCCCCTCTGTATTAAGTGGCCAGATCGAGTTCCTGAAGCAGTTGTCAGAGTGTGTCAGGGTCATACTTCTTTCTCTCACATAGCCTAGCCTAGTTCTCGCCGTAGTAGGCAAAGACACGACCAGGAGACCCCTGTCTGTCCGGCGATGTGACCTCTGCCACAATTTCAGCAATACACTAACGTCCATGGCGCACGAGCAAGAAGAAAAAAGTTCTCCGCGGAATGGGCACAGCATAGGTGCTGGAAATCAATATCCACTGATGCAACGTAAGTAAAGGAACATACAATCATCCTCAAAGTCACCAAGTACGCCACCAACCAATTCGTAGTGAGAAGAAATGGCTATCTTCATTTGTCGATCATCTGTCTAGGGGAAACTACAGCCAATTCGAAGTTTCGAGCAAGGGCCAGTGACGCTGCGTCAAGAAGAGTCGATAACTTGAAGAGAAGGATGGGAGTTGGGACGAAGAAAATGTACTGCGACCAACAAGTGTGTTCACAATTTGTGGACACATTTACTATGCGAGACTATGTGAGACTATACAATAATGATAGTCCCCCGTATGGTCAGCCCATGATCATGATAAGTATCAATTGCAAGAAGGAATGCAGTCGTTCCTTGTTCTTGGCTGGTGGTCCACTGGGCCCCCTGTGCCTTGGCTTGCTGTGTCTTCAACTACTTATTACTAGTCCAAGCCTGTTATGCCTTTGGCACAGGAAGCCAGCACAGCGCTTCGTGCTCTGCTGGAGGTGCCAAAGGCGCCTCAAGTCTTCATCATGTCACCATAGTGTTCAACACAATAAATCATCCTCATATCAAACACATACATCTATACAATCTATCATACATCAATCTTCAATCAGTCTTCTAACCCTGACAATATTCAACCGCTGTGGAAGACGACTGGGGACGTCGGAACAAAAGTGGCGGTGATGAATGCGATTTGATTTTCGAGCACGAGGCAGCTGGCTGGAGCTAATGCTATAAGCTAATACTAGCCCACACCCGTTGTGCCTTCGGCACATGTCTACATATTACATTTACAAAATACTATATACTTTTATTTTAGTTCTGAGGACAGAGGACACGGGAGAATTTTTTGGGAAGGGCAAGAGTCAACAGCAAGACACAAACAGTGAGACTGAAGTTTACCTGGGACACTGGCTTGCAATCCCGTGGCCTCGTACCTCGGCCAGCAGGATGCAAGCCAGTGTCCCAGGTAAACTTCAGTCTCACTGTTTGTGTCTTGCTGTTGACTCTTGCCCTTCCCAAAAAATTCTCCCGTGTCTCTGTCCTATTTTCTGCTTTCCCATTCCTCATTTCTCATTTCCTATCTCCCTCCTGTCTCCTGTCTCCCATCTCCCGTGTCCCATCTCCCCATTCACCCCATTTCTCCATTCTCCACCTTCCCATTCCCATGTTTACCCATTGCCCATTTTTCCTATCTTTATATTTTCGCATTTTTCGCATTTTTCACATTTTTCTATTTGCTTGGTGTTCCTCCCCTTGTTGTGGCTCAATTTTTACCTATAACCAATTTTGGACAGTGAGGTCGTATAGTAAGGGAGAACGGTTTTTTGAAATTGAAACTCCGATTGACAGAACCACGTGAAATTTCTAAATCGAGGTTAAGCGAGCTAAGCGTTCCCATGTGGCCTTTAGCGAGCTACGCGTCTCCCACACACAGCCACAAAACAGGTCTCCCATTCTTTTATGACGAGTCCAAGCCCGTTGTGCCTTCGGCACAGGAAGCAAGCAGAGCACTTCGTGCTCTGCTGGAGGCACCTTCGGTGCCTTGTCTCACTGTGTCTACATATTATTTAATTATAACAAATCAATAATTTCTTACATTATATAGTTTTGTTTTAGTTATGGGATGTTGCACAAACAGTTTGACTGAAGGTTACCTGGGACACTGGCTTGCGATCCCGTGGCCTCGTGCCTCGGCCAGCGGGATGCAAGCCAGTGTCCCAGGTAACCTTCAGTCAAACTGTTTGTGTCATGCTATTGACTCATACACTTCCTCCCAATTATCTTGTCCCATGTCCCATTGTCCCATGTCTTGTTGTCCTGTGTCCTGTTGTCCCATTGTCCCATGTCCCATGTCTCGTTGTCCCATGTCCCATTGTCCTGTGTCCCATGTCCCGTGTCCTGTTCTCCCGTTCTCCCGTGTCCCATGTCCCATGTCCCATGTCCTGTTGTCCTGTTCTCCCGTGTCCCATTTTCCCATGTCCCATTGTCCTGTCCTCCTCTTGTCCTCCTGTAGCCCTCTCATCCTCCCATTGTGTCCTCTTGTCCTCCTCTTGTCCTCCCATCCTCCCATCTTCCTATTCACCCCATTTCTCCATTCTCCATCCTCCCATTCTCCTGTTTACCCATTGCCAATTTTTGCCATCTTTATATTTTCGCATTTTTGCATTTTTCACATTTTTCTACTGGCTTGGTGTTCTCTTTTCTCTTTTCCCCCAAAAAAATCCCAAAATCCCTTTTTGTCCTTCAATTTTTACCATTTATCATCATGTATCACAGTTACAGTACATATAAAATCATTGTTGTTGTGCAAAATGGAGGGCCAGTGAGCACCTGCCAATCCCATCTTTCTATTTTCGCATTTTTCACATTTTTCTATTTGCTTGGTGTATCCCATTGTGGCTCAATTTTTACAAATTCCCAATTTTGGACAGCGAGCTGGTACAGTAGGGGACAATGGTTTTCGGAAATTCAAACTCCGGTTGACAGAACCATGTGGGATGCTTTTTTCAGCCACCTTAGCGAAATAACCGAAAATACCGACGCCAGCTGATGCTGGCGAGGCTTACCGACGCCATGTGCGCTACGCGGAAATGCCCAAATCTTCCCACCTCCCCCCCTTGCCTTCTCCCTTACTTTTTAAGATTTGGCATTGTCTTGGCAATATCAAATACATCCATAACGTAGCGGTGATGTCATTCCAATTCCCACGATGCCTCGAAATTCATGGTGTCAAAAGCGTGTCAAAGCGATTCTAACTTGAACCTGCACAACCATGAGCGATACTGTCATTCGAGAGGTTCGTCGTTGCAGTCATCGCGCAGACAATGGTCTTATCGAGTTGCTTCGTAGGTCGCGAAAGATGTCTGGATCTTCTCCAGGTAAGGGGTCAAATTCATGGTCACTATGACTCTTACCACTAAGTGTGTTCATTCAATAGACCTTTTGCCCGACTCGGAATATTTCCGATGGGAGGGCGATCCACTGCCATTAAATTGCGACAGGGAGGCGTTTGGGTACTCGCATCGACCCCGCTGACAGAGGATACGCGCAATAAAATAGATGAATTGGGCGAAGTCAAGTACGCATCATCCAGTCTCGCTCGCGCTATCTTATATTATAATTTCCAAGATACATCGTAGGCGCCGATGCTGTTCACCACATCTTCCTCGGTTCGTACTTCGCTGGATTGTCTGCATCGTCACGGTTCTAATCAATCACGACAGGAGAGTTTAAGAGGGCTTACCCCAGCGCCAAGTTAATTGGTGTTGAAGCTGCCATACCGAATATGAGCGACAAGAGCCTCCCTTTTGACGGTTGTATGTCAATACAGTCTATTTTTCTTTAGCCATTGAAGTTAGCTTTTAGTGTGGGGCCGTGACCCTCCCAACACAAACTATGGCTTTGAGGACGAGGTAAGACATCGCTTTTTGTTTATTGGCCAGCAAATTTGATGATATATATAGATCAAACATTGGTGTGTACCTGCCGTTTACTAGAAGGACTGTCAACTTGATTCTTTGCAGCTATTTTTCAGGTTTTAGGAATAAAGATGTGGCTTTTCTGCATATGCCGTCAAAGTCGCTTATTGAAGCAGACTTACTCCTGAATCTACCAGCTAATGAACAAGTTGGGTAACGTCCTCCCGGGTCATCACTTACAGTGTTAACCTCGCGAACAGTATTCAAAATCGACCTCTGCGGCCCATGGCACCGTCAAGCCTGATTCATGGTTCCACAGGGCCATTATTAAGGGCACAACAGTCGACGCTGAGTTTGTGCATCATTCTTTATTGATAGCTACTGTCACTAACCCGTACGCAGAGCTATGCGCCGTGACGCAACCACAGTCGCCAATTGGGATTTCGACCGCATCATTCCTTGCCACGGGGTGAGTGAATATTATCATAAGAATTTGTGTAGCGATTGACCATTGCTCACCAGGATGTGATCGAGACCAACGGTAATCAGATGTGGAGAGCCTTGTACAAGGCATTTATCAACTGAGACTTACAGCCTGCTGTCTTGTTTGCATGTATGGAAGGAATAGGATCTCATTGCAGTCTTCACCAGCAAAAGTCTCACAGCACATTCTGTTTATCATCTTATTCTCCATCGCTTTAGAATGATGTACTACTAAAGGTTGTTCCGTCGGTGTTCAAGTCTTAGCGAATTCTCATTTTCACAAATAGGCGATCGTGTGAAGAGGTAAGTCAAGAAATATTTGCTATTGTAGCGCGTCTTGTTCCTGTCGGATCACCAACCATTGTCAAAAGACACACAAGACATCATTCCTGACCAAGGTTCAGTGCGGCGCTTCTCAATGCTAAGTGACTCAGAACACAAAACGGAAGGAGCGGGTTTGTCCCTAATAGAAGGAACGACTGTCTTCATTCTAATAGGAGACTAGGGTTTCTTTAGATAAAGTATGTCGCAAAGCTTCGTGAAATACGAAAAATCTGCGCCCTCAGTGGTTCAGACCTTCAGGAACGATTCAGAGAATTCTTCTTCGCTCCTGCGTTGCGGAGCCGATTCGAGGACGCGAAAGCATTTGCCGGACATACGGACTCGATGCACTTTCACTCAACCTATGGGCTCGTATTTCAGGAATGAGGCCCACACAGAGTACACCGCCCATCGAAACGGAACAGAAATACTCACATACACTCACAAGTCACAGGTTATTATATTCTGTATAGCGTTCTAACTTCTCACAACAGTGATTAATTCCTGTTCACCAGGAAGGGAGAAGCAAACACCGCACCGTCCGCTAACCCTCGTCGGATGCGTCCATGGAGCCACGCCGTGCAGGACACGGAGTGGAAGATGCCCACTGGGCGCCATGCGCCATAGCCTCCCTTCTGGGTCACGAGTCGCCGTTCCTAAGCGCTCGTTCCCCACACCCAGAGCTGTCAGAGCGGTGACTAATTTCTCTTCTCCAGGAAAAGAAAGTGGGAGTACAGTCTACGAATGAGGAAGATCCCTTTTGTTGCATGGCTAGTTGCTTGATATCTGCTTTGCGGATGGGCATGAGCACGAGAGATCATACGGTAACCTGGACTGGAATTGGTGGGTGAGCAACCGAGAGCCCGGGTAACTTTGGAAGTAATCACACTAATGTCATTCGAACAGACACCGCGTATTATATGACATGGAACGCGAGATGTGTATGATCTTCACCATATATTAAATCGTGCCTGAAAAACTTGCTGACGGCATATAACACGTATCATTTGCTGTTGAGATAATATTTAGGATTGAGGCAGACAAAGGGATTTGCGTACTTTGAATAGCGATCACCCCCTGGATGTCAGGTCGCCAGTCAGTACTAAGTAGTTCTCATGCCCGTGATTTCTCATGGCAAGTTTCATGATGCGGGCGAAGGTGGAACGAGCAACACCCAAATATGCGTGAGGAATTCACTGAGTAGTAGCACCGAGGGTATCAACCTTGGCCACTGCATGTGAGTGCACGAACAGCGAAACGGAACGACTTATTGAATTGATCTTCGAAAGACAAAGCCTATGTATGATCCAATGAGTAGCGAAATAATAGTTCCAGGGGGCGATGAACACAAAGTACCATGTCTCTGGGCTGAAATAATACAAACTTCATCGGGGACATAAGCCACAAAAGATATCATCATCATACTTAGCTGAGAGATAAGTGACGAAGTGCATGCCTCGTCCACCCAAAGTTGGCATCAGGTGATGCAATAAATAAGATCGAATGGACACACGACGAACTAAACAGGGCAACCAACAGTAAAGGTTCTATCTCATCGAACCTGTCACTAGGTAGAGAGCCCCTTTTATGATGCAGTCGCAGGAGACAACTGAAAACAACTTATTATAAGTGAATTCTCCCGACGACACTTTGATTCGCAGCGATTATCAGTTGGCGGATGACACGGTCATGTCGACCGAGTTTGAACAATGTAAGTGGTCGACGTACCACTCAAGGGTGCTGCTGGTGGTGATTCTGTTGAATACTACAGTTGCCTAATATATATAGTTGTGTTCGGGGTTTCAAAACCGTTAGTTCTGATTCAGCACCAGCACAAGGCGGCTGCCTGCTGCCAGTGACGAAACTACTACCGAGCTTACTTTCTCTTCCTGGAATAGAGGAATCTTATTGTGAGAACACTATCCAGAATATGTGTTTGTCTTGCGATTACATGTGAGTATTTCTGTTTCTGTGTTGGTACGGGGGTTTTCTGACTTGATGGTTGCTGGATAGCTGCTTTGCTGAGGAGCGACTTTCACCCTGAAATTGGCGGGCCCGAGGGAGCAACTTGAACCATGTGCATGGGTAGACAATGATCGCTTTTGAAGTAATCACACCAATATTAATTTCATTCCAACAGACCCACACCGAGTGTCATATGACATGGAACGCGAGAGATTTATGGAATCCCACTACATACCTATTCGCGCCTGAAGCTACTTGCTGACGGTATATAAGAGCGAATAGATCGACTGTCCTTGAACTGCTGAGCATTTGCAACGACAACACCATGTACGTTTTCCTAATTGCGCAACCCCTTTGCTGCTAGATCTAACGATCAGCACGTCAGTGCAATATCTTGTCGAAACTATGGCTCGTCTTGTGCTGGCCGCTGCTCTGATCATATCCCATCTCCTCACGATCAGCACGGGAGTGAATGCCAACTGTGAGGCCTGCCCTAATTGCGATTGGGAAGTATACAGTCCAACGGCAGGGGATGCATGTCTCAATTACTGGACATGCTCGGGCGATACCATCACGTGCTATTATCCCTCCGTTGCAAATCCGGGAACGTACACAGGATGCTCGTACAGCGCGTCCGCCGTAAGTATCTGTTTCTCACAGCGGTGCATGCACACTTAATCACTCTCGGAATTTTTCAGAGTTGGACACTTACAGCTGGCCCCACTGATGTCTGTATGTCGGAGGCGGGAGTTAACTCCAAGTGCGAACCTCCAAATAACCCTTACAACCTTGGCATACCAGGGTGCACCGCTTCATACGGGTACGACGGTGGGGTGAACAGTGGACTGTTGTAAAGGAAATGTATTGAGGAGCCGAAGAGCTTGGTGTCAGTTATGAGATACACGATTTGGGATAGTAGATCTTGTACTCCTGTCTCGCGGCGCGCATGGTTTCGTCTATTTCTACAACCCAGACATGCAGCCGAGGGCGCGACGTTAACGAAATTTAAAGACACCTGAGCTGGTGCGAAGACACGTAAAAAGCGTCAGGTGCCCTCCACTTTGACAATATTGCATGCGAGAGCACGACATCATGAAGTGTAGCTGATAGTCTCCCCTAGCCAGACCAGTCGAAGGAAGATCGTTCCTTCGTGTTTGATCTTTAACAGACAAATTTCCTTCCATCAGTGAGCGTACAGGGTACTATGATAGATGGTAGCGCAGTAATATTTCTCTGATATTCCTGTCCTGAGGCCTAGCTATGTTCTAACCAGTAGCCAATTACCCTGTGGAGATGAATTTTATTCTCCGTAACATCATCCTCATGACCTCCGAATGGTTCGGGCTGGACCCACTTTTTAGCACGTTGCGTCCGCATGGCAGCCTCAGGTTTACTATATCGATGATTTTGAATCCATCTTTTTTTCGCATATTCCTTCGACAATTGGACGATATTCTACTAGTATGCGCGCGTAATGAATTCAAAGTGATGGAGTGAAGTTCAAACCGAGATTTCAAGCTTAAGCTTGAGGATTGTCAAGAAGAAGGGAAGCAAGAACTTGAAGAAGGCCGTGGCATGCTTCGAGGTTTGAGACACGCTTCCAGAAGACTCCCGTTTTCGCCGCTAACATGTGCCAAAGTCGTGTACAAGCAAACGTTGTATAAGACGTGCTGGACTAGGAGACTCCGCATAATTTCCCTCCCATCCTTATTCCAGCACTATGCCATTCTGTCCATTATGCCCGTCTGATACCCAGGCGAACTTAACTGGGTTAGAAGCGGTGAGCAGTAATTCGCTTCAGATAATTCAATTGGTGTACTGATTATCTTCGCTTGTAAGCACATTAAAGAGACGCATGTAACAGGAACGAGATGCTGAACTCTGTCAGCAAGATTTCAAGATCAATCTTGCGCTGATTCAACATCTTGCATCCAAGAAGCACCACAAATGCAAAGCGCCGAAATGTTCTGAGACGTTTATGACGCCTACCGAGCTCAGCAAGCACACTGCGCTCCGTCATAACGTGGAATCTAAAGGTTCTTCTACATCCGCCAGTAAAGTTTCTCCTACATCCGCCAGCAAAGTTTCTCCTACAATCCCAGTCACGTTTCCCTGCACCTCCTGTGGTGCAAAGTTTTCTAGTTCCGGAGCGCTCCAACACCATAAGAGTGTGGACCATGCAGTTCAATATCCATGCCCATCGTGTTATCGGAGCTTCTCCTCATCTAGTGTTCTTGACGAGCACCAGTCGATCAGCCATCCTATATTCTCCTGCACATACTGCAGCAAAAGATTCGCCAGCTCCGAAGCCCTCATTACCCATGGAAGGCAGGAACACTCTGGCTCCAGCGGATCTTCTTCGTCGCAAGCTGCTCCCAAAGTGAAAGCCAATGTTTCTTTCGGATGTCCCACGTGCAAACAAACATTTTCTTCTGCAAACGGACTTTCTTGTCACACGCAAGCTCTTCATTCTCCCAAAGCGGCCAAGAAAGTCCACTCTTGCGCTTCATGCAACCAGACCTTCTCAAAGAAGGCTCAGCTTACTGCCCACACGGTTGCTGCCCACCCTCCAAAAGTTGTTTGTTCAATTTGTCGACTCACGTGCCCATCTCAAAATGTTCTTGATGATCATGTCGCCGCGGTGCACGCACGTGCAGTCTGCAACTGTGGGGGGTGCGATATGACGTTTATCTCCGAAGAGGGGCTACGTTACCATTACTTGCAGTCTTCAAAAGACGCGCACCCAAAATGTGTTGAGTGTAATCTCGGGTTTGAAAACGACGCAGCTTATGCAACGGCGAGTTTTTCTTGAACACGGGTTATGGCAATTCCTCACTCTCAAACCTGCATTTCCAGCATCGCCAAACGTCCCACCCAGAGCCACCCCGTCCTGTTTCTCCACCAGCGTCTTATCCCTGCTCTTTATGCGACAAGGACTTTCGAGCTTCGATCAGCACTGGATGACCACATGGCCGCGAATCACCTTTTCACCTGCGGAATGTGTCAGTTCGCGTGCCCGGAGGAGGAACTCCTCCAGGAGCATATCGCCTCTGCGCACTCGTGCCCTGTTTGTCATGAGGGTGTTTTCGCAGACGCAGTCCTTTTGAACGAGCACCTTGTGCACCACGCCACTCCCTACTTATTGTGAAGTCTGCCAAACGAGGTACGCCGAGGAAGAAGGGCCTACATCAGCACTACAGAGACTCCCCAGATGACATCCATCCGTCCTGTACGAGATGTGACCTGGGTTTTCAGGATGCAGGCGATTATTATAACGTAATTTCCTCTCTGTTCATGCTATATCTATGAATCTCCCATTCATATCGCATTCAGCACACAGAAACGGTCCATCCCCAGGTATCCTGTCAACTGTGCGATGGTGCATTGTTTGATCCTGGAGAGCTTCCTATACACTACTTGACATCGCGCAATCATCCCGTGTGCGACATATGTCAAGTTGGCTTCGGTGACCAAGCTGAATTTGCTACGGTGGGTAAGTACCATTATAATTGACATCTTGACTTAAACCGTCGTGCAGCACGGCGCAACGGAACATCCAGAGGTATACTGCCACCTATGCCAGTGGCAGTTTGAGTGCTCTGAGTCGTTACAGAATCATATCCGACACTTCGTAGCCCACCCCAGGTGCATGGACTGTGACCTGAGATTCGCAGATGCGGATGCCTATCAACACGTCGGTTTTCTCCTCCGATTCGTCGTGTAATGTTCTAACATGACCATAGCATCTATTTGTCGTGCACAGGCCACACTGCGGAGAGCCCGCAGGACGTCAAGATCTCGATCCAGAATGTTTGTATAATAGTGACGGAGAAGCTCATTCCGAAGAGCGCATCTCTAATTCCATTGCTCCCGATCGAGTTGACCCGACATGGGGTTTTTCTGCTAATTTTGATTTCCCCTATGCCCCGTCCATCCCCTTACCCCCGAGTACCAGTGGGTACTCCAGCCCTCTGTCGCAGAGGGTTCTGACACGATCGAGTGTCGGATCGCGGTCATCGTCCAGGACGCTTTCGCCACCTCCGATCTTCGGCATCAAGGTCGCACATCTAGAGACTGGGAATCCCGTAGATCATTCTGGATCACCAGACTTTGAGCACTCGCCGCTTTCTAATGTACCAGCAGTTGGTACACCATTGATATCAGGCACAGACTTCCGCAGCCCCTTCAGCCCGCGCCCGGACACTCCGGCGCTTTTTGCTCCGTCTCAGGAGCTGAATGGTGCCAGTCACAGCGATCAGGAGTCGGTTACGTCTGCGAAATCACCTGAGGCAAGCTCTCCCGTGATAAAGCTCCCCGAGAACGGTGCATCGCCGGTGTCGAGCTCTGGCTGGTCCACGTTGAGTGGCGAGATTGCGTCAAGAATGTCAGCCAAATCGGAGAATCCGCCGAATCGGCGGCCAGTGGACCCTGCTGTGCCGACGCTTCGCTTGCAGGTGCCTGTAACTGATAGTACTTCTCAGACGGTCAGGTATGATCACCAAGCGGGATGTTGCCTTCGAATGTTAATTCTCTTACAGTTTTTCGATGTCACCGAGTTCTATTTCACCTGAGTCTGCTGGCATTGATATTTCTGCGAATGTAACCCCCGACTACTTGCGGGAAGCTCGTGCATATCTTGCTGTCACTCATCCAGAACAGGCATCGTCAAATGTGAATCACGTTCACAGCCCGGCCCTGGCATCCCCTAGTTTGTCCTCGGTCGGCCTCACCACATCCTCTCGTGAGCGACGCCGTGAAGTACGATTCGAGGATAGTATCATGTCGGAGCCGCTATGGGAAAACCAATCATCGGACTCCAGCGATTCCTCCTTCGATCCTCCTGTAATTCCAAACAGGCGAAAATATGGTGTGCAGAAGAAATCAGGTTAGCAACGTTTTTTTCCCCCAGACCTTGAGCTGACAATGAGCACAGTTACCAGCAAACTTCCTCGTTTCGCACCACTCAGGACGGGACGCGTTACAGGAAGAAATGGGACTACCAACGGGACTACCCATTCGGCCTCTAGTACAAACTCTTCCTCTCCATATCATTGTAGGATTTGTCGACGGGAGCATTGCGAGGATCTGACGACGACGACGTGCGGGCACCTGTTCTGCAACACGTGAGTAGACTCGATGCTGGTCTTGGACTTAGATTGACAGGAAGTTGTAGGTGCATCACAGATGCGGTGATACGGGACTCGCGATGTCCCGTCTGTAGGAATGCGGTTCTGCTTTACTGCTTATTCCGCATCGACACCACCTGTGAGTTGGAGTGACTGCAATGACGAGTAGTTAATCTATGTAACATTCGAGAACTGCTTGTTTGTCGTGTATTATCATGGAGTACCTGTTTCGACGTCGAACGTCCATCCTCATGACTAGGCACTTGGTACTTTAGTGAATGTATACTATGAGGTCAAACCAAGGTCAGTTTCGACCAACCGTGACTCCTGTGACATTGCGTGACTCAGACTATATGTGACGACGTCACTAAATCCTTTGACCTTTGTCGTCCTACTGACAGCAATTCGAAAGAGTGGCATTTCGTTCTCTCTTTTGTTGTCCGACAGCCGTCTCATATATTCGTCTTTCACTATCCCCCATATCTTCGGGCACCGCAGCTTCTTTGACTTTTCCAGCTAGTCAGGCTTGGTGGTGGCGTGACAGGAACGACGTATCTATCCTACTAATCTACTGCTACCACCATGCCCGCGTGCAACATCTGTGATCGTTTTTTTGTCGACAAGAACGCTCTCCGTATGGTACGAAGCACTTTGCGTCTCTATCTCGGTGTTGACCTTAACTGTATATCTAGCATGCCGAATCGAAACACGAGTATGACTGCACTTACTGCGACCGTACGTTCAGGACTTTAGACGGAAGAGACCAGCACGAGAGAACAAAGCATAATCACAATTGCAGAATTTGCGACCGGGAGTTTCGCTCCCAAGAATCCCTGGAGCAACACGTGGAGGCTAAGCATTCCGGATATGAATGCAGATACTGCAACCAAGAATTTGCATCTCCCGATGCCCGTAACCAGCATCAAAATGCAAAGCATACAGTTACCCCTACAGCGGCCGCGCACTGTTTATCCATCTTCAGTATCCTTCCTCACTGTTCGGTCATTCCCCAGCTGCGAAGCCTGCTCCCGTGGAGCAGCCTAGTGTAAATGTAATCCTCGATGCCTTATCCACGCGGGAGCCCATCCCAGAATCTTCTGATGGTGAGAAGGACGTCTCGATGATGCAGTTGCCAAAGGCGCCGGTGACTGCGCCCAAGCCCGTGGCGAACTTCGCGTGTGGAACCTGTGGGGAACCTGTCGCGACGATCTTAGCTCTGGCGGCCCACGAGTTACAGACGCATGGAACCAATTCATGTACTTGCCAAGTCTGCGAGAGAGCTGGTGGGCCCTGTAATTGCGGTATTTGCAAGCGCACCAGCACCTCGACAGTGCCGGTGAACGAGAAATCCCTTGATAATGTTGTGAGCAGCGAGCCCGAGGAAATCCCGTCGTCTGCCGATTCGCTTGGAGCTATTGAGCCTAAGGCAGCCGAGGGCTCACTGGTTGATTCCTGTGATGCGCTCGTGGAATCCCAAGAAGTCACAGATCCACCACTTGATATTCATCACGGCATTTCAGATGATGCGATGGACCTGCAGGATGAACAATCCTCCCTAGGCCTGGAGCGCGTAGTGGACGGAGAGCGGTCTCATGGCTTGACTCCCACCCACCCACACTTATCCGCATGTTACGAGGACAATAGTCCTGATTCTTCACATGTCAGATTTCTGAAGTAGCGGTGAGCTTGAGGGAGGAATGTGGCATTACCAACCTCCAATCAGGTGTTGCACATTTGGGTTCCGTTCTTGATCTGGATGTGTTAGAGCAAGTAAGATCCGTGATCCCAATTCTTTCGAAACTAATACTAATACATTCTCCGTGTCATCCTTTGGCCGCACAGCACTCCGCAATCAATGCTCACACAGTCCTAGATTCAGTGGTCTATGAACGCACGCGTCCTACCCAAGACGTTTCGCTCGACTTAACTAATTTACAGGATCAAGATTGCAACATGGTTCGTTTAGTTTTGGATTTTAGTTAACGATTTCTGAGATATCTTTGTCAGTCCCCTCCAGAGGAATCCAACTATCCAACCGATCATTCTCGACATAGACATGAGCCACGAGCAGGTCGATGAGCCTCTAGGGCGTGACCGCTGCGTTCCTGGATTGGAACCCGATATCATGTCGTTGTCAGAGTCCCCCATGGATGGCACACTTTCTTCGGCGAGCTTCATGCCCATACAAGTTGGCTCTCCTCAGTTTATCGGGTCTCCCCGAGTTTGCACTGCTGAGCTTCAGCCGCCCGCTGAGTCAGGTGATCCTTTCACATGCAACCTTGTTCCTTCTCCGACACCATCTGAGCATGGTAGCTTGAGCCCCCCTAGCATTACCCAGGATGATCATTCGCATCCCGAAAGTCGTCCTCCACTGTCTCCATTGACCTCCGAAGGTTCCGCCGACCACTTCTTAGACGCCGAGCCTTCATCAACTCCATCAAGCCCTCTTTCCGACCATTCCGTCGTCTTCGTATCTGTGGAATCTATACCAGAGTACGTTAGAGAGAACCGTGCATATCTTGTTGCAACAAGCGCTCCGTCCCGACCTTCCTCGGGAGCCTCCAGTTATATCCGTTTGCCCTCAGTGGCTACTTCGATAGACTCCTTCCCACCTCAAGAGGATCAAAATGATCTTGCTGAGGTGCCCCCTGCCGATTCTCCTCCCACCAACGGCCCGTCCCCCCTTTACTGCAGACTTTGCCTTCGAGATCCTTGCGATGATACAACTGCGACGATGTGTGGCCATATCTTTTGTAACAGGTTTGTGGTTTGATTCTCGGTTTGCTTTCCTCCATGTTGAAGCACATTTCTCAAGGTGCATCATCGACGCTGTCATGGCCAGGTCTGCGTGCCCGGCCTGCAATGCTCCCACATTACTCTACTGTCTTTTCCGCCTCGATATCTAGGTTTCGCCATTCCTCTAAAGCGTAACATTTTATCGCGTGTCTTGATTTCGGCATATGCATGACAATGACTCCAACGCTAACAAATCATATTGTACTTTATATCATTACAAGTTCTTGGAGGATACCTGTACGAGTATCATGCATTTTTTTCTGAATCGTTGTATTTAACTTTGTGCATGCGCACCGCTGAGCAGTATCGGAGATGAATGTGTCCTATGTGATTGTAGAAGTACTTGAGTAAAGGTTTGCTCCGAGGCTTTCGATATAACGCCGCAAAAGTTAACAGAAGTATGCGCATTTCTCTCACATCGTCAGGTCTATTTATATTAGACATCCCTCGGAGGCTCCAAATTTCTGCCAACCGAGCTACTAGTACTTTCTTGCAGTTTCTTGCTTGCTTCTAGTATTTATATGTGGTGGTAGAGGGGAGTTCCCTGGATCACATCATGGTGACAAGTTCACGGTAGCTACAAACACACATCCTGACGAACTTGGTTTCCACCGCCGAGATGGTGTGATGAGTCTCATGCGTTGTATGTACATCACAACGAAGAGAAATCGAAGCACGTTCCCGTCTTCTTGGTTTCAAATTTCAGGGACTACCCAAACACTCGGGTTTGGTATGCGGAACATGATTGTAAGTACTTATTTGTGATTTTCACGTCTCGCGGCACGCCTCGTGCATCACCGCAGCCAAATCACCCCTGTCCGGGTTGATCCACTTCATTTCAACGCCCTGAAATCCGCCGCACGAACGCTTTACGTGCGGCTGCAGCCTGAGTACATAATTGGCACAGGTGTTGCAATGTGCTTTCATACAATTGACCCTTGCAGGACAGATCACTACTCCTGACCATAATCTCCGACCGCACGCGCGCGCTGGGCTTACACTGAGGCGGCTCATCGACAGCCAAGAATATCTCGGCTCAGAAGTACTTCATCTATTCGCGGGAATTCAGGGTACAGCCGTATGGGGCGACATCTTATCTGATAATCGGCCGATGTTCTGCGAACCGTCTTATCAGATAAAGTGAGATGAATCATGATTTATCCTTGATGAGGCTGCCATACTACTTCCGCTTTGATGCATTGTCATTGATCCATGTGCTAGTAGACCCGGGCCTATGTTAGCGGAGGCCAGACTCGGTTAAGGTGACCCAACAAGACGGAAAGTCTAACAAATATTTATTCCAGGTAATGGGGGTATATATATAGTGGATTGGGACAGGCCAGGCTTGGTAGCACAAGACATATGTAGTAAATCAATACATGATCAAGAGAAATATGTACTGATTCGACAGTTATATAGTACCGGCGCTCCATACGGCAGAGCGTGTTTAGTACCTATGTACCTGTGTAGCAGCTGCCACAGTGTGCCAGCTCGTGCATCTCATGACGAGCCGAGCGGCGGAATTTTGGAGGGCGAAAGGAAATTCCCTTGGGTGTTGATATCATTGGGGAAGCCCCGTTGGTGAACCAACGCTAGCGAGTGGACTTTGGGTGGTGTTCGTGGGAGGGTTTTGGGAGAGATTTTCGTTGCCCGCTTGCTCTGCCCGTTTTTCGCTTGCGCGCCGCCTGCGTATGCCCGCTGCAGACTCCCGCCCCAAAAGCTTGGTACGACCCTGTTGATGTACAATTTAGCAAGGCGAAGACGACAGACAGAAATAAACCTACTTCTTTGTACTTCAGATGCACGAGTACTACGATCACCATAACCCAATAGAACACATAACTCAACACGCTACCGAGAGTTGCGCTGTTCGTCCATCCAAATACGGCATTAAACACGCCCCATGCCTGATCGGTCGAAGGGTTACAGCACTCAAGGTGCCACACATTCCCGCGTACGTCATAAGATCCAGGTCCATCACCGCCCGAGTCGTCGACATCGGTGCCAAGCATTTCGTTAAAGGCGTACTCTTGGAAAGACCAGACAGCTTTACTAAATAGGCCAGCACCGATGAGGAGGATAAAATTCGTCATAACGACAAGGAAAATTGTTAGAGCTGGTGTACTAGGTAAGCAATGGTATGACATGATAATAAGCGAAGGCTCACTCGTTCGGCTAGCGAACTGGTAGATGAAAAAGCCGGAAATAAGGCCACAAATAAGCCCCACGATTGCTGCAATGGGAACCGAAGCCGCGGGTTGTCCGAGTGCGACACCGCCAACAAATACGACGGCTTCAATCCCTGCGGATTGTTAGGCGTTAGTTGAAGGGGTGACAACATTGGGTAAAGGCACCCAGGCACAAAAACTGACCTTCACGCAAGACAGTGATCATTGGAAGGATGAAGAGTACCCATTTCCCAGTCTTTGTACGACGGTCGACGTCTGACAATGATGATGGAAAATACTCTATAAGCACAACAGAAAAAAGAAGGAAGGACACATACGTTGACCACTAAACGCGCGCTGGAGCTTGACGCGCCATTTAGCTTTGGCCCTGTCCAACTTGAGCATGGTAACGCCCATGACAAAGATCATTACGGAGGCAATAAGTTCAAATATACCTGTTTTAATAACACGTTGAGGACATGATGTAGGTCAGTATTATTGCGCGGCACAGCAAGAGAAAGGGCTTTGGGAGCGAGTGGGGATCTTAATGGAAAATACAGACCTTCCCAGAGAAGTTCGGCCTTAGACCAGAGATTGGAGGCCTCAGTAAACCAAACTGCAATGAATGCAGCACCTAAAGCGAATGCGATGAACAACCCTATGCCTGCGCCAGCAAAAATCTTGTTGTTCATCATGAGTCAATGAACATTAGCTGTAGCGCGGGTTAATGACAGTCATACCTGCACTCTAAGTCTGCGGATCAAGCGCCTCTTGAGGGTGGCATCTGATTCTCCTTCACCTTGTATAGTCGTCTCACTGTCGTTTTGGTGAGTCGAAACGGGCCGAGTGTGCTCGTTAAGAGTCATGATGTGGTTCATGTCACCATGGACGATCTGCTCGACGAGACCAAGGAGAACGGATACGATGATGGCGCCTTCAAGGGTTTCTCTGAAGACGATGAAGAAGATGCTGACGCTGAACAAATTCTTTGCCATTGCGGCTAGTTTTTCGGAGATGGTGGAAGAATGAAACTAGGTAGTATCGAGGCATGATTGATTTATCTGATAATATTTGGCGAAGAGCGAACCTGACACCGAATTAAGCCGAATGCCGAATCTAATCCAATTCAAACATTTGCGGTGTCGCCAAGGTCATTCATCAAATTTCAAATCATCTAGATCTGTGCTTATCAGATAAAAATTTCGGCTAGCTATGAAGCTTATTATAAGGGTCACTGTCAACCCCTTCGCCTCTTACGCAGCTTGTGCAGTTCTTCATCAAACACCCGTTCTCCACGTTCCTTATTCTCCTCTGAGGACTTTTCTCTCGTTTGAACTGATCTCATCTAGGAATCACTAGCCCAACGTGGGGGTCTAAACTACCACATACACGTCCATGTGGTGTCGTCGCTTGCTTCCCTTGCTCGCGCTCTTGCCTCCTGCGCTGGCAGGTATACAGGAACTTTGGTGGAACATCACCTACGTTCCGGACGCAAATCCAGATGGCCTCTTCGAACGCCGTGTCATTGGTGTCAACGGGACCTGGCCGTGAGTCTCTCTCACCTCATGGTATTAGAGCACTTCTTGAAATTAACTATTCACTGTCAATTCGCATCTCATACCTTTTTCGTCCTTCGATCCTCCATGAAGACCTCCACCAATCGAGGTATCTACAGCAGATTCATTGCTTGTACATGTAACGAACGGCATTGACAAACCTGCGACACTACACCACCATGGCATGTTCTTCAACTCGACGTCCTGGATGGACGGAGCAATTGCGGTATCACAATGGTATGTAAAATTTATTTGACCATGCAGTGGCTGCATTGCCTGCGCTACTGTCCATGTCTTTCGTTTGATGGTTTATGCCCGCTTACGTCTATGCAACGATATTTTACCCCGATGTAGTGGCATACCCCCAGGCCAGACGTTTGACTACGTTGTACCCATCAACTCCTCCGGGCAAGTCGGCACATACTGGGCGCATGGCCACGCAAACGTAAGTAAAGAACTCTATGTTTATATTTACGACCTCACGTAACTGTTTTCTGATTCTTTTTCTCCTTCGTATTATTCCTTCGGTTTCCTCTTCACTTTTTTTACTTCACATGTCTGTTCAACTTGACTTACTCTCCACGATGTTGCACAATTCTGTGTGTCAATGCTGTATCGCTGAATTTTGTGTCTTTTCATGTAGGGATTATATGTGGATGGTCTGCGCACGCCTCTCCTCCTTCATTCTCCAAATGAAACTTATGCTGGGCACTACGACGCCGAGTTCACTGTTGTGCTGAGTGACTGGTACCACCTGGAGCACCCCGTCCTCTTGAAAAACTTCCTCAGCATAGCGAATCCAGGCGGGTCGGAGCCTGTTCCGCGTGAGTTGCCTCATCTACCATGAACTATACCGATGGACGGATGTTGGAAATGTTTCGATGATTTTATTAATTCATGTTGCATTGGCTTGCAGAATCTGCCATCGTATATTTCTCTCAAAATGGTTCCTACCTGGCACCGATCCCAGGAAGCAACCCGTCCCCAGTGACAAGCGCAGTGGGTTTTAACGAAAATGCGACCCTTCCGTTTCAGCCCGGTTTGACATACCGACTGCGCATAATCAACATGAGCGCGCTCGCGGGGTTCTTCTTCTGGATCGACGGGCATGAGATGCGGATTATCGAAGCTGATGGGGTGCGTTTGGTTCCACCTGCATTTGACACTCAGGAGACTCATGTTACAGCAGACCGACACGCAGGAGCAGCCCGTCGATATACTGAGTGTGTCAGCGGCGCAGCGTTACTCTGTACTGGTCACTGCGAGGAACGATACCTCGTCGAACTGGGCCATCCATGCAAACATGGATACAACCATGTTTGACAAGGTTCCCAGTAGTTTGAATCCAAGTAGGTCATCCTCTTTCCTGAGCACGCGATCGTGTCACTCATTTTTCTACTTTTCAAAATGCTCGCAGACGTTACCTCTACCATCACGTACTCCGCTTCCTCCAACCTCATTAACTTGTCTCCGGTGCCCTCCTACAGCACAACAAACGACAGCGCTCTTATTCCCGTCGTTATCGAGCCCGCAGTCTCCCCTACAAGCACCGTTGACCTTCTGTTCGGCTTCAACACCATGAACGACGGGACAAATCACGGGTTTATAAACAATATAGTGTACAATGCACCACTAGTACCCGCGATCATGAGCGCGCTGAGCCTGGGCGAAAATGCCACTAGCGAAGATGCATACGGGCCGTACAGCTTTTTGCTGAACTACGGAGATGTGGTCGACCTTGTGGTGAAGAACACCGATACGGGGCAGCATCCTTTGTACGTGTCCTTCTTCTCCTTCCTCCTACCTTCGGTATTTGACAAATCTTATGTTGCGTTCCAGTCATTTGCACGGGTACAAGGTGCAGATTGTCCACAGAGCGACGAATTATACCTCCGATAATCCGTCGCTGAACCCACCGCTTGTCGAAGGGCAAGCAAACCCAATGCGTCGTGATACTGTAACTGTTGCTGGCGGAGGTTCCGTCACACTCCGCGTTACCGCTGATAACCCCGGCTGCATGGCTCTTCCACTGTAAGTCAACCCCTGCATCATCAACTCTCACTGACGTTGCTATTATGCAGGTCACGTCGAATGGCACCTTGAATCGGGCCTTGCGGTCCAGTTCATAACAGCACCACTTCTCATACAAGAGCGAGCACAGGACCGCGTGCCATCATTTATGTACGACCAGTGTGCTGTGCTTGGGAAGCCCTACAGTGGCAACGCAGCAGGACACGCGAGCCCAACTGACTTGTCGGGCCTCCCGCTTGGGCCGTGGCAGCAGAAGCTTGGCTGGCTGACTAAAGGCATCTTGGCGATGGCTGGGTGAGTTCAAGCTGAAGCAGTTGTTGCAATATGCTAATGATACGTGGGTGGTTGGTAGATGCGTGCTGACAGCCCTCATTGGCATCGCTACTGTTCTATGGTATGCCACTGGAGGTTCTATTACTGAGGAGGAGATGGAGGAGGAAGTGCGTCAGCGCCTCGAGGAAAAGGAGCGCAGAGGAAAGCTCTGGGGTCTGTTCAAGAAAAAGACCTGAATATCTGCGCCATTTGTTCATACTACTGATCTAGTCTGTCATTCTAGCTATGCTGTTTTCTGTGACAATAATTCTGTCGATATATCTACCAGTTACTTGATTATTGTGATTGGGGTAGTATGCGGTCGCGATGTGGGTACAAGAGAAATTGCAATTGAAAATTGAAAGTGGCATGTTAGCGTTATTTACTACACCTCTTCCAGAACGGCGAGCTTGCAAACATGAAAATCAATACGAAGCCGAGACATGTTGCCGAGCTGTCGCCGTCCTCAAACGCCAGAATGTCGAATAACTGGACAGAGGGGTACCTACTCAATGCTGTTACTTCTCTTGGTGAAACTTGGCTCCTGAGAAGTAGCCAAGGCGATGACAAGACCGAAGCAAATGAAGCCCGCGGCGCAACCTTGACCTCGGTACCGCGTTAGAGTGCCTTCGCGTCCACAATATGTCATCCCTGCTGATTATTTCGTGACCTCCAGGTAATGGGGACACTTTTGCGACTTTTAAAAGTTGCACTAAATGATAGTGTTCATAGCTGATCACCCCGCTCACGGTTCGCATAAGTGCCAGGGTATCAAGACACTCGACAACATTAAGACAACAAACATACAATATATCATACATCACAGATGCGGTAGCTGAGTACACAGGGGTCACTGAACACAGAATTGGATGAACCATGCGCAAAGGAACCCCCAAAAAAACCACTCACATATTAATGCCACAAGCCTTCTATTTTCCAGAAATCGCAGTCCTCGCTTGCTCGACGCGCCGCTTATTTTTTGCCATGACAGTTGCGTCCAACAGTTCGACGGCTGGAATGTTCTCGGCAACGTTTACGGCACCGGATCCAAAGTATAACGCCTGCTGCCAGTGCTTCTCGCGAATAGCCATCTCAGCTGCATTGCCTAGCGACAATGCAAGCTCCTTTCTCGCCCCAATCACTTCTTTGGAATACTGGCCCTGCGTCTGGGTGTCAAATGCAACCAGTGCAGCGGCAAGTTCCGCAGCACTCGTGAACGCAGCCCTAGCGTAATCGTTGTCACTCTTGCGAGCACGATCACGTCCCTTGTCCATACATGCCTTCACGCGCTGCAGTGCAATCTTCAGGAATCGGTGGATGACATCGGGGTTCGTGATTTGTTGTACGTGGTTGAGGCAGGTCGAGGTTGAAAGGCCATTTGGCGCTTTTTTGAGCCCCTGAATGGTATCAAAGGCTTTTCGCTGGGCGAGCACGACAAGTAGACGTGCGAGAGCGGTTGGACCCATGACACTTTCGTCTGCGATTTGGAGAGGTGCATCCACTTGTATACCTAAGGATACGGTGTACATAGGGCTGCGGAAAATCTCTTTCGCACGCTCGACACTCATGTATTGATCCTCCGGTTTAGTATGGTCGAGCTCATTCGTACTCTTGATTTTGCGTGAAGCAAGGTATGCCATCCGGAGCAGTGACTCGATCTCGGCGTTGGTGACACCGCAAGACTCGGCTGCGTGACTGAGAGTACTGACGAGTCTCAGCATAGCAATACGGGATGTGCCTGTAAGTCGGTTGTACCATGAAGGATATTTATCCAGAGAGTTATTTCGGCGACAAACCTCTATATTCAAACACCTGGCTGAAAGCATCTTCATCGGGTGGCTCGAATGCGTGGTAATCAACCTCGACGCGATCAAACCAGCTTTATATGGGTGGTTAGTCGTGTAATGGAGGGTCGAAGGATATCACCTACCCCCGGACCTCACGCCAATCCTCCTCTTCGATTTTCATCCACACTTCGATGATCCTCTCGCACCAGTCTTCTCGGGACGTCAAGATGGTCACAGTTTGGGTCATAGCCTTCCACTCCTGAGCTCTAAAAGCATTGTCTTGGGGCGTCACAACGCCTGGGACTATGTGTGACGGCCATTGGAAGAGGAGGGTCAGGACCTCGCACGCGATAGAATCGACTTGAGTTTCAGGGTACCATGGCGAGCGAGCGATGATGGCGCAGTCAAAAAGGAGATCTAGAATTTCTGGTTTCTTCTTCAAAATGTCAAGACAATGCTTTCGCGATGGCGGCGGTGTGGTACACAAAAGGCCGTGTGCAGTCCATAGAGCGCTCTCTTGAGCCATGGCATAAAATCGGGGCGCGTGCTCCGCAGCTCGTTTTGAGGGTATCTCATCGAGGAGGTTAGCTGAGCATGTGATGGATAAGACGGGATAGGAAAACCTACATCTGGGGCACCCATAACCATTTGACTTTGCCATGTCGTGGCTGAAGATCGCATGCCTTCGATGAAGAAATCGGGCCCTTCTAATGCGAATCTGCAGACCGCAGCGATGATATCAGCCGCTTCCGTTGCAGATGAATTCTCTCCCAGTACGGATTCGCTCGCGAGTACGCGCAAGGTATTGATTGCTAACTGACGGAAAATGCAAAGAGGATGATTCAAATGCTAAAAAGTGCATGAGATCTTAAAGCGACAGAAAATCCGCTATTCTCACTGATAAACAAATGTTGATGACATGGTTCTTCTTCATGTCCTCCAGAAGCGTGCGTCGCTCGGTAAGATTACCAGTCTGCATAAGGAGTGATAAAGCTTCGAGCGCATTGTATTGGCCGAGAGATCGGTCCTTCGGCTGTGATGGCGAGTATAGATGGGACGTCACTACAGCGAGCAGCGTCTTCACGATCCCTGCCCCATGGCATGCCTTTCCAAAAGCACTAAAGCTGGGGGAATCGTGACCCTTCCGCGTCGAAAACTCTCGGCGGAATCGGAGTTTGATGGCATCCTAATTCGCACTGGTCTAGATGATGGCATAAAGGAATATATAACACGACCTACCGTGTAGTTCGCTACAAATGTGGGGTCTTGATTTCGCTCGAGAAGCTTCGCAAAGAGCTTTGTCAGGTTCTGTGATAACTCGGGTTCCTGTGCGCCAAGGACTTGTTCGATATTGTTGAGTGCTATAATATTGTTCATGACCGTTGGAGCGTCGTGCGTGGAGAAAACTGGTTGGTGAGTAGGCTGGCACACGAGTTTGTAGGTCTGCCAACTGTAAGTAGTGGAGAATCAAGGTATTTCTCTCACGGTGGAACCCTAACCCTAATCTTAGGTTTTGTTCATTGCACAAGGAAAACATTATCATAAGACGTCCTGCATCTACTATTAGCGATATAACGCATAACTAAGTTGGGTACAACAGCTATTGATACAGCGTGTAGGTATGTGAACGAAGGTCCTGATGTCCATAGAGTGCTGCGATCCATTATCAATATAATCCACTCCTCCAACGATTCTTACAGTCCACCATCAATACAATCCACTCGTCAATATGCTGAGACGAATTTAAACGGAGATGAAGACGTCGCAGAAGTCACTGGGGTAGAGGACGTAGCATGGACCCGGGTGATCGGCGTCGCAGAGGCAATGGGAGATGACACTAGCAAACCACCACTGACACCACTGGATGTAGCACTTGCAACTGGAGTCACGGAAGGACTGTTCAAGTTGATGGTGGTGATTGGGGCGTAAGAGGGAGATGGTGAAGCAGAAGATCCACCAAGTGAGGTTGGCGTCGCAGTAGGGACGGGGGACGTCACAGTTCCGTTCAATCCAACACCCGTCGTCGTGGGTGACACGGTGGGTACAACCGTACCATTAGCCGTAACAGTAACAACCACGGTGGTCACAACAACCACAGTGGCAACACCGTTCGCCCCAGTGGTGGTAGATGCAGCGGGTGGCGACAGGGAGGATGCAGTAGATGATGCAGGCGTTACAAGAGCAGTCGAAGAAGTGAGAAGCCCGGTTCCAGTGCCAGTGGATACAACGGGAGAGTGACTCGACGCAACGCTACTAATACCAGTAGAAGTGCCAAAGCCAAAGGTGGTCACAGGGGTAGAAGTGACGTGGGTGCTCGCCAAGGCACTGGTAGAAACAATTGATGCGGGACTGCTTGCAGGAGAACTCGCTACGCTGGTGGGCAAAACAGTGCCAGTCCCGGTAGCAGTAGATGAAGTAGTGAGGCTGGTTGTGGGACTGCCAAAGCCAAAAGTGGGTGCGTACGAGGAGCCATACTGACGCTTCTTCATCGAGTTCATGGAGGGAGTAGAACTGGCGAGTGGGGATGAAGACACAGGAGCTGAGGAAGCGGATGGGATAGAAGAGCTTGCGCTAGGAGTGCTGGTGGCGGTCTCTCCACAGTCACCCCCGTCGGTGGGATCAGTTGAACCGCCAGTAGTAGTGTTGCTACTGGTGGTACCATTTCCGGTTGTACCTCCTTGAACACCAGCAGCGATAAAGCGTGCCTCAGCGTCACTTTGTGTGTCACAAGCGAGACTGGTGCCAGCCTTGGCAACGAGAGGAAGTGCAAAGCAAGACAGACCAGACGAGCAAGGCGTGAGCTCCCAAGAGCTCCCAACGCACTGTGCGAAGGCACCGCCCACGCATGCCTGAGCATCGCCTGTGGCACGGTCACAAAATCAGTAAATGGATGACAACGAAAATAATAATTTGGGAACGCACTGGTGCAAGAATCATTGGCAGACAAAGTTGCAAACTGCGCATTTAATTTTTGCGCGTCGAGACCGTTCTGTTCTTGCGAAAAGCCTGAAGAATTTGATGCGAGGACGTTTGTAGAGAAAGATGCAAGAGGTGCCGCGCTGGCAAGTGAAGCCAGCATGGCGATTACGAAGAAATTCTGAGAGCGTGCCATAACTGTAGAAAGATGATATGCAGAAGTGAATGCAAGTGACTGTCAGATGCAGCTGGCGTTAGAAAGAACGTATGTCGAGCTCCTGGCTCTGATCTAGAATCCGTTAAAATGAGAAGACGAAGGCAAGAGACGGTCAGGATTAGGGAGCGAAATACTGACGACTCCAGGGCATTTATCATGCCTTTATATGAACGGCCGGTGTGGACCAAGTGTGGACGCATGGACACTCGCGCAGTAGCTTATTGTTTTCAAAAGCATACTTAGACTTTCATTGTGTTCGGAAAATAGATTATATATTTTTAGACTCAGCGATTATACTTAATCGTTGTTTATTTAAACTTGTTTGGTTTATTTTGTTCCTGAAGAAACCAAACAAATAAGATTTATATCAGATCTGACTCATTTGAATTGTTACCTCGTTGAAAATTTAATATTTAATCCTTTGCCTGATTGCGACATTCAGATGTTGCGTCTGATAACCCGTCCCTTCCAACTCCCTTCATCATCCTTGTTTTTAAAACAAGGATTTGCCCTCAATTCTAGAAAAATGGCAAGTTCTACTACACCGGACTTCGTGCGTACTATTTTCAAGCAGTCATATGTTATATATGTTTACAGGGAAGTTGCACTATTGTAGAACAAGGTCTTGTATGCTCCTCTGGCAGAGATCGATCCTCAAGTGCAGAACATCATCGACAAGGAAACTTGGAGGCAGTTTTCCGGACTCGAGCTTATCGCATCTGAGGTTGGTCTCCCAGTTCACTATCTTTTTATCTCCGCATTCTGAGACATCCTAGAACTTGACGAGTCGCGCAACTCTCGAGGCAAATGGCTCGATATTGACCAATAAATACTCAGAGGGTCTTCCCGCAGCCCGTTACTATGGTGGTAATGAACATATCGATGAGCTTGAAGTTCTTTGCCGCAAGCGGGCCCTTGAAGCATTCAACCTCGATCCTGCTACGTGGGGTGTGAATGTCCAGCCCTACTCTGGCTCTGTGAGTGTTTTACTACAATCAAGTGCTCTGTAATCTTAACATTCAATGACTCTCATGCTAGACTGCCAAGTACGTCTGACACGTCCCTTATGTGTGACCATGTCTCACATTACGTGACCAATAGCTTTGCGGCTTTGACCGCTCTCCTCCAGCCTCAGGACCGTTTGATGGGCCTTGGCCTCCCTGACGGTGGACACCTAACACATGGTTACTATGCGAGTTTCCTTTTCCACGTCATCCCGTGGCTTTGGTTTCTGACATCTCGTCAATCAGACTGCCAAAAAGAAGATGACCGCTTCTTCAATATACTTCCAGTCTTTCCCTTACGCTGTCGATCCCTCAACACACCTTATCGACTATGCAGGCCTTGCACGGCAAGCAAAGATCTTCAAGCCCAGACTAATCATCTGCGGTGCCTCTGCCTATCCCCGTGACTGGGACTATGCCGCCTTGAAGAAGACCGCAGATACAGAGGGCGCATACCTCATGGCTGATATTGCACACACCAGCGGTCTTATCGCAGCACAAACACTCAACAACCCTTTTGAGTACTGCGATGTTGTTACCACCACGACGTGAGCTTCCCATTCATATCCGAGACTCCTCTCACACCGACGTATCTCAGCCACAAGACCCTCCGCGGTCCTCGCGCTGGCCTCATCTTTTTCAAAAAAGACGGACCCAACAGCCAGGATCTCGAGAAGCGCGTTAACGACGCTGTATTCCCTGCCTGCCAGGGTGGCCCTCATAACAACGTTGGTACCCCAAGTCTCGGCTTTTGAGCACATGCTGATAAGAAAATTATAACAGACTATCGCCGCTGTTGCTACTGCCCTTCTGCAGGTAGCTCAGCCCGCATTCAAGGCATATGCCAAACAGGTCATCGCCAATGCTCAGACATTGGCATCTGTCCTGCATGAGAACGGCTACAAACTCCAGACCGGAGGTACTGACAACCACCTTGTTCTCTGGGACCTCCGTCCCCTTGGCTTGACTGGCAGTAAAGTCGAGAAGGTGTGCGACCTGCTGGGCATCACGATCAACAGTAAGACCCGTCTTTTTTACATATTCATGCAAGATACTGATCTTTGGCAAACAGAAAACGCGGTTTCTGGCGATGCATCTGCTCAGACTCCTGGCGGTATCCGTCTCGGTACATCAGCACTTACGTCCCGTGACATGACCGAGGAGGACATCAAGGTTGTTGCTGGCTTCCTGCACCGGGCTGTACAACTTTCGCTTTTCCTCCAAAAAGAGGCTGGCTCCAAGCTTCTCAAAGACTTCATCCGCGCCGCTACCACCGAGGGCTCAGCGGGTGCAGCTCAGGTGAAAGATCTCCGCAGAGACGTCGTCGAGTTCGCACGGAGGTGGCCGCTCCCTGGCGCAAATGTCAGCACGCTCCAGCGTCCGGCGGGTATTGAGGAGGACTTTTAGGCGTCGATGTGGGGGTGTACTCGGGTGTTTGAGGCGTGTTCAAAAGATTCAACGGTCACTTGTTGCGTAGCGTGGGCATTCAACATCGTTCACATCAGGGTGGGCATTCAACATCGTCTACATCTGACAGAGGTGTATCTATAGATGCTGCATTTTATAATTAATGTATTCGCAGTTTGACAGTCGTTCATCGTTTGCTTTGAATTCATGTGACTCCAACGCAGTCCGACACCATTGGGACGCGCGGACCCTGCGTCATGCCTGATCCTATGTCACTACACTAGGACGGCAAGTCATCCTGCCATTTCGAGCACGTCATCTCACAGAACCTGCTAATGTCGATCCCAGAATTTAACCCATTCCCGTCTCAGCGACAAATCCTTTGGTTTGAAGTTCCTTTGAACGCAAAGGAAAACATAAATAATGATAATAGTAAAACCCATTCATTAGGAACAGATTATAGAAGGAATTGGATGGTCTGCTCTCGACAACCACCTGGCTCCGCATCCGTTAGTGTTGACATCTCCACAATAATGTCCCCACACTTTGGAAGTTCCTTGTCAGTTGCTTTAGTTGATGTATGCGTCGACAACGTGGAGGTTCCAATGGCGTTCAATAACGAGGGACATCTCGAGCAATCTGCTCCGAGCTGTTCTAAATCAACGCTGGTAAACACCACGGTAGTTCCGCTGTTGTCCGTTGCATCGATGTCTTCAAAACCGCAAAGACGATACGCTAGTGTAACCAAGACGAGAAGATCGCAGACAATGAGTGAAATAGCAGCCTATATATGAATGTTACTATGGATCCTTAACCAACAAATCGACTAGAATATTACTGTACCTTGACGTGTCCGATGACGACGATGCCTGTAGAACTGGGCCCGAATAACATTACAGAGTGTAGGATAGTCACGGCTGCGATTAAAATAGCTGCAGTGAATGACAGCAAAACCAGTATCTTCCGGTTCTTGGGTAGTTGGACGCCACGGAACACCAGGATGGGCAGGGCAACTAACATCCCATCTGAAAATATGTCCGCTGATCCGCAAAAACGAGCGATCATATTAGACCCTGAAGACCGGCAAGTTTTTGACAAACTCACTGATGAGTTGCGTTATCGCAACAAAATTAAGAATTCTACATGCATAGTATTCGCAAACATAAAGTTTTTGCGCAACGGTCCCGATCCACATAATAGCGAAGGAGATCCCGGTTCCATAAGTGACATATCCGAGGCAGCCTTCAGGATTCGCGACGCGTATGAGGGAGCATAGGATGCTGGCTCTCGCAAACCTCGCAAGATGTTAGTACAGGAAGTACGAACTTTTAGGACAATTATTAACGTACCAGAGAACACAAGGGAAGGCTATGGATACGAGCCAAAAAACTCGATTGGCCACCAACCATGGGCCTACAATTTTGAGCGGTCAGCCACTTCAGTGAGTCAGATTCTGCGTCAGCCCACCATTGTACGCCGGTGGTCGTTCAAGGAACGCACAAGTAAAGCAGATCAAATCGAAAATCAGTGATAGTGCTGCCCACATGTCTTCCCACCACAGTTGTGCGACATAGTACCGATATGACAATCTCAACACAGTGCATGCGATTGCCACTCCATGAAAGATCGCTGCTATTACTGTTCCAGATTTTAGACTCTCATAAGTGAGTGAGGGTTGAGTCGACCTCAATACGTACCCTCAAGGCTCGTTGTCCATGGTTGGAACATCACATAGCAAGGAAAGACTAAGTGGGAAACTGCACAAGGCACCTTTTTTGTGAACGGAAAACATGCCGGCAACCCTCTCAGTAAGTCCGTGTCGCGGCTACCTTCAGTTTATGTCGCAATCGGGATCGCATTAGGACGATCCTTGCCTAAAGTTCCTTGCGTCCCCTCATGTCACCGTGACGCTGTGCAAATTGGCTCAGCTATACTTGACCTCTCCGCGTACCCTGAGCCTGGTCAGTCTAATTACTAGCGCACCTGCAAATACCCCCTGCGGGGCTGTGAACGACGAGTTAAATTTAGCGGAGGGTTAGGAAATCGACCGAATTCGAACTGTCATCTTGCACGACATGATGGCATGATCAACTGTCCAAATTCTGAAGTAGGACTCGGACGGCAGGGGAAATGGCGGCAATGAATGAGTAGCTCGAGGATATCACCACACCCGGATATGAATCGTGATCGTCAAAACCTGGTTCCTAGAAGTCCAAAAAGGAACAGTAATGCGTATGACACAGAGTTATGTAAAAGGCTCACCAGGGTTCACCATGGAAATGACGGCTATGTAATGACGGTGACCAGTTTTAAAGATTAACACGGGACAGGGGCTAGTGCTCTATACCCATGCTATACTGAAGAATCCAACAAATAATTATATTTAGCCTGCCATACCTACAGTACATCCAGCTGTTCCTTTATCCAAGAGGATCGTAATTATCATAGCTCTCATCATTGTAGCAATATCCGAGTTGTGCGCTCTGAGCAGCTTTTCGCTTACCTTTTGGTAGTCAGGAACCAGGTCCGACAACTGTGTTCTTGACCAGAGGCGGCGATGTGTACAGTGGACGATTATTTCCCCACAAATTGAAGTGGTTTTATTGGTCGCTTTAGTGAGTCGTTCGCACGCAGTGACAGGACAAGGAACACCTATGATCTGCCTCGGTGCTATGCGCATGCTCGTTGCGCTGTCGCCGGCCGCATGTGTGGGGTGCAACGAAAAACGAAACCTTGCGTGCGCGAGACCACGAGCATAAGATTGAGTGATGGCCTATGGAAAGACCACTATCGAAAGTACGCCAAATCATCTGTCTGCGAAATTAGGTTTTCTGCCTAAATTCTAACTCGACTACAATCAATACCAGGCTCTTTGACTCCTCAATCTATTTCCTTTACAATAGTGCACTGTTTCCCTCACCAACATACCCGTATGAAGCAGTGCAGGCTGGGATGCCAAGGTTGTAAGGGTCATTTCCAGGTTGGCACTTGGAGTTAATTCCCGCATACGGAAAACATATGTCGCTGGGGCCAGATGAAAGTGCCCAATCCTGGAATTTTACAAACATCGGTGGGTGAGTATGCATGTACTGCTATGAGAGACAATTACTTACGTTCGGCGGACTGTATGAGCACTCTGTGAACGTTCCCGGATTTGCAACAGAAGGGTAAAAGCACGAGATGGTGTCGCCTGAGCACGTCCAGTAGTTAAGACATGCATCCCCTTGCGATATACTGATACTCTCGTAATCGCAATTAGGGCAGGCCTCGCATTCGGCGTCCACTCCCGTGCTGAGCGCAAGGAGGTTGTAAATGATCAAGGCCGCGGCTAGTACAAGACGAGTCATGGTTGCACTGACGTGTTAATCGTTAGATTTAGCCCCAATTGAAAGCGGATTGCGGTCAGGAAAACGTACACGGTGTGGTTGTTTTAATTGCTCACCAATTCTTTGGCTAGGGACAGTCGCTCTTATATATCGTCGACGGGTTGCTTCAGGCGCGATTAGGGATGTTGTGAGATCCCATAAATGTCGCGTTCCGTGTCATATGATCCATGGTGTGGGTCTGTTCGAATGACATTAGTGTGATCACTTTCTTTGCCTACCCATACACATCATAGTTGTTCACAGTCTTTTTGCTCACCCACCGATTTCGGGGTCAAATTTACACATTGCTTCACATGTATTTCTAGTGCCCACAAAGTAGATATCCAGCAACCACACAGTCAACGAGCCGACATGAAATACTCACATGTACTTGCAACAGGTCAGACTCACCGGAACACATATTGTCTCACAAGTGTGATTAGTTCCTTTTCAAATCAGGAAGGGAGAGGTAATCGTCATCTCGGTCACCCTCGCCGAGTGCGTCCATGTGCATGAGAGTTCGATAAGTAAGAGCTTAGAGTCAACTTGAATGAAGCAACGCGATGGCGCCGGGCGGGGGTTGGACGGACTCGAGTGCAAGGCGTGACGCAAGATGCCGAGCCAGTCCGCCCGTGCCGACTTGCAGCGCGCGTAAGGAAAAGTTTCGGCCGGTTCGGGGTGTTCGTGTATTGGCTATGGCTAGGAAGGGATAATTTTGATGAATTCTACTAAGTTCTCACTGATCTGACAGCATCACGGTGCACCGCGGAGGCCTCTTTCTAGAGGTTATGGTATACTGTAGAGATACGTACCTAAGTTCGTCACACCGTCACACGCCTGGCGAATCGAACCTATTTTGTGTGACGGTCACACCAATTTCGAGGCCGTCGAACCTAAACTGTGACATATGGTAAAAACATAAAAAAAACATCTAGTTCAGCCAAAAGTTCTTGTACTGAGTGTTTGCAACACATCTGTGCTTGCCACAGCTCCCAGCCTCAACCTCCTCAGACCCATTCACTGTAGATTGAAGCTCCATGTCATCCACTGGCAGTACCACTCAGTGCTGTCCAAATATGAATAAAATAATCTTGAGGGCATATTTTATTCTAACCATATTATATTCTCAATCTGCCCTGAGTACAGGTTGACTATGTGTATCAGGATGATTTTCATTGATACGAATTATTTTGTTGTATTATTCTATTTGTTCTTTACGAAATACTGTATAATTTCGACCTTAGGTTTGTCACACTGTAGCTAGCTTGATGAACCGAACCTATTTTTTGTGACAGTCACAGCTGTTTTTGGGTTGACGAACCTAATTTTGTGACATAACATATGATATGTTTGTTTTGAGATATGTTTTTTTATGAAAACATTCACCTAACCACTTTTTCCACTCCTTATTGTCATTTTTGGGCTATACTTTGTGTAGAAAGTACATATATTATCCTACTGAACATGTATATATGAACCTTATGAACTTATTGTAAGTTTGTCACAGCTGTCCTCGAGAGACGAACCTGTCACAAAGCCATTAGGTAATGCAGTGCAGAAACTCCCACAAACCTAAGGTCAAAATTATACAGTACATACATTTCTCCACCAAGAGGTGTGCGAATCCCGAACCACTCCTTTCGTACCTTCCCCCCCAAACTGGTGTCTGGGGTCCCGATCTCAGCCACTTTGGCGAAATTTGCAGTTGATGCTCGAACTTTGCACAGCGGTTGCAAAACATCTTGAAATGATAGTTTGTTACCGGAAAGTTTCATTCAAATGACCCTTAGAATAGCACTAGGTACTTATATGAGGCAATAAAGTACCCAATTAATGTCAATTCATGTCAAGTCACATCTGAGGGCAGATATTTAGACATTTCCAAACTGAGCTATGATGCAAAGTGCTAGTGATCGAGTGCAATCGAGTGAATATATAACGGACGCATCCTCAACGCATCGCATTTCTCTCTCTTTCCCTTCCTCCCACTTCTTGCATTAGTTTATGATACCAGGACATTGATACCACCATGCCAGATGATTCTCACTTTAATTTCACGTATAATGGCCAGATTTTGATGGCCGAAGCAACTCACGGTCTTAATGATGATGTAAACCCTTCTCAGAAGCCTGGCGCAATGCTTTATACGGCTTATCAGATTGATTCTGATGAACCGTCCTTGTCTGCCTTGAGTTCAAGTTCGCCACACATTATCCAGCCCTTTCTTTACTCTCATCCTGTGCATGAACCTGCAAATCCCCAGTCCGAGTCTTTCCACCAGCATATTTCAACTCCAACTCTCGACCCAAACGAAAAAGAACGCCTCATCATGGAGGCTACTAGTACTGCTTTTCTCACCCTCTATCAGTACAATGAACTCGAAGTCCAAATCAATGATTTGAAGGTTTGGGAGTTACGATGTCCCCGTGGCTGCTGGATCAAGTCTGGTATTCGAAGCTATGTGAAACTCTCAACTCGCGGTCAGTTCATGCCTTTAGAACAACACTATGGCGCTTGTCATGAAAAATCGAAGGTTCGCGACACTGTCAAGGAATCGCGCCTGACGCTTGCAACTGCTTTTGTGAACTCTGAGCTGGTGTCCTGGGCAACACCTAATCTCTATATACCGTGAGTTTTGTATCATATTTCTATTGTTAGTGCTTAATATAGTGTATTTTAGCGATTCTCCTCCTACTAGTGATATGTCACAGGCTAGTACTGCCATCATTGCGCCATTACAGTGTCCAGGTTTCCAGATCGTTGACTGGCCAAACCCTGTCGGCACACCCACACATGCAAACCTGCCTTGGCTACGTCTGGCAGAGGGCCCAGACAAGCTTTCATTCGATATCGAGGTCATCTCTCGCAACACACTTGCTCGTTCGTTCGACTGCACTCAAAAGGCAGGCGATGACGCTGGGCCATGCGATTTCTGTGTACATCTTGAGCCGAAGCTCAAAGCACTTGCGGAGAATGCAAGAGTCCGTCGACCGCATACACGTCGCAGACTTCTTACTCCCCTTCAACTCGTCGAGGTCATACACGAGCGCGATCAAAACATGAATGCTCTTAAATTACGGGTATGTTTCAGGTCTCTGTATTGGTGTAGATTGTACTGACACATCTTATGAAGGGCCTGAATGACAGCTGCAAGATTAGACGCCTTCTGTCTGAATTAGAAGACCATACCTCCTTAGTCATGGCGCTAGCGCAGTCTGATGTGCCATGGCTATGGAATCTTCTTCAGATGGCACTCAGGAATGGCGCCAGTATTAGTGCTATACTTCGCAAGATTGAAGAAGCCCTTGAATGTGGGTATCAGCCATGAGGACATTCGCAAGAGGCTCTCGATCTCTCACTTCTCATTCTTCGACTTGGAGGACAGGGTCTCCTGTACTCCCTCAACCAACGTCTCACTATTCCGTCACTAAGAACACTGTATCGCCATACTTCATTCGTTAAGATTGTGCCTACCGTTGGACGTATCATGCAGGACATTATTCAACAAAACATCACCTCTGTTGCATTGGTACCTTGTGCTACAGCTGGACTCATGACACTTTGTGGTGTCAGCCTTCTTGTTGATGAGACTGCACTTGAGGAAGCAGCCGTATATTTACCACAGTCCAACAGCATTGGGGGGCTATGCTGGACACACTCTAGTTGTGTAGATGTGACACTCAACAACTATCATTCTGCACTCAATATTGCCGACGCACTGAAGGCTGGAAGGGTTCATTTAGGCAAAGAGATTATGGTTGTTGGTGCTCATGTTTTCAGTGAAGATGGCCTTTATCCCATACTTGTGGCACCAACCTGCAAATCAGAAGATGCCAGTGACATGGAGTTCATTTTCAACACAACCATCAACTCTTGGTACGCAAGTGGAGCCGACAAGGAGATAGGACCCATCTGGTCTTTCGCAACTGATGGTGATGCAACTCGGCGGAAAGCCGGACATCGCACATTCATCCAGACACCTCTTCCATTAATGTCACCACTTTACGGCACCCTCAGTAATCTCCCAGGTCTTAACCTGCTCACTGGTGCACACGAAATCATGCTCGATTTCGATTATAAGCACGTCTTCAAGCGTAGGTGCCTTTGTTACTGCGTTCTCATATGTTTCTAATCCACTGTAGGCTTCAGCACTTTGATTTGTTCCCGTGCTGGGATGCATCTCAATAATGGACGTGCTATTAATTCAACAATGCTCGAACGGTACCTCTTATGGGTTGAGGGAATTGACGAGGCCCGTGCACTCAAGCTTTTATATCCAGATGACCCCCAAGACGTACCACGTGCAGTGGAGCTCATGAATGCTGTCATTGCGCTTGGTGACATCAAACTGACGCAGCCCAGTGTTGATACCATAGCTGATTTCGATGCGATCAGAATTCTATCACGTATTCTCCACAGCCTGCTCAGACCATTTATCGACATCACACTTTTGCTCACTCAACAAGTCATTTCCATCAGCTGCTGCGCCCATCTCCTTTATGCTTGCTTCTGGGACCAACGGTGCTCGCTTATGCCGAACCAACTCTATTATGACACTCAAACACTTTTCAAGAACACTGTGTTTTGTATCAAAAAGCAACAAAAGCTCAATCCTCAGGCACCCTTCTCTCTCCTTGATGTTGGCGATGACGCTATCGAGCTATGCTTCACTTTTCTCTGCATGTGTGGCGGACACAATAGTGCTATTAATTACAAGCAGTCACTTGACCAGCTTGGTGCCGCTCGTGACATTGGTGGAGTGTATTCTCGTAACCCAGATATTGCGCATGGCCATCGCCGCCTTAACCTCACACGTTCAGAGGCAGTTGATCATATCGGACGTTCAATGTGGGTCAGCGACATCATCTCCGGCAACTGCGACCTCCAGAGCGCTTGGGAACAGGGTCGACATGAGGCTACCAACATTCTACAACTCACGCAGATGCCTGTTTCAACCTATGACTTCGATTCATATTTCTTCCCTGGATCAGGGATTAATTTGCAATGTGTTTTTGGTGAGGGAAGGTATCCAAGCGTTGATGACGATGAAGGGGATGAAGATCGGTCACTCATAGCGCTTCTGACACCAACTACACCAACTACTATCCAAGACCTGCAGGTGAGTATTGTCATGATGTTAAATTTTCGCTGAGCTGAGACCCTTCCTTAGCATGACCCTTGCCCAGCGCCTGTGGAACATGACAAAGAAGACGAACTGGCACTCAAATTTGAGGAGATGCTCGACGATACATCCGAGACTACGCATGTGGAACTTGATCATGCTGTCTCCGAGCTTGCTGTCTCCGAGCTAGAACCCTCGCCAACAGCACCACCAAGTGGTCCTGGCATTCGTAGCACAGATTTTGTTTGGTGCGACAAGAAGTGGGTACACAAGCAAAGTGTCTGCCGACTCATCATTACTCCAAATTTCACTCCCAAATCACAAGCTCGGCTCTTTCGTGTACAAGGGTTCTTGTCTGTCAACAAGAGGTTTGACGATGTCGAAATCGACCATGTTCTTCACGGTGATCAGTTCCTCATGGGAGACTTGTTCCTTACTCTCATCCGAACGACAAACAAAGTATTGTCCCTTGCCCTCGTTCGAGCAACCTCAATCTCAGAAAACAGTACTGCTCGTACACAAATCAAGACTGCTACTCTAACGTCTCCGCGAGGCAATGTGAAGGTTACTGGGGAGATTCTTACTCTGGTACCTTCACGAACATCTGAGCCTGACGTCCTTTGGGTTTGGACTGGCTCCTATTTGAAGACCACTTCCATTGTTCCAGGGATGAGCATGTGCACACTAAAGGTAGTCACTATATCCATCCCCGGACACCTCCTCGAACTTGTAAATCCTCGTGTCATGGATGCGCAAGACCACCTCTCGCCAGAGCAGATGCATGAGGTCAACTCGAAGGGAGTGACATGGGCAGTGGCCAATGAAGCATTGCAGGCTGCTGTGGGATTGTTATGGATGAAGGTTGTGGAGTTGAAGATGCCAATTAATTCTATCACCTCACTCGCAAGTGAAAACTCTGGCTTTCCATACAAGACACATATTGGTGAGTCTTGTCTTGTTTCACAATACTGGCGCTTACTATTTTGCCCGCAGGATCAGATGCCCTCGTTTGTGCAGCAGGGACGGAGATTCTAACTACATCAGGACGTGGCCAAGCAGTGACAAGTGCGTGTCCACTGTGTGGTGATCAGACAAAGGACCTCCGTTCGCACATGGGCATCCATATTCTCCATGCTGCTCGTGGAGTCACCAACAACATCATCACTCCAATTGATGGTTCTTTGCCTTGCGGATTCTGTGGCGAGTCTAACAATCCAGACTGTGCACTAACATTGAAGGACACATGCAGGATGTGGTGGGAGATGAAATGTCCCCGCAAAGAGTCATTCCAGTATGGGAGCGCTATCAAAGGGTCCAACACTTGTCCGTGTCGCAATGTCCCAATTGTATGCAAGTTGTGTGTCCATCATGGTCAAGACACCGACTGGCGTCCTGCCGTCTGGCGTTACAATCTGGAGACTCACTTGGACCAGCAGCACCCAGAGTATGCACATCCAGGCAAGCCAGCTGGAGCTCTCCTTCCTCGCAATATGTATGACGCACTTGCTCTCACTGCCGCCGAGGAGAAGAAGGCAGGTGTCCCTGCTCGACCTGCATTCACATTCATTCTGGAAAACAAAGAGAATCAGCCTGCTTCATCCTCCCACAATCAGAAACGGAAGCCTACTGCTAGTCAGACGGTCGCCTCTGCTGCCTCGTTGACTAAGAGAGCTTGTCACTGATTGTGCGATTCATTTTTGATACTCATTCTTTTGCTACTCATTGCCGTACTAGTCTTAGACCTGTTGTCTTTGCTTTTGCTACTCATTTGCTATGTTTTCGCTGTGTCTTTGCTTGCTTTCATGCCTCACTTCATAGTATCAGCAGTTTTCTGGGTCCCCAAATGCCAATGTCATATTTCGATCGCGCCTGTACTTCCTGCAATCCCAATTGTAAAAATTAAACTAGATAAGGAAATTTTTATCATGTGGGGCCCCTCCCCCCCCCTCTGGAGAATTTGTATGTTAGTGTCTTGCTTCTTTGTATCGCACGCCTCTTGTTCTCCACTAACATTTCCCCACTAACTGTCGTCATCCACTCACCGTGCTCATCGTCGTCGTTGGCCCCAGTGTGCTCGTCGTGCATTTTCATCAGTCTGCTCTTTGTCCCACTCAACGTGCCACCACCAGTAACTGTCATCATCAAATCAGTGCCATGCTCATCATCGTTGTCAGCCCCCAGCGTGCTCATTGCCACCATCCACCAAGGCACTTGTGCTGGTCATGCATAGTTGAGTTGAGTGGAGTCTGTCCTCCAGAGTGGTTTGAATGTCGAGGTGAGTTGATTTATGTCATTGATCACCAACTCATGTACTAATATGTCTTTGCCCTTGCACCTGTTGCACTTAGAGGGTTACATACTTCAACGCCACCATGTCAGTGTGGGCAGGTAATATTGGAGATGTACAGGTATAAAATCTTTCATTTTCATAGTTCCTTCCTTCTTCTCATGTGATACTAGCTACATGCGTCCATGACATTAGATCCTCTGTACCGCTGATGGACTCTTATGATGCCAATACTTCAAACAATGATCCTCACAATGAGCCGCAATCTCTACTTGTCGAGGATGGTGCATCTCCTCATATCTCAAACAATCCTGAGGGCAGAAATCAACACAAAGACTGCCATGAGTACCGCCATATCAGTCTACTTAGTTATGCTAATCTGTATATTGTGATAGCTTGAAAGAATGATCAATTGATCAAGCAGATTCTCACCCAGTATCACCGCGATGGTATCATGGATAGGAAAAAGATCAGTTGTCTTCTCAAAGCGGAACATGGTGTTACTATGAGGTGAGTTTGACAGTGTCCACTGCAAGTGTGCATGCTTATGTATTGTCAATAGCGAAGCGACTGTTGCTCGATGTTGGCAACAATTTGGACTTCTCGGAAGTGCCCAGTCAACTCACTCGCTGCCTGGTCCAACTAAGCGACAGCTGGTGCTCAACCAGCTTGCCCAAGATCCACTCCACTGTCGTGGGCCACGTTTGGTTTGCGAAGCCATCATGGCTGACACGGGACATCTACTGACGAGGTAACCTGACACTCTTATGTAGGTTTGTGTGAACTAATTTCGATGCAGGCAATATGTGACGGACAAAATGAGGTACCACAAGCCTGATGGATTTACCCAATGGGAACCTTTGAAAAAGAAGGTGTCTCGACAGCCATTAGTCTCGCTTGGCCCTCATCACCAATGGAGTGGTGATGGGCACAATAAACTAAGCAAGATAGGTTTTCCGATATGGGCAATCCGTGACCAATGGTCCAGAAAGTGGCTTGGAATGTGGGTGGTTCCAAATAATCGCCTTAGGACCTCCATTGCCTACCTCTATTTGTCTCTCATCTACGAAACTGGTGGTATGTTCTGTGGATGTATATGAGTAGCATAGTTAATCATCTACCCAGGAATGCCACTGCAAATGACGACCAATTGCGGAAGTGAGACGACCAAAGTCTATGGTTTCACAACTGCTCTAAGGTCAGTATGGCTCAATACCTTACGAGTGTGGATATACTAAGTATACTATGCTACAGATAATTTTTCTCTCTGAACTTATCCACTGATGTGTTGCCTGCTCACTGGTTTTTGAAAAGTGTTCACAATATCACAATCAAATGTGGCTGGCTTCATGTGCGGCTCCAGTGGGGAGATAATGTCAAGGTCTTTTGGGAAGCAGGTGAAGAAATCTACAATGAGATCCATGACAATAGTATGGCGACATATGACTTTTTTTTTTTACTTGTTCTAAGTCATGTTTCAGTGATCTCGTCCAGTGGTTGTGGCCACAGTTGATCCAGCAAGAACTTGATAAACTTAAACACCGCCTCAACACTCATACTGTCCGGTTCGATTGGAATAAAATATTACCATCAGGTGTCTCATCAAACATTGCTATGGCTCTTTACAAAGACTACGATGCGGAGGATTGTCTGCAGTATGTGGATCGGGATGTTGTCAAGAATCTAATGGTGGAGATTGGTGGCAAAGACCTTGTTCGTTTTGTCAACACTGAGTATAGTGCCCATGCGCAGTTGATTTTCGATGACCTTGGATTCAAGGACTTAACTTTCCAGAATGTTTGGCCGATTTTTTCTGTGATGCTACCATTAATGTAGATTCATATGCTAGTAGTAGGGATATATGCTGCTGTGCTCAAATAGGTGTCAAGAATCAGATGGAAAAATTAATGTGAATGTTAAATGTGAAACTAAAGTGTCGAAGAGTTGAAAAATGACAGCCGTCGTAAGCATCTAACTATCAAAACCAATATGAAGAGGTCCTTTGTGATTATTACTGGACTGAGGATCAGTAGTGTGAGTTTGAACTTCAAGACCAAGAGCCTTGCAAAACTTATTACATTTATGTAACTCCATAAATGTGTCAATTGCTGGTTGACCTCAATCCCAGTAGCCCGAGTCAGCTTGTGCACTGTAACATGTAGGTTAGATGTGACCATCAGAAATAAAGTCTTGTAGTTGTACACATGTATGAGATTGGGGATTGAAGAACACGATAGCTTGATCAGGTGTGATAATTCCTGTGGGTGACGTGAGATCAACAAAACAAAATAGACACATAAACTTGCCTTGAATATCAGATATGACAATCTCATACATTGAATCAACAACGACATGGTGTGCATATGCATCCATGGCACTGCCAAGTGAGTTGTGATTAACTCCCACTTCTTCGCTTCCAGAAAACTCAATTTCTTGACACAAGGCACCAGTTGGGAGAAGCGGAAGCACCATGAAAACACTAAATACGAGGCTGCGCAAATCTTCTCCATTGTTTGGAGCGTCAGCAAGTTTTCCAATCAATTTCCTGATAAAGGCCCCAGAAATATTCCATCTCATTTCTGTGTTGTGTCTGAGTCAGCTTCTAATACTCACATGTGATAACTCAAAGCTTACTGGGAAGAGTATGGACACCATTGTTTTCTGCTCATCTGTAGAAAGAATCTAAGAAATACTGAGCCAGGTGAAGAGTTTCAAGTTCAGCCTGCAAATCTGTTGTATTGTCTGCCTCGCTCGAATGAATGCATTTGCATTGGAGGATAGCACAGTCAGTGTTGTTATGACGACCCTGTAATCTATCATTAGTGTTGTAAGTACTTGAACAAAGTATAACTCACCTGAAAGACAAACTTTGTCAGTCCTTGGCCAAGATAACCCTGGTGGGGTTTTCCGGCCTTAATATGGGATTGCCAACCTTTGACGACCATGATATCCTCTGGTTCCTCACTATAGTCCATTTTTAGTTCACCAGACTCACTTACAGAACACACTGCCTGCTTCATTTCGAAGGTTTCATACTCAAGCACAGGTGGAGTAGCAGACTGCCTGGACTGGTATAAGCTTTGATAATGCTTAGCAGGTGGCGGACGATCAGGTGATGCCGTGGGGGACCTTTTTCGCTTCTGACAAGAGCTCGGTGCAGTTGATTTCATTTTTGAAGCACGTCGGCTTCATTGCACTTCGTGGACATCCTCATCCTCAGGCTGGTGTGTTGTTAGACAATGGCTTCGATACAGATGACTATTTACCTTGTCAGGAACATACAGGAACAATCGAAGAGTGATTCTTGGGGTCTTCGCTGACAAGTCCTTCTCAGACAACATTCGATCCTGTTTCAGCTTCCCATAGAGGGTGTTCATAGTTGCCCCCACTAGATACTTATGTTCCTCGACCAAATTGACGGCAGTGTTATTGAGTACCATGCAATATTTTATCCTATGCCTGTATCATAAAGCTCGTCAGTATTCATCAGCTGACCAGTATTATATGGTAACATTACCAGTCGAACATAAGATTGAGAGCAGCCTCAGAAAGCCTCAAAAGTGTTGGAGTACTCTCATATAAGCCTCTCGCCTTCAAAGCTAATTGTTCGAAAGCAGTAGTAGCCTGGTCTACAGTAGCAAAAGCAACTCATGACGAGGGAATAGCAAGTTTAGAAGGCTTTACACTGCTGGCGAGATATTGCTGAAGCGTGAAATCAACATTGATCTTCACTGCTCAAGCATTGGCCTTAAGAGCAGAGACTTTCCGCTTTACATCACTTGCATTCAATGTTGAATTATTTTGTGGCCATGGCTGATTGAGTCAATGCTGACTTGCCTCACGGCTATGCACATTCTGACGGTGTAGAATAGACTGACTAGCACTGGCTGCATTACTGCCTGACAGTTCATTCGACACTAAGTATGACATTAGACCAAGGCATGGACTGAGAATTCCAAACATTTGCTCACCATTGTGGCTGTCTTTACAACCAGCACATAAGGGCAAGCGCAAGAAAGGGTAAACACAACCACATGATTCACATTGTGGTTGTTGCTGAAAGTACTGGTGAATATAGATGTTGGTACGAAGTGGGGTGAGCACACACCATGATCAATTCTTGGTCAGCTGCGCTTGCAGCTTCAAGCTTCGTACACTTTGCACATGTCAGCACATTGAGTTGAGGAAAAGATAGAGAACATCCTGAGCAATGAACCATGGATAATGACCAACAACGAGCACACTGGTCCTGACGACAAGCACACTGGGACCAATGACAACAACGAGCACGCTGAGTTAATAACAACAGTTAGTAGCGGCGCCACATGGAGGGTGATGATAAGTAGACTAACGAGAATGGTAGAGCCAACAACAATGAGCATGCTGGTGCTGACGACAAGCACACTGGAGCTAACAATGATGAGCACGCTGAATTGATAACAACAGTTAGTGGCAGCGGCACGTTAAGGGTGACAATGAGGAGACTGACAAAAATGCATGACAAGCACGCTGGGGGCCAACAATGACGAGCACAGCACTGATTTGATGATGACAGTTACTGGTGGTGGCACATTGAGTGTGACAAAGAGCAGACTGATGAAAATGCACAACGAGCATGCTGGGGCCGATGATGGCAATGAGCACGGTGAGTGGATGACAACAGTTAGTAGGGGAATGTTAGTGGAGAAACATACATATTTCATAAAGAACAAATAGAATAATACAACAAAATAATTTGTATCAATGAAAATCATCCTGATACACATAGTCGACTGTACCTGAGATATTTAATGATAGTGTTATTGTATTCATATTGTATTCATAGGTATTCATATCTATTCATATTTAATGGATAGAAACACCATCAAGGTACTGAATTCCATCGCCGAGGCCAAGCTTCAACAATTCCTTGGTGATGACAGCGGCAGAAGCAGTCTCCGCAGTCATCGAGGAGTGTGAATCGGAAAGTGTGTGTTTGCTACTGGAAAACAGACATTCAACGGCAACACTGACAGTGGGTATAGTGAGGACATCACGAACAATGCGCGACAGGATAGGAAATGTCATCTCATGTTGCTGCAAAGACTACAGTGAGACATTTTCAGTAGGAATTATATGAGAAGTGTACTCACCTTCCACCATTGAAGGGGATTGGTCATTTGTTCGGGTGGACAAGGGTAGAAACCACTTAGATAGATGTCTACCTCATTCCGGACTGTAGAGGAACCACTGTGAGACATGGTCAAAGCTGCAATGAGGGCAGACTTTGATGGCGAGACTGGGACTGATGTGGGAATGGTAGTGGACAATTTTCTAATGGTGCCATCATCGGTCATATAAGTCTTGTAAAGATGTTCAAGCAAGACATGAGCACAACTGCCAAGATTGCCGGTGGGCCATAGGCCATAGGCCATCAGTAAATTCACATATTTCTTGAACTTCCTTTTTTGTAATTTGCCGCCGGTTAACTTGGTGGCAAGTTACAAAAAAGGAGTGGACAAGTCATTCGCAAGAATGGTGACACCAACTTGCCACAAGCAATCATAAGTCGAAAAAGCAGATGCCTCCTCTTGACTTCAACTTTTTTTCGACCTTATTTTAGCTTTTTTGGCACTTATATTGTACTTGTTCCTACATTGCAAGCAGCAAAAATTCAAGATACTTTTTTCACTTATTGTACACTTATTTCACAGTTGTTGAGATAATAACCACAAAACACTGTATTTCAGACAAAATAAATAATATAACAAAGTAGTACTAGTGCTATGTAGTAGAACTCGGTCAGTGGGTCACTCAACACGTGGAGAGAAGGCTGTTGCACCCACTGCATACATTCCCACACCAGACTCCACTGGTATTGTTGACAACTATGATGGATTATATCCTTCCCAGCGGTGGGAAGACCCAGGCGCGTACATCAGATCGTCAGAGACTGTCGATGAGTCAGTCTCAAATGCGCTCATCAATGTGTTCACATACTACATGGATGAGCATGAAAAAGTGGCTTGACAGAAACAATAAGGAGGCGCATGGTGAAGGCACAAGTGCCCAGGGTGGAGAGACGTGGAGAGGAGGACGAGACACCAAAAGGAAGAGACGCGAGAGGAGGAAGAGATGTGAGAGGAGGAAAAGACACAAGAGGAGGACAAGACATTGACAAGACACTGAAAGGAGGACAAGACGCTGAGAGCAGTAAGTGAGAGAATGAAAGACGAGAAATAAATAAATAGAAGACTTGAGATGCGAGAGGAGGAAGAGACACAAGAGGAGGACAAGATGCCAAAAGGAGGAAAAGACACAAGAGGAGGACAAGACACTGAGAGGAGGACAAGACACTGATGAGATGCCGAAAGGAGGACAAGATGCTGAGAGCAGTAAGCAAGAGAATGAAAGTGACAAGACGCCGAAAGGAGGACAAGACGCTGAGAGCAGTAAGCGAGAGAATGAAAGACGAGAAAAAAATAAATAGAAGACTTACTGAGGGTAATTTTGGGGTAAGGCTATAAGGTTAACTGTGAGGGTAGGCTGCACCAGGGCAAACACATTAGTACAATACAATAAAAAATAAAGGACTCACCTGGAGGTATGCAAGATGATGTGTGGCATCATGAAGTTGGTGGAAGGTTGAGAATGAAGTCGTTGAACTTGTAAGAAAAATTGATGTTCAAACGTGTCACGTGAGACCGTGTGAAAAATTGACATGGTCAATTGTTGTTCAAGCAAAAGTCGTTTCCCACTGTTCAAACGTTCACAGTGCATTGCCCGCCGTTTGCAGCTTGTGAGTGTGTCAATCCTCATTCGAGCTCAGGCCATGCTGATCCAAGTTGTTTCCCGCCATTCGCAGGAAGTGAGTGTGTGATCCCGCTTCGAGCAAGAGCCATGCCAATTGAAGTCATTGCCTGCTGGTCGCTGTTTGTGAGTCTGTTGATCTCATTATTGTGTTGCTATTACTGACATACATTGTACCTACACCCATATATCTAGTACATGCCGAGTACATGATGGATGCATGCCCATGTAGACTTGGGTCTGGATGGGGAGTTCTGCATCTTCGTGGTTACATCTGCATGCCCTCCTTGTTCGCCTATCCTCACTCTTGCCCTGTTCTCAACTCAACACCAAAGGGACTGAACCCCACACCATAATGCCTTCGTGTTCAGATGCCCTCATGGATCTCCTGTCCTCAATTTTCTGCTCTCAACCTCATTCCAACAAAGAAATTGAACTCTCGCAATGCATCTTCATGTTGTCAAGGTGGCTCCAATGCAGGATAGGGAGGTATGTATGTATGTCTCTAGTGTTAGTCTCTGGCGTCTGATGATCTTTTTGCAGGTATTGTATGTTGCTGATCCAGCACAAGCAGATCATCCACACTGATCTGGCGTTCACGTTCACCCTTGGCAACATGGATGCTAATGTCTTCCTCTACTTGATCGAGGCAGGGGTTACCCACTGCGGGTTACATACCAAGTTGAACTACTTATTTTACTTCCTTGAATATTTGAACTGACTTATGCTACTTTTTGGCACTTGTGTGTCATATGCTTCCTTTTTGACTTGTAAAAACAAACAACCAAGTGATTAAGTGTCAATAAGTTAAAAATAAGTTTTAATTTTCAACAAAAGGTCCACCAAGAAATGTGTTAATTTACTGATGTAGGTTCTGGTCTTTGAAGTATGCAACTCGTATGCACGGATGCAAAACTAGTATACATAATATCAGCCCAGTGACCTGCTAATGTAAGATGAAAAAAGTACTTACCACCACCGAGCAGAGGGTAATCAGATTTTAATGCCTTGGCCATGTGGTGCTGAAGCTTGTTGAGGCCAGCTTGCAAAGCCTGTGTCAGTCCGTACACTTGCCACTTCTTTGGAACTCGCTTGAGGTGTGTCTTGAGGTGTTTCTCCATCTGCTTGTAGAGTGGGAGTGTTTGGCAGATTGTGGGGACTCCTTTCTTCTGTAAAGACAGTGTCGAAGTATGAAATACCTTCACAATTGTCATCAGTGCAAGAAGTGCACAATAGATGGGAGAGTCGCTGTGACTAAATACCTCGAGGATGTCAGAATACCATCCCAAAAACTCCCAGTCGAGTAAGCTGAGACACCATTTCTTTTTCTTTCGTACTGCCATGTTCCTTTTCTTTCCAGTGAGACCGTCGTCAAGATGTTCAACCCAAAGGTTAATTGCCTGTGTGATGTGTCAAAAGTGGACTCAGAAGCGAACAAGTACAAACAAATGTACACACTGGTTTGAGTTTCATAGACTGCTCAATCTCTGCACGAGTTGTGTTCCAACGTATGGGCATGCTGTGAATGGGAACAAGATGTTGATTTTCTTTAGAACAGTTTTTCCGAATAAGATGACGCATCCATTTACGTCAGACTTCAGATGCAAGGGAGTTGACCACAATGGCATGAAGCTGTGGACATTACAAGTCAGAAAGTGAATGAGCATTAAACAAGGTACGACTTACTTTATCGATAACACTGAACTTCTTTGTCTTCTTACAAGCTATCTTTGATGTCTTATTGCTCTTGGAGCCTGTGGGAAGTCCAGACTCAGAGGCATCGGAATCTGTGTTATCTCCATCCTGTCTGTCAGTCTCGGATTCGGTGTCACTCACACCGGAGACAGCATCCATGTTCGTATCTGATCCCTCTGCACGAACCCCCTTTGTGTTATGACTAGAGTTCACCGAATGGCAAAGTCTAACACACAACCACTGGGATTCAGTCACAGTTGATGATGATCAAAAGGATAGGATTGGGTGTGAACGTCTAAGTCTACTACAAGTGTAGAAATGAAGAGGTTAAGTCTAAGGAGCACTTATGCTAACTAACCTACTTATATACATAACATTGAATAGGAGATATCTGAGTATGAAAGAAATCAGCCAATGAGAAAAGAGTCATACGATACTGCGGATGACTGATCATGAGTAAGACGGCTACTAAATAGAAACCCAAGATCCAACTGGTTCTTCTTTAGGAAGTGAGATTGTTCTAGCCTGTGGAGTAGGGGAGCCATTCAGAGAAGCAATGGATGATGTGTGAAGAGGTGAAGGTGTGACAGGAAGTGAAGTCATGTGACCGGTTTGGTAACTGGAAGTAGCCAGAGGAAAGCCGAGGAATGAAAAATAATTTGTGTTTGGAATTTGTGACACTTTGCTAATTCCTTGTTCATCTTTCCTGTTTCTTCCTGAACTTCCAGGTTGTCTTCAGGGTCATAGGTGAGTGGGAACTGGTGGGTAACCAAGTAGAGATCATCTTCGTCAGGGTCAGGTGCACAGCCAAGTTTATGGTGCATAGCTCTAATAGATGACAGATTTGGTGAGCCACATTGAGAGAAATTATTACTTTCACTACTCACTGCACAACAAGGTTGATGACATGGGCAGCACACCCAATCTGCAAGTTGGCTCGATTAAGGAACACATTTTCATTGGCGAGCCACTTTACGAGATTCTCATTCAAGACTGTATTGCTGGCCATGTTATTGGTAGCATGAGCAACTATGTTGATTGTGAGAATAGAATGGTATGGTATGATTGCTGTACGTACTGAGTTTCTGTGTAATTTTACGTGCCTGCAGTGCCTTGAAAAGAACATGACCTGTTGCTTTACCAGAGTGATTTCCATCAAGCGGAAGTAGCTCGATTGGACAAGCATGTAGGTCCCAGTTGTTGTCAATCCAGAATGCAACAGACCCAACAAAGGCATACACAGAATTTTTACTCATCCAGACATCACTCAAGAGGCCAATCTGAGACAAGTTTTCCTGAAAGTAAACCAATGAGACTCACAACAGATGTAAGGCTTGGAATGTACAACCTGGAGTAAATTGTTGACCTTTTCATTCATCTTCAGTTCTAGCCGGTCAAGATCATGCTGAACAGTCTGATGTGATGGAATTTTGTATCTGTGAGGTAAGATATATGTGAAGGTTTCCGTCATACCCCCTCTTTTGCCCAATGAAAAAGGTAGATCATCTTCTAAGATGCCCTTGACGTAGTGCTCTCTCCAGCCCCTCTGTGTCACTTGCTGGGCTGGGTTCTCAAAACCTCACTTCGTGTATGCCTGAATGAAGTCTCACTGGGCTGTGGACTCCAACACAGCACAGGAATTATTATTACCATTCTGCTGTTCCACCCATGTGTCATATGAGTGGTCAGCTGAGATGTTCTTACAGCCACGGGCAGGATGGGAGATGAAGTTACTCATTTTCGTCAGCTTCATGGTCTCATCAGCATAAGATTTGCATTTGAACATTCATGGGGATGTTTGGATCATGCTGCAACACTTTAGTTGCCATATTAATCTATTATTTGGAAAGGATAGCCCTCACCTGCACCAGCGGCAGTGCCATTTACAGATCGGCTTCCTGTCATGTGCTGTGAGCTTGGGTTCATCATACTGCTTGAAGGCCCACTTTAATTTTGTTGGAGCACGGCCTGATTTGACCTTCATGTCCTCCACTTCTTCGTCTACAGATGTATCACCATCTTTTGTCATAGTATGCTATGGACATGTTAGCAAACCACAAGATGGTATTGTTATACTCATATCACCTTCTTTTTCACTGCTTGTCCCTTTCCAGGCTGTGAATTTCATTTCTGTTAGTAGAAGCATGATTTTATACATAAGTTACCACATCTTCGTCAGTTGAGTCATCAATGTCTGAAGTCAGATGATTCTTTGGAGGCTGGTAGTCATGATCATCCTTGTCACTATCTAGCAAATATTTGAACATACTAACACTATATAAAAGACGTACTTACCTTCTTGTTGTGGCCTCTTAATCCTGAGTATGAGTTTCTTGGAGCTCGTTGTGCCTTTGTTTTGGGCCTCTTTTACTAATTGGGTTTGCATGCTGCTGGCAGCTGCTTTGCTTGTAACAGCAGTCTTCCGAAGTGTTGGAACTCTGATAGAACAACTCTAAGTCAGTGACAGCTCAGCCCAAGTGAACAATGGTAGTATGTTTACACTTTGTAGATTAGATTCAACAATGTCTCTATCCAAGCTTGTAGGAGAGTAAGGCCATCATTTACCTTGATCCTAGGAACTCGAGCAAAGTGTGATGCAAAGCTGTGTGCAAGCTTCAGTCCATACTCGCCACGTACAATGAGCTTCTTTTCTCATCATCATTACATTGAAATGCCCATTCCCATGAGCGATTAAAAGAGTAAAACGGCCCCTCTTCCTCATCAACATCAAAATCACAAAGATGTGTGGCAAGAGGGCTATCCTCTGTTCCTTCTGGCACAGTCAATGGCAGGCCTGTGATTGCATTTGAAGGTCAGCAAGAAGCTGATCAGTGCTGCGGCTGCCAGATATGGCCATGTTTTTGATTTGAAGTGCAAAAGTTGCAGCATGTTTCCGATTCTGCCAAATTTTGGTGTGTGGGAAATTTATAGATAAACTGTACAGTTCAAACTTCACATTGTACGTGGTCAATCTGTCTCTTTGTTCATGTTCCTAGGCCACCAATGTTCAACTGTAGGTATTCAGAATATGGATAAATACAGTGACCATAATGTATTGTATTCATAATGTATTGTAACATATTCACCCATATTCCTCATGACTGGGAATACAGGGCCTGGGTATTATATTCAGAGTATTTGAATATAATCCAAATAATAGTCAATCATATTCAATATTGTGGACAGCACTGGTACCACTTGCTCATAGCTCTCCAACTTGTTGTCTACCAGCAGATTACTACCTGATTCATCAGCGCTATAGCCAAGAGGGACAGATGATTCACCCAATGCAATGTGCTGCAGAAAAATATTCATGGAAACATTGCTAGGATTGAGCTCAACATCTGCCACATGTGTGAAAGGTGGCTCTGCTTCCTTGTCAGCCTTGGGAGTTTTATATTGACCTGTTTTGATACAATCCCAAGTCATGGTGTTGTTTTTCTGCACATCACACAGTGCATGAAGAGCCTCACGACTGGTGAGGCTTGCAAAAGAGAGGTTAAATGCCATACCAGCCTTGCACTGAAAGAATGACTAAGTGTTTCAACATCAGTGAGAAAAATGGGGACAATGTGAGTGAGATACTTGTTTGACTATGTTGGGCTTGTTAATAGCATGGTAACCATTGATGAGCCAGCATAAAGATCTATCATGGAGAGTGGGTAATGTTGTGTCCAGTTGGATGACATGTGCAGCTTTATCTTCCTTCAGTAACAACAATGACTCCATCAGGAAAACATTGAGTCCCTTATCTCATCCTTAACGCAACTTATTTGCCTTTTTTTGCAAAATAAGGAGAATCATGTGAAACTTTTGTTCCTTAGAATAAGCAGAAAATAAGAAGATCCTCGTCCTTAGGACAAGGACCTCATCCTTAAGACAAGGAGATTGACAACTTAAGACAGTTAAGACAGGAAAAGCAGTCAAAAGGTACTATTAGCATGACAGAAAATGAATTAACAAGTAGCTTAAGGAGTGAGTCCAAGGAAAGTAAGTGCAGTGACTATAAATAATAAGGAAGTGCCACCAGTCCAATAATGTGCATAAGAATATTTGAGAGGGGGTATACTGCACAGGTGTCGTCTAAAAGCTGTTGCCAGTCAGTTCAAACATAACTCGTTTGCAACGGAATATAGGTAGTAGAGATTGAGGGGGAATGATATGACAATGATATTATAATCCTGTTGCAACATGTCAGCAATGTAGCCACACCAAAATAATAAAAATAAAAATACAGAATTGAATGTGAGACCGTGGATTGACCGGAGGCAGAGAAGCTTCAACACCAGGCACAGAAAACTCAGATGATGCACCACTGTGGCATGGGCACTTCATAAAAGGAGTTGCCCGTGCAATAATCTCCTTGACTCATGACTGTGGCAACTCCTTCAGCCTTTCCATGTATGTGATTGTGTCTGTCTCCCAGTTCCCAGCAGAGAAGGCAGTTCCAGTATTACTCATCCTGTTTGTTGACTCATTGAACGTGAGTTTGATCTTGTGGTTTTTTTTTGTTGTTGTTGGAGGGAAGCAAATGACTTTTGGACACCAAGATGAGCACATGCTCGGCCTGCAAACATTAGCTACTGCTCAGAAAACATCAACCAGACTCACGGCTGCAGTCATCAATGCAAGTGCAGTCTCGTAACAAGGCATTCCAGACTCCAGGGTGTCAATCTTCTGGTTTCCAGCAATCACGTTTAAATGTGCAGTGAAGATGCACAAGATATACTCTGATAAAAAGGCTCCAGGATGGTCTTCATTGTCAGGGTCCTCATAGACGAAGCATGAATCCTCAAGTTGATTGACAGCGAATTCTTTGTGGGCAGCTTGCGTTTGGTACTCTGGCTTCGAGGCAAAGAAGGCCATCAAAACTGTGATTGCTGTTGAACCAAAGGAGGCCCTCCACTCGTGAATCCTCTGTAATGCCTGAACCATGGGGAGTTAGGTACCATCTCTAAATGTGAAAGGAAGCTCACCAGTTCATAGCTATAATCACCAACTTCAAAATCATGCGGTCTCCAGTTTACACCAGCTATCGTGATTCCGAGGTATATCTCATACAGTGCATTGGAAAGTTCATCCTCTGGGATGGTCCAGGGGTAGCTGGAGTTGCCGACCTAGTACATGAGCGCTGGAATGAGTTTCCCTCTCCAAACCTTGAGGACGTCATTTGGTAGGTGAGCATTCTTAGGCTTTTCTTTCTTCAAGTTGATCGATCCTGCCTTGTTAGTAGAACTTGTGGGAATGGGACTGCTATCCTTGGTCTTTATGCACTTTGTAACTGTTGTGTTATCAGAGACATCTATGAACATCTATCATATGGTGTGGTGTCACTTGGTATCTCACTGGTCAAAAGATAACACTCACAGTTGTCATAGAGCAAACAGCAACCTCCACACCATCACTGTCCTTCATGTTTACATCACCATCATGGATTCCAATGTCCTCATTGTCGCTATTGGCCTCTGGATCATCAAGAATTTCTAGAACCTCTTCAGTGGCAAATCCCATTTTCTCCACATCTGAGTCTGGATCCATGGCTGAGAATGCCTGTTTCCTCCCCTTTTGCGTGCTCTTGACTTTCTGATGCATGTGTACAATGTCCTGGCTCAAGTCATCAGTGGGGACCCCAAAGTTGGTGATTTACTCACTTTCCCACCCCTTCATCTACGAGGCTCATACTCCTCAGGTGTATCATCTAACTCAAAGTCAATTGCATCTCCATGATTCATAACTAGTAAGAAATTTATTTTTAGTGCATGCATGTTGTCTTGACAAGCAAGGCTTACAGGAGGTATGGATGCTACTAGGTGGCGCTGATGGTTTGACCTGAGGCTTCAAGGCAACTTTGTCAGCCCAGTTCTCAATGATGCCTTCGGATGTGTCCAGTTGTTTGGAACTTTGGCTGATTGAGTCAAGCAAGCATATGAAGTCGAAGTAATAGAGTGTGAGTTCTGATAGAAGCAATAGCATCATGGTTCAAAAATAGCAACTTACAGCAATTTGCTGATGTCCCTGCTGACAGTGCTTCCAACACATGTCTCACTGGCGCTCCCATCAGATATGGAGACACCGAAATTCAACACTTTGCAGTTTGCTACAACACTCTCTCTAGATGTGAGTCATAAACCTGCATGCCTTTTCTGCCCTGTAGTACCCTGAGTAGCTGACTTGGTTTGAACAGCTGTGCGAGTCAGTGTCCACTTCAAGTAAGTATGTCTCTTATACTACAAACTACATGGTGTGCTTACTCGGTTTCATATCTCCTGGATGTTCTGTGCTTTGGTTGGGTGCACAAGGCTTCTGAATCGGCCTTGGTCTAACAAGTCTTGGAGGGCCTAAAAGTTGAGCTTGTTGCTGGAGGGCCATTGCATCCTCCTGCATGGCAGTCCTGATATGTGATTTTTCTGCTGCAGCAGCCTTGGTCTCTTTCTGGTCTTGTTTTTGTTTTCTCTCAGCAGCAATCACCTCCTTTGGGTGCTGCTATTGGTTTGCATTGCAAAGCAGGTCTCCGGGATGTTTATCCACATTACTGGCACGGGTTACAGGGCGCTGAGACATAGATGTGAGGGCTTGAATGAATGACAAGAAAAGAGTGTTTGGGCTGTTAGTGAAGAAAGAGTTTGAAAGGTGGGCAGTGTTTCTCATCAGTTTTGAGCTTTATTGCGCTCAATCTGACCCTAGAGCCAATTCACACAGTCTAATGCATTCCGCATTCAACTTGGTCCTTCCAAACTTTAACTTCGTGATATTTACACTGCCTCGTACTAAATATTCTTTGTGTCGATCAAAACTTTCAGTATGGTACCATCCCACTTGCATTCACCACTTCCCCACCCTTGCTTCAATAAAATTGTTTGGCTCTGATGTCAGTTCCCTGGTTGCAGTTGCATGTTCAAGAACAAGGCTGGCCTGACAAAGCGCACACACACGAAGCACCCAGAACTGCTATGCAATCGCCAGTCATATCACCAAGCAGCACCCACTGGCAGAGTCGGTCCAGCCAATCCTGAGCCGAGAGCTGATCATGAACATTGGGATTTTGATGTACCTAACCCTGACGATGAATTTGAAAATCCAGATGGCTTTGCACCAGCTTGCAATCACCAGGATTTTGATGGGCCCAACCCCAATGCCGAAGTTGAGCATCAAAATGGTTTTTAGCCTGAGGGTGGAAGTTGGGTAGAACTGGGACCTCTTTTTCGAGCTTTTCATGCCCATCTCACTGGTAAGCACTGTTGTTGTCAGCAGACGTGTTTGAAACCAAACCCTTCACTCAGGACTTAAATGTGATGCCGAGGGTAATTTTATCGATCAGAATGTGCCTCCACAACCCCAAACTGATGCACCACCAAATGATTGGACCCCATATGAAAACCGAGTCACGTTTGAAACTGCCAAATATTTTTTCCAAGCAGAATCAGACATCTGCAAAACAAATTGACACTCTCCTTGACTTGTGGGCTGCAACATTGATTAAGCACGGTGACGCTCCACTGTTCACAAGTCATCGTGACCTATATGACACAATTGATGCGACACCACTTGGTGATGTTCCATGGGAGACATTCTCCATGTCCTACACTGGCACCAAACCACTGCATGACATACCTCCATGGATGAATGCAACATATGATGTCTGGTTTTGCAACCCTCATCTCCTTTTGCATGGCTTGCTCAGGAACCCTGACTTTGACAGGGAAATGGAATATGTCCCATATCAGGATTACACTCTGGAAGATAAGCGCTGCTTCAAGAACTTTTTCTCAGGCAACTGGGCATCGAACCAAGCTGTACGTGCTTGTACATCTGTCACTGATGTAGAAAACTGATGGCACTGCATGTTATTTACTTAAGATACTATTTCTCAAAACAAAGAGACTCATGGATCGAATTTTATGCTGCTAATCATAGGCAGCAACAAGACAACAGTTTTGGTGGCCACAGGGCACACCGAATACCACCCTCTCTATATGTCAGTAGGCAACATTTTTAACAGTACATGATGTGCACATCGCAATGGTGTGGTTTTGGTGGGCTTTGTCGCCATACCAAAAAGTAAGCTGTTTGTTATGTCTCTGTCCTTACTGACTCACTTTTTATATAGCTACAAAGGAACACGCTGGCGATACAGATTATCGCAACTTTCGATGGCAAATGTTCCATTGCTCGCTTGCCAGAATCTTCAAGGCCATCAAACCATACATGAACACCCCTGACATTGTTTGCTTCCCTGACAGTCATTTTCGCAGAGTCATATATGAACTGGGTCCATACATTGCAGATTATCCAGAGCAGGTCTTGTTGTCTGGGGTAGTCCAGGGATGGTGTCCAAAGTACCTGCTCAATGACAACTGACTTGACTTGATGCTGACTATTATAGGTGCCTTGCTAACCACAGAGACTTAGACGGAGATTGACCGTGCTTGCACTGGTGCAAAAAACACAGAGAACTCCTTGCTGAAGAGCTTGAGTATGGAAAGTTATGGGAGGAATATGGTATTGTTGGTGACCTTATGGTGAGTCTAATTGCTATGATTCGCATCTTAATATCTCACTTTTATTTATTCAGCCCTTTACAAATGATTTCCCTTGAGCAGATATCCATGAGTTGATTTCCCCAGACATTCTGCACCAGATTATTAAAGGCGCTTTCAAGGATCATCTGGTGGATTGGGTGGAGTCTTATCTAAAGAACACACTTAGTACTTTGCATGGCATGCAGGTTATGGATGACATTGACAATAGGTAAGAGACTCCCAGTTTTGTTCATTTCATCACTAATAGTATGTCCTCTATCATCACAGGATAGCAGTCATTGCTCCTTTTGCAGGTTTACAACAATTTCCTGAAGGACATGGATTCAAACAATGGACTGGTGACGACTCAAAAGCATTAATGAAGGTGTGTTACCTTTTCCCTCATTTTTTGTACATCCTCTACTCTAGCTCTAGTCATTCATACCCTGTTACTACTTCCCTTCTTTCTCTTCTCTCTCACTATAAGTCATGCCAGACACCAGGATATAAGCTGACCTACTAATCAGGTCTACCTGCCTGCTATCAGGGGCCATGTCCCCGAAGATGTAGTGCGCACCTTCAGTGCATTCCTCGACTTTTGCTATATTGTCCAGCATGACACACTCACTGAGGACAACCTTCTACAACTTCAGGATACCCTTGATCAGTTCCACCAGTACCAGGAGATATTCAAGACAACTGGTGTCATGCTGTCATTCTCGCTGCCATGGCAGCATTCATTAAACCATTACTCACTCCTTATCCAACTATTTGGGGCCCCCAATGGGCTTTGTTCTTCCATTACAGAGTCAAAGCACGTCAAGGCTGTCAAGGAGCCCTGGCGCCGCTCGAGCCAATACAAAGCACTTGGGCAGATGTTGCTCACAAATCAACATCTCGACAAATTGGTGGCTACACGCACAGATTTCCAGGCACATGGAATGTTTAGGGGCTCATGTCTGTCTGAAGCTTTGCACAAGCTTCAAAGTCATAGGTGATTTCAATATTATTTATTGAAGTATTCTCATATTCTACACAGGTCACATAGACTCTGATGACAATGACAACAATCAAGTGCCTGTTCTCAAAGACAGGTCTGGGTATCTGAATGTCAATGAACCCAAACATAGATCTGCTGAGGGTGAAGTTGGCGAAACAGTTGATGGACCTACAGTGGAGGCTCATGTTGAGCTTGCAGCAACACCTCATGAGTCTGCCCCTACTCTGTTTCAGTCTTACTAGTACTGACTTGGATGCTACTTGTTCATAGGTTGTACAAGGAATGTGCGTGCACTCAGTGACGAGCTTGAGCTCCCCAATTTTCCACAAATGATCCAGCAGTTCCTCCATGATCAAGTGCATGCTGCCAACCCTGACCCTCCTGTGTTTGACCCCACCACAGCACTATTGTTCTTGTGGAAAGTCTCAAATTTCAATTCTACAGCAGCATCATTCTACGCCCCCAGTGACCTTAGCAGCACTGGAGGCATGCGACACGAACATATCTGGGCAGTACCATCTTGGTGTGGAGGTGCTCCACGGCATGATTGTGTCATTGTTAACATGAACACTGGCACTGATCTTATGAATGGCCTTCCAGTTGCACGAGTGCTCTGTTTTTTTTCTTTCAACAATCGCACATCATTTTTTCAATGTGCTGTCGTTCATTGGTTCTCCCATGTCCTTGAAGAACGTGATCCAGACACAGGGATGTATGTTGTTTCACCCTCGACACTTGACGCTGTCGGCACACCAGACATCTCCATAATTCATATTGATTGCATCTTCCATGCAGCACATCTTATTCCAGTATATGGCTCAAACTTCTTGCCTCATGCAATTGCTACACATGACTCCTACAATGTCTTCCGATCTTATTTCATCAACAAATATGCTGATCACCACGCATTTGAGATCACTTGCATGGTGCAACAGGCGGCATTGGCACACTCAAGTGCTTGTCGCCACTTGATCCTGGCAATACAGGTGCATTTTTAAATCTATCTATCTATGTACATTACTTACAGCTATTTTCATGTGTTTTTCAATGCTAACATTTACACTCATTCATGGCGCATGACTATTTTTTTCAGGCTTCACCCCTCATGCACCCTCTTGCACCACCACTGCTCTACCTGCACCTTCCCAACTCTTGTGAAGAGATCTCGTCCGTGGTCCTCCTCAAGATGAAGGAGACTGCTGAGTCCTACTTGAGCTATACCTTCAGCAATGCCACACCCTGTACCATCTGCACATTTGTAATATCTACTCCCCCACCAACTCTCTGTTAAGGTTGTGCTCAAGGGAAGAGTAACTCAGAGGGCTTGGCTTCAGCTTGTGCGCTGCACCCCTTACCTGAGTACATGCCCTTAATTTCTGAGAGGTAGAAGGAAAGTCCAATGGAAGTCCGGGTAAGTCCAGAGATCAGATGCAGGGGGAGTTCGGCGGAACTCCAGAAGGCTAGGAGTGAATAGAGTAAGGCTACTTCGGACAAGTCCGGAGTAAAAACGGAACAGAGATAGACTACCATAAGGTAGAGCCGGAGATGTAGTCTTAAGGAATAACCCTAAGACTCGGAGATTGACAAGAGATCAGACTCAAGTCCAGGGAAGCAGGAATGAGCAGGAACTAAGATGATATTCGAACTGAGGAGTACCAGAGTTTTACAGGAGTTTATATACTGTAGGTATCATGTAAGTAATCAGTCAGCAAAGTAAAAGCTATGCCTGAAGCATATGGAAAGTCTATTAGTAAGTGTATAACGGATTAAAGAAATGAAGTCAGAAATGAAGTGCAGACGGATAGATCAGTAAGCAAAGCAGAATGGTATACAACCAGTAGCCAGAGAGCAGTATTCTAAAAGGAGATAGGTGTGAGTATGGAGATGAAAATGGAGCGCCAGGCGGACAACAGGACAGAGACCCAGGCTTTTGTAGGGGAGATCCAGGATTCCAGGTCCAGAGGTATGGGATATGACACTCTCCCAGTTTTACTACTTCCGGTATACACCCGTGTTCAAGGACTTCTTCGTCCCACCAGCACCACTTCATCCCCCATAGCTGTCCAAGAGGATGAACAACAGCACATTCTGGAATTCATCACTTCTTCATGGTCTGATAATGCACACATGTCCTTATGCATCTCTGGTACACCTGGAACTGGCAAGACCACGCTTGTCAACTCTGTCCTGTGTTTATTGGAGGCGTCTGAGGGCATGTCCAACCGGAGAGTGATATCTATTAATTGCATGGCCTTGACTGGGGTCAATGCCCTCTGGGATCATCTTTGTGAAGAGTTGTCCCACACAAGCACTTCTAAGAATGGTGCAAAACCTTGCAAAGCCAAGGGTAAGTAAGCAGTCGAGAAGGCATTCTCTAGTTCAAATAATAAGTGGTGTGTACTGTCACTACTGCTCATCTCGTTATCTGACCTTGGTACCAGCATTCTCGTGCTTGATGAACTCGATCATATTGTATCTTCAAATCAGACACTTTCATCAATTTTCTCCCTCTCACAACACCTCCCATCCACCCTCTGCATTATCGGGATTGCAAACACGCATACCCTCACATCTTCCTTGGCACAGTTGTCTATTTGTGAAGCTTCCAGCGCCCTCACTCTTCACTTCGGCATGTACTCCTCCCAGCAACTTCTTCAGGTGCTGCAAGCACGTCTGTCACCTCTCTATGATACTCTAGAATGCCCACAAGCAACAGAGCAAGTCAAAAAGTTTCTTCCTACTTCAACCTTGACTCTCCTCATGAAGAAAATTGCATCACAAACTGGTGATGTTCGAGCATTGTTGTTCGAGGTCCTTTGGGGCACAATAGACCTGGCCGTCACAGGTTCAAAGGTCCAAGATGCAGATACAAATCCTCTTGCCACTCCACCTCTCATTGTTAAACCGGATCACATTCTTGCGGCCCTGAAGGTGTATCTACCTTTCACTGGCAGTGGTTGCTCCTCCACTTCCTTGATGCCATCCTCTGCCAGTAGTGAAACCGCGTCCAAGGTCTGTAATCTTGGCCTGCAAGCCAGACTAGCCCTCCTATGCATGCTTCTTGCATCAAAGCGGATGGAGGCAACTTTATTGCTGTCCTTGTCTGCCACCTCGATGCCTACCAAGTCCCCTGTGAAGCGCACAAGCTCTGCATCAGCAAATCACTTTGCCTCTGTGGGCTCTGTACAGCTCTGTACAGAAGGGACCAAGCTATGGCCAGCCATTTTTTGGTGGTGGGAAAAAAAGTGTTTTGCTGATGTGCTGTTTCTCAAAGAACTCCTGGGCTTGATGTCGCACAGCTCCACCGTCACCATCCCCATGCATATACTGTGCATATGGGTGCAAGTAGCACTCTCAATACCCATGGGTTTACCCATGCTAATGCCGTGACACTCGACTTGTCTTGTACTTCCTTAGAACTCCTTAGAAATCACATCCACCTTAAAAACAGTTATTCAAAAGTTCACTAAGTAGAAGAATAATGCCTTGGGCATCCTTAAACATGCTTATCCACCTTACTGAGTTGCCCAAGGAAATTAAGGGCCGAAAAGGGATTCGACGTTTTCCTGATGTCTGTACAGAGATTCACAGAGTGAGGTGCTACTGTGATGAACTGGCTAATTGTACAGCTGTAAGCATGCGCTTACGCTGATTGGACACCGCGCTGCATTTGTCTGTGTTTGGCTGCTGATGTTGATTCATTATATATAACTCATCGCTGATGTACCTGTATCTTATCTCTTACCGTACCGCCGAATCCCATAAGCTCATCCACGTTATCTCTGTCCGATTGCCTGTTAGTGTTTGCCGTCTACTGTGACGGCGTTCCAACAGCGCTGCACAAAGCCGAGTAGTTTACTGATGTGCGTTACTTGACCAGAGGCGGCGATGTGTACAGTGGACGATTATTTCCCCACAAATTGAAGTGGTTTTATTGGTCGCTTTAGTGAGTGGTTTGCACGCAGTGACAAGACAAGGAACACCTATGATCTGCCTCGGTGCTATGCGTATGCTCGTTGCGCTCTCGCCGGTCGCAAGTGTGGAGTGCAACGAAAAACGAAACCTTGCGTGCACGAGACCACGAGCATAGGATTGAGTGATGGCCTATGGAAAGACCACTATCGAAAGTACGCCAAATCAACTGTCTGCGAAATTAGGTTTTCTGCCTAATTTCTAACTCGACCACAATCAATACCAGGCTCTTTGACTCCTAATCCATTTCCTTTACAATAGTCCACTGTTTACCCCACCGACATACCCGTATGAAGCAGTGCAGGCTGGGATGCCAAGGTTGTAAGGGTCATTTCCAGGTTGGCACTTGGAGTTAATTCCCGCATACGGAAAACATATGTCGCTGGGGCCTGATGAAAGTGCCCAATCCTGGAATTTTCCAAACATCGGTGGGTGAGTATGCATGTACTGCTGTGAGAGACAATTACTTACGTTCGGCGGATTGTATGAGCACTCTGTGAATGTTCCCGGATTTGCAACAGAAGGGTAAAAGCACGAGATGGTGTCGCCTGAGCACGTCCAGTAGTTGAGACATGCATCCCCTTGCGATATACTGATACTCTCGTAATCGCAATTAGGGCAGGCCTCGCATTCGGCGTCCACTCCCGTGCTGAGCGCAAAGAGGTTGTAAATGATCAAGGCCGCGGCTAGTACAAGACGAGTCATGTTTGCACTGACGTGTTAATCGTTAGATTTAGCCCCAATTGAAAGCGGATTGCGGTCAGGAAAACATACACGGTGTGGTTGTTTTAATTGCTCACCAATTCTTTGGCTAGGGACAGTCGCTCTTATATGTCGTCAACAAGTTGCTTCAGGCACGATTAGGGATGTTGTGAGATCCCATAAATGTCGCGTTCCGTGTCATATGATCCACGGTGTGGGTCTGTTCGAATGACATTAGTGTGATCACTTTCTTTGCCTACCCATGCACATCATAGTTGTTCACAGTCTTTTTGCTCACCCACCGATTTTGGGGTCAAATTAACACATTGCCTTCACATGAATTTCCAGTGCCCACAAAGTAGATATCCAGCAACCACACAGTCAACGAGCCGACATGAAATACTCACATATACTTGCAACAGGTCAGACTCACCGAAATACATATCGTCTCACAAGTGTGATTAGTTCCTCTTCAAATCAGGAAGGGAGAAGTAATCGTCATCCCGGTCACCCTCGCCGAGTGCGTCCATGTGCATGAGAGTTCGATAAGTAAGAGCTTAGAGTCAACTTGAATGAACTTCAACACGATGGCGGAGGTTGGGCGGAAGTGCAACGCGTGACGCAACTTGATGCCGAGCCAGTACGCTCGTGCCGACCGATAATTTTGATGAATTCTTCTAAGTTTTCACTGATCTGACAGCATCACGGTGCACCGCGGAGGCCTCTTTCTAGAGGTCATGGTATAATGTAGACAGCGTTAGCCGCAGGTATGGATAGGCTACTGTACTTGCCAGCTTCGGGGAGCGTAGCGGATGTGTATCGGAGCCGGTTAGTGTGGAACGGATCTGGTCAGAGTGTAACGGAGCCGGGTGGAGTGGATCGGAGCAATGGGAACAAGTGGAAACTTGTTATGCTAATAGGAGAGATAATATTTCGACTTCCTATCTAGTGCATAATACTCTGTACTTATAGTCTAACTAATACTATGATAACACTGCTAATCCTGAGTGATTCGGGATACCTTTCATCCCGGTATGCGATGTACAATGTTCTGCGCAGTAAAGCACTGCTCCGCGGTGAATGATTTAAATAGGGTTTATAACGCTAATATAGTCCGGATGCCATCCTAGCATCTCCGGAGTTAAACTATCCTACGGATCCGGTTGCTTGTCCGTCGGGGCGGGTTGGAGTTGTCCTGCGGTGTCCCGAACTTGTCGGTGGGTGACCGGAATCCAACACTCATAGGCGCAATTTTACAAATTGTGGCGTGCGCATCATGACCAACAATACGAGGCAAGGTTGCTGACTTGTTCAGCGTTGCATCAGTGCATGCGAGACGATTCCTATTTAACTAATGCAATGGTAAACTAATATGGACATGCGTGTATGTAGATCAATGTACAATGCAATATGCCAGATGAGCTCGAACGTGTGTAAAACCCGCTAGGAAAAAAAGACTGTACAAACCAGCCTCCCCACCCAATAATAAGATGTCGTTATCCCCACTAACATAAACACTACTTTTAAGAGAACGCGATGCACGGCTGGACTCACGACGGTCACCCTCGCTAGCCCAGGCCCGTTGCTAAGCTCTTGTGCGACCTTCTGCACAAGTGTCATGCCCAAAGGCTTCAGCACGCCCTCCCATATCTTTTGACGCCGTCTACCCCCAAATATACCCGCACTCCGCTCACCCGTTTCGCCCTCAGGGCCAAAGACATACACCTTGCCACGAGAAGTGTCCCATGGCCGCTCTCCCTGCGCAAACTCGATCCACCGTTCCTGTATCGCGTCTCGCACATGGGCATACATCATCTCGTCGACAACAGGTTGGGCCCACCCACGGAAACTCCACTCTGGGCCGTAAGAGAACTTGTCGACATCCATGAGCTCAAGCTCGTCAACGGTGTACATCTTGCCTAGGATCTCGCCCACGTCAGCAGAGGTCGATCTTGATGATGGAAGTGATGGGAGCGACTCGTCATCGTCAAAAGCAGTAGGTGAAGACGCAGCTGATAATGCGAGTGAGACGTTGTCGAACAAGTATATTAAGTCTGCGGCGTGGTGCGGCATCCCCCGTGCTGGACCTTCCTGATCAAACACATAACGCCAGACCTGTCGACCAGACCTCTGCTCAGCTTGAACAACACACTCTGTAGGCCATGCTATGCGTGCATCCTCCACGAACTCGAGTAAACGGTCGGTAAGATCGTCCGACAAAGTGTGCGGGGCTATCTCGTATGCATTAAGAAGAGCGGAGGATTTTGTGATCGACTGGCAGATTGCACGAACTCGTCGCACAACAGCGGGAGCAGCCCACTGGTGTGCAGGCTGAGACCAAAGAGAAGAGTCGCACGCGCAGTCACCGATGAGGAGGGGCTGGAGACCAGGAGTGGGTGTAGGGGGGATAGTAGGCATACGGTTACCTAATGGGCGTGGGCTTCGGCTCTTGCTTTTGTCCTTGCGAATGGCAAACCGCAATGAATTCAAACCTCTGTCAAGAGGAGCTCTGGGGGGTTCTTCCGACTCCGAAGGCGGGCAAATGAAATCTTTGAATCCCTTCCTGAAGAAGACACCGTCATCGACGGCCCGGAAGGGGAGATTGACGTTGACAAGTGATTCAGGATCTACAGCACGAAGTTGTGCGACGCAAGAGCTACGCAGTGGAGCCAACGCTCTAGACAGTTGCCATCCAGCTGAATGCAATTCTGGAGGACTGTGCTCGATGATTGCGCTTTGAACGATTGCGCGGGAAAATAGGGGGCAAGTCAAGTTGGCATTGGAGTGCAGATGAGCAACGATGTCTGCTGCTCCCGAGGAATGTCCGAATAGGGTGACATTGGATGGGTCTCCTCCGAAATCTGCAATGTAACGGTTCACCCATTCTAGTGCCTGGCGTTGATCGCGCAAACCTGTGGAATACTACATCAGCGAGAGCGATGTGGGGAATGTAAGATAAACTAACCATAGTTACCCACACCCTCGTCGCCTGCTGCTCGGTTATCATCTGCCAAGTGTGGGCTTGCGGCAACACCAAATACGCCTATGCGAAAGCTAACCGTAGATGAATACCACACTAATGCACGTAAGGCAGAAGGAGACGTACTTGATTGTGACCATTATGATCGGTTTACCAACACGAACACTCTTTCTAACAAGAGCGCCACCATCATAGACCCAACTGGAGCCACAACCACGGTTGCCTCCGCTACTCGCATGAGCGTCTATCACAGGACAGAGCACGAGGCCCGGCTCACCCATGAATCCAGACCATAACTGGAAGTTGCAATTTACTGCGGTGGCCAGCAGGACAGGTAATGTTCAAGTTGAGACACTCAAACTCGTCCTGCTTGAAGACTTGTCTTGGGATATCGCTATCGGAAAGACCAAGGAGTTCCTCTTCAAGACTCTTTTGGTCAGGTTGTGGGCATATTGGGCTGAACGATCACTTTAGCACGTTGAAAAGGCGCAAAAAAAGGGGTCGTACCCATGACGAGTTGCATCAACTGAGGAGGGGTATGAAGTGACTAGTTTCGATTGACGAAACCGAGCTGGTACGCTGGCGTATTTGATTCCGCGGAATTGGTGTATGGGTACATCCGGGGAGGATATTGGATGATCGACGCCTTTGAACGTGGTTCCTAGCGCATTGTGGTGCAGGATAACATGCGAACGATCGAGTATCATGGCAGTTGAGGTAGGGAGGAGAAGGGGATGAAAGGTGGAGATCTTTGGTGGTAGAGGAGTAAACGGAAGATATCCAGTAGGTCGTGTTTCGATCAAGGCTGTTGGCCCACTTGTATACTAACATCATCGATCCTAAACAAATCAACACAGGCAAGAAATCCAAGCGGAAAGCTCAGAAAGGCAGGTCTGGAGATGGAGTCGATCGCCACACGTGATGAGCGGGACAAACCGGGATCAAAACCAGGCTCAATGATTCTGTCAATTGCATGCGAAACTCGAAACCCAAATAGATCAACGCAGGCAGTGCAATGCTCAAAAATGCTCAGAAAGGCAGGTCGGGAGGACTGGTGAGCGGGGCAAACCGGGATTAAAATAAATCTCCCATTGATTTCGCTGTCTGGAACGAGCTTCGAGCCAATCTCCGCGTGATATGATCAAGTCAAGTGAATAGATTTGACGTACAAAGAACTCACGCAAAATGATGGAGCTAGTATGACGCGTGACTCTGGCACTCTGGCGTTGCGCCTTACATTTGTAGCCCTGACCGGCACCACTATGGCTTTCCGTGCACTGCATCCACAACCCAGAGGTACCTCTGCGCATAGCGGAAGAAGTAAGACTTCAGTTCTGCGCGATTAGGGTCGAGATCATGTGTGTTCAAAGGAGTTTCCAATCTGCATCATCGGGTTCAGTAGTTTCAAACGCACCGAAACACCATTAACAAAATCAGCCAATGCAATCGTCAAGAATTTAATGATGACCACTGCAAGAATACATATGTAACGATAGAAAGCAACGAGTCCGACAAGCAAGACTGTTTAATGACTGTTACCACCGTGATCAGCAACAACGCTCTGGCCGGATGGGTCAAGTACGTATCATCAAAAGGCAACACGCAACACTTACCTCAAAGTGCATGCATCATGAGTGTCGGTTCATCGCGGCGAATATAACTGGGAGAAGATTGCTCATATCATGTAATGGTATATCGAGAAGAGCTTTTATTCCATCGATGGGACCAATCGTTTTATTTTGGCAAGCAGTCTCGGATCGATACGATTCCAGGTTCCCACGTTCAGACCCCGTTAGTAGCGCTCATCCAAGGTTCTCGAAATGCCATGCAAGGCCCTGGCAGGGTAGCTTCATAATATTATTGCAGAGTATCCCTGGATGGCACAAGGATGGCGAGACGTTTTCCTCCCACTTCAACGTCGACTCCACACCCCGAACTTCATCCCAGCATGTCATTTAAATCTTCCGATGAGCATTATGATTCTACGCATGTGCACCGTGGTTCAGCAGGTAAGGATAGCTCTGCATATGTTGAAGCTCTGATGAAAGCCCATCTTCAACTGTTTTTTTTTGCTGTAGTCGATGCGTGTAGTCCTAGGAAGCCTTCGTAATCAAGAGGGACATCCTATCCTTCGTGGCAGACATTTTGTGAGACTTTGCCAGTCGGGTCTGTCTGCGTAGCCCTGCAGGCTGCCATCGCAAGCTAGAAATGCCGTGAACAAGTCTGACAAGTCATGAAGACATGTACAAAGGGTCCTCATGCGTCACATATAAGGCCGGCCTTCACGATTTGCATCTACAGCTCACCCTTTCCTTGTCCGCGCGAGGTATCTGATGGTGGCATTATACTATTCCTCGCGACTGAACGGTGAGCTGAAGAAAGTGGTCAGTATATTGTTGTCTTATGTTTATCGTTCTTTGGAAGTCGTGGGGTTGGTGTCACATAGCATTGCCATCCTCTGCACCATCTTCAGGCTTCTTTACAGAGGCTGGATGCGTCACTTCTGGTGGGAAGATACATGGGCGGCATTTGCACTCATCGCAGACGGTAGAATTTTCCTTCTACATTGCCTTTATCAACAAATCGACCACATCTGCTAGTTGTTTGCCTGACATGTATCTGGCTCGACAGAAGGGTAACTTGTGAGTACTTGAGGTCCCACTCTAAGATTGATCACGTGTTCATATCAGTCGAAGCCTGGACCCTCACAGTAGCTTTCACCTCTGTCCTGTGGTACGCATCACACCTCGCTCAGTTACATTTCAATCTCACTGGTCCAGGGCTGCGCGTATGAGCATCATTTTCTCCATCATCCGCGTCGCCAACTACTCAGGCTCCAAGATCCACAAACAGGTCACCTATCTTATTGCAGTTTCCTTCGCGTGCATGTGGGCCGCATCGGTCGCACAGAAGATAATCATCTGTGAATTCCATTCCTGCTACATGGGTGAGTCAGTGGCGGTCACGCTTCTGATCAGTTAGTACCTTTGTGCTTTATTAGGTTGCTATGATCCTCAAATTATGTGTTTTTTGCAGCAGACGTAATCGCGGATGCGTCCCTCGTTGCCGCGCCGCTGTATCTCTGGAAAAACGTAGGGTTCTCGCGTAGCAGAAAAATATTAGTCCTGTCTTCATTCGGCGCATCGCTTCTGATCACTGCCATCACAATACCTCACTCTATACTCCTCCTCGAGGTCCACACCACAACTACGCTCATCTTCGCGCACGTCAAGGTAAGCACGTTCCCGTCCTCTCGCCGCTCTTCAATATCCGATGGAAATCAGACCGCCCTCAGTCTCATCATCTGTAACCTCCTGGTGATCGTTACCTTCGCATACCGCGTATGCTTGAAGGAAACATTCGATCTCGACCAGTCCAGCGGAGTTTTCACGAGCGTCGTCATGGCGCAGATACCTTGTACCACGAACGGCGGGACGTCATTCGCTGAAGAAGTGGAGACAATGCGAATAAAGATGGAAGACACAAGTGTGCTGTACGCTGAAAAGGGCACTGGTGTTGAGAGATAGCCAGAAACATCGAAAGATGGCGAGTAATGATTGATCGCGAGGAAAGTGCCAAACGTGATGGCAGCACACTCATTTTCAACATGATGTCTGTATTATATTAGTTGTGCTTGATATACCCATGCCAGACTTGATCAGGTGCCACCATGAATCAAATTATTTGCTCATATGTACACCTTATAATTATGGGCGAATTCTTTCAAATTAGAGAGGATGATGAAAGTATCAAGCGGAACAAAAAAAAATGAGGCGATGTCGTATCTCACTCAAATTTAAAGGCGACAGCTTCACTGCTTCAGAGATAACCTGGAGGATGATTTCAATCCCATATGACAGAGGCCAGCTGCTCAGCGCTGAGCCGGTCGCGAGAATAGTAATTGGAAATCCACACGGTACTTCCTGTATTATGGTCTGTTTCCACGTCCCCAATACCAATGCAAAACCTTACACAGCGAGGAAACTGACATTTTACCACCTTTTGCCGCCAGTGAAATTACATTCGAAAGGTAATCTAGAGTGCTCTGGAACGCTCTAGGCTAGGTCTGGCATGCTCTAGCCAGGTCTAGATCTGCGTTTGAATGAAATCTTGCAAGAAGCAAAATGTTGAAACCCCCGATGTGTCAAGTATGAACAAATTACCGAACCGATACCAAAGCATACCGGCTGCCTGGCCCAACACCAGACTTCAGATCTTCAGAATAAATGGAGGCTCTTTCCCCTCTTATCACCGACAATGGACCAACAGGACCCCATGTGTCGTGGACAGATGATTTCTCATTCTGGAAGCACTACCCTCACTAATATGGAAAGGGCCAAAGCAACCCCCTATTCCGGAAGTGATGAAGATGTTGACGTTGCGCCGAACAGGACGCGTCACGAGACTGATTTACAGCTGTTTGCATAAAGGATGGCACTGGCGTGAAATTTTCGTTCAATTAGGAAATGTTAGACTTAGTGAAATTTTGCTCGTGTACACTCACATCCCCTGTAATTCATTATCATCATGCCGTTTATAACTATTCCTGCCTACAAAAAACACAAGAGCCTGCTAGAGCATGACAGTGACCTTGATTCCAATGGGTCCGATGAGGACAATATTCGAATGAAAGAACTTTCGGAGGAAGAGGAACCTGACTCTGATGACGACGGCGAAGATGACGAGCTTGAGCAGTCCCAGCCCATGAAGATCCTTACACCACCTCCGACCATGTCCAAAAAGCGAAAGCGTGGAACTAAAATCTGTGACTAATGATCCCTACTACATGGCTCGTCAATAAATCCCAACTCTGATGGATCATACTGAGCCCTGCGTGCAATGAACGCAGCACGGAGAGTCTCGTTGCGTTCCTTGGCAATGCGCTTGAGTTTCTTGTAGCTCACATCAGCACGTTCGAGCTCGCGGAAGATTGTCGTGAAATGGACAGATATGAATTGGTTTGTCGCGAGGAGGTGCATGAGCTCATTCAAAAAATAGTCAGGATTCTGCCTTACAAGGCGAAGCAGGCAATCGATATCTTCATGATCGAGAGCACGCAGACGACCACGCATTGCTGTGTTAGGCTGACGGTCCACGACATCGCCGGTTTCGTGCCAGAGCTTCAAAATCCGAAACCAAGTGCGTCTGGAAAATCCGCAGCAATCTAGGATATCACGAAGGCTTAGAAGGTTCTGTTCATGGAGTCGGATTGCTGCAAGTTTCACGTCACGACTGATCTTGCGAAATCCCATGTTGCGAAGCTGATAATATAAGGGTAGTATGAGCGTACACGAGCAAAATTTCACTAAGTCTAACATTTCCTAATTGAACGAAAATTTCACGCCAGTGCCATCCTTTATGCAAACAGCTGTAAGTAAGTGAAGTGGCCTACATATGCATGGACCTTGATTGATGTGTGTGCAACTCATAGATGCGTTCAAGAAAACCTGGCGTTCGGCAGTCTATTCATTTTTCAAGCTTGATGCTGTCACTGTCCAGTATCACGATGGCCGTCTAGTGCATTTCTTCCCCTGCGGAGCACGCAAGTACAAGTTATCTGTCGGAGGTGTCCGGGACGCCCTAATATTGAACTGCCATCGCATTTAACGATCTCTCGTGATATTCGGTCGTCATTTGAAAAGTGCCAAGGACGCATTGGTATGTAAGCTGTTGCAGGTATGTCGTCGCATGTCTGTGAAGGTCGCTGCGTCACAAGCTGCATAGCCTATCTACGTCATCGACCCGTGCAAATATTTCTGTGTCTTGGCTCGTGGCTCCGCTGTGATCTGGTAGTGCCTGAAAACCTCATTAGGATCGTAAAGTCTCTGAAGAAAAGGAAACGAGAGAATGCGGGTGTCGTGTGAGGGTATTAGACCTATGTAGCGTTATTTCTTGTATGTGTACCCGCGGGTAAATGCAACACCGCGGGTGAACTTCAATACCGTGGGGTTAGCACGGGTAACACCGTACCCGTACCCGTACGGTGTTGATCTTCCGACCCGCGGGTATACCTTTGCTATACCCTAGTGACTCAAGACCGTGCCACCTGTTCAACGACTGTCACCATTATCAGCAAAGTTTCGCCCTAACCGTATGGAGCGTCAAGTACGTACGATCAAAGAGTTAAACGCCTCAAACCACACGAGCGTCGGACGAAGCGGAACTGCGACTTCAATTGGATTCTGTGTTACAGATAACTCCAGGACGAAAACAGTATTTTACAAGAGTTCATCTTAATACGAAGGAACGACTATCGATGCCAGTGTCTGGCAATGACAAGCAACGATGCTTCCATGTTCCCACGACACTCGCAGACTTGCTTCAAGCTTAGCAGAGTTTAGCTTGACCCCTGCTTGGCCATTTGCATCTACTTATCTGAACTTTCCAAATGGGCTTAGTACATTCTACGTTCTAGGATCATCAAGGACCGTCCATCGCACCACTATTCAATCACTATCAGCAAAATGGTGCAGAAGGCCAGGGTAGCTTGCCGCGGAGTATCCCTGAACGTCGAGACTTTTATCGCTCACTCCCCGAAAGCGTACCGCGAAGGTACATGATGCCACTGGAATGTCCGTAATAGTATCAGCAGGGCTGGTCTATTGCATGATCAACCCTGCAAGTCATAGTCGCTGGTTAGACCTAAGACACTCCGTGAACATGTTTCTCATGGAGATATGTACAAAGGGCCGTCCTGCCTCACATATAAGGCCAGTCTTCACAATTTGCGTCTAAAGCTCATCATTTCCATATCTACGCGAGGTATCTGATGGTGGCATTATTCTACTCCTCTCAACTGAGCGGTGAGTTGAAAGTAGCCAGTATATCGTGGTTTTTATGTTTACCATTCTTTGGAAAGTGGTGGGGTCTATAGCGCATAGCATTGGCATCCTCTGCACCATCTTCAGGCTTGTTTATAGAAGCTGGATGCGTCACTTCTTCTGGGAAGATGCATGGGCGGCATTTGCACTGATCGCAGATGGTATGATTTCCCTTGTACGCTGCCTTGATCAGAAAACCGATCAGGTTCCCTAGTTGTCTGCCTGGCATGTATCTGGCTGGACTGGGAGATAAGTTGTGAGTGCTTGACTTCGCATTCTAAGACTGATCGCATGCTCATATCGGCCCAAGCCTGGACCCTCATAGTGGCTTTCACCTCCGCCCTGTGGTACGCACCGCAGTTCACTCAGCTACATTTCTATCTCAGTCCCCGTCCAGGGGCGCGCGCATGAGCATCATTTTCTCCATCATCCACGTCGCCAACCACTCAGGCTCCAAGGTTCATATACGGATCACCTATCTCATTGCAGCATCCTTCGCATGCATGTGGGCCGCGCTGGTCGCCCAGAAGATCAATCGGTGCCAATTCCACGGGTGCCAGATGACTCAGTCGGTGGCGCTCTCGCAGCTGATCAGTCAGTACCTCCTTATGCTTTCTGCGGCTGCGGTGGTTCTCAAATTTGGGATTTTGCAGCGGACATCACTGCAGATGTTTCCCTCGTTGCCACACCATTGTATTTCTGGAAAAACGTAGGACTTTCGCATAGCAGAAAAATCTTGGTCCTATCTGCGTTCGGCGCGTCTCTTTTAATTACCGCCGTCACAATTCCTCACTTTATAACTCTCTCCAAGAACTACACAACCACCTCGCTCATCTTGGAGCACGTCACGGTAAGCATGCTGCCGTCCTTACACTGCTCCGCAAAATCCGACGGAAATTAGGTCGCCCTCAGTCTCGTCATTTGCAACCTCCTGGTGATTGTGACGTCCTTGTACCACGTGTGCTCAAAGGAAACGTTCGATCTTGACCAGTCATTCACATCCAACGGAGTCTTCACGACCATAGTCGTGGCGCAGATGTACAGTAGCACGAACCCCGAGACGTCGGTCTCTGTACAAGTACAAGAGCGGACAACTTCGAGACAGATAACTACAGTGCAGACTGGAGCGACACAGCCGAAGGATGAAGACGCAAATATGCGTCATGCAGAAGAGGGGATTCGTACTGAGGGAGGAGAAACATCGAAAGATGGTGAGTAATGATCGACCGGGACGATGGCAGCCCGCGTTTCCATCTGAATGTGTATATATATTTGTACAAGCGTCAACATACATCATAGGACGTGGTAGAGTACACGCGTTGACGACAGATATATGGTGTCAGGCAAATGTCAGGCGATGGGACCTTGTTCTCGAGGACAACCAGAGAACATAAATAAAGCGAAACAAATGACGTACGTCGCTCCCTTTATTCCCATATTGCACCTGCCACCCATTCCCTGGATAACCGGAACAGTTTTGAGGTATGTATTAAACCTCTTTTTGCTACTGATATCAAAGGCACTCAAAGCGAGGAGGTTTACCTCGTTCCAAACTACACCAGTGATCAAAAAATAGCTGCAACGAAATTCGTCTCCCTTGAGGCATATGAGGACTTGACCGCCGATTACTTACTCAAAGAAAGATGGGGGGAGACATTTCTACCGCTATATCGATACCTGGTTAGTTCGGTGACGGACCGTGCATTATTTCTGTATACCTCAGGGACACAAAGTCTGGGGACGGATGCACAGATGACCTCAACAGAGAACGGCGCCCGAGGTGCTCCCCTATATCTTTGCTGGGAGTACGGGACACCGGGAAGGACACAAGGTGAATATTGTTGTAACATTTCTTTCCCAGCACAACACTTGACGCAAGTCACGATATTGTGTCTATTTTACTGGCTCGAGCACTCATGATTCGATCACGCCCTTGTTGTTGAACCTTCTGCTTGGACGCTCACCAAAAAGAAATCAGGTACGTCATGCTATTCTTCCGTTCGTAATAAGTGCCTGCACGCCCAGTTCCATGGTATCCTTGAGCCATATAACATATTCTTCTCTCGACATCCTCGTGTCATGTCGCGATCAAACATCGACTCATACTCGATAGAGGGGCTGGAAGAAAAGTCAGAAACTGTCGATGTCAAACGACCGTTTGCTCGCACGCGCCCCTCAAACATATTGCGACTTGCAAATTAGAGGGGATGATGAAAGTTATCGAATGATCCAGACGTGTAGCAGAATCCGCTGGAACCATAGCACAAAAGAATTGTTTTGCTAGTCTTGCCTACCCTCGGTCCGCAACCATTCTCGCCCACCATCGGTCTGCAACCATTCTCGCGCAGGCCTGCTCCAAAACCAGCCTCTGGTCCGAAACCAGCCTGGCGTCTGCAACCAGCCTCGTCCGACCTTGGTCTACATTAACTCCTATGCTCTGTCGGGTCCACTGCTTGTTGACTGGTGGTACTATACTAGCATATCGATGAAAGAAGCTCTCATTTCTGAGACCACTGCGTCAATATGAAAGAATCGGATTACGCAAGGAAGGTCCCAACTCTGACACAAAGCTCGCTGTTATATATGCATCATGACCTAAGTACGTTTTAAGCCACTTCAATCAACCACTGGCAAAAGCAGGCTCACCGTTTTGTCTCGTAATCCGTCATGGCAGTCGTGGAACGACACGGAACTCGTACTATTCAGAACAAATCCAGAAAACAAGATTCATAGTTCGGAAACCAGACGTTGTTTGCGTGTCTACATCCGATGATCTATAATCCCGTTCAAATCCTCCCTTTGAGTTTCGAACTTCGAGTAGAGGCACTGACCTACCAGGATGTCCACTCCTACAACTGGGGAAGCCGTCGCGCTTTTACATGCCCATGCCGGTTGTGACTGAACGTATATGCGGGACCTTCAAGCTTTCGCAGGCATCGTCCTGAACACTTGAATAGTCAGCGAGGCTCGCAACAAAGTTGTAGTTATCTCGCCTCCTCAACGACGTTAGCCAGGCAGGGGCAGCCTCCATTCAGATGCAAGCAATCATATGCAGACGGCCGAGGATAACTGACCTCATTCAAAGCACATCGTTGGGCACTCAAGGGAAGAGGATCAGTGTGGCCGTAAAGTCACCAAACCACTGGCAGAAAACTCACAACACGATATATCGTTCCTGACCAGAGCGCCCATACCTTCACAGCTGTATCCTCCCAATATGTATCGGGGAAAGAGCCTCAGGAAGCCGAGGTATTCTTGACTGCTAGTCTGTAACTGAAATGCTTCTCGACCTAGTCAAAGAGCTCTGACGAACCCTTGCTTGCGGGGGTGGCCGGCCGCGGCCCCTTTGTTTGGTGCGTCGGTTCAATACGCAATCCAAAGCCGTCAACATTAACACAAGGTAGTCAAATGGTATTAGAAAACTTCTACGACAGGCTTCCTGTGTACTTACTTTGGAAACGGGAGCAAACCTGGGTATTGTTGTTTGACAGCTCCAAGAACTATTTAGCTACAGGTGGGACTTGAGCAGTGGTACATAGCATGAGTCGGACTTGTCCACACGCTTTAGACTCAGAGATATTCATGGCCAGGTGGTCCGATAGTGGAGAACACATGATAATGCCACTCTTGGACCATTCAGCGCTTTCCTCGGACTCCGGGGTCATTCTGCCAGTCTGCAACTCTTAAACTTGAAAGTTCGTAGGTCTCGCGAGGTTACCAAACCATGATCAGCAGCGCATTAGCTGGGTTGCTCATCGGCCCAACTCGAACAAGTTGGTTTAACCTTAGACTAACACAAGTATCGTGAGTAAAGGAAGCAGGTAGGAGGATCACGGTTAGCGGCCCAAGTTGCCTATCTGATGCCATATCACGAATCACACTCATACACAATAATAAACCATACATTCCGGTACGTTTCCTGCCATGTTACCCCTCGTATGCATATGGTCCAACTGATCGTTAACCACCGCCTGCCGGCATTAGAAGAATAATAAACTCCCGGGATAATTATGCACGACGCCAGAAGATTCGCTATTTTCCCTTCACAAATTGGCTTACTCGATGGTGATGCGTCTTCTCGCCATCTTTGCGGCTCTGCTCGCAGTGGTTGCCGCCAGCGCTCGCAAGATGACCACGCAGGAGGTTAGTGAACGCCAGCTCGAGGCAGCAAAGCGTTGGCAGACCAGCGGTCCTGCGGCTAGAGCTCCGAACGTGAAGCTCAGCAATGTTCAAAACATCACGTTCACGAACCCGAAGGCCTCAGGTGAATAATGTGCTGCAAGCAATCATCTAGTACTATGTCTGATCTATGTTCGTACAGAATTTTACGTCAATGGCAGCTCTCTCCCTCTTGTCGACTTCGATGTCGGTCCTAGCTGGGCAGGTCTTTTACCCATCAGCAACAGTCCTAACGAGACGCGTCAGGTGTGTCCATGCATGAATTGTGCATGTCCTTTCTGAAACCAAGGACCACAGCTCTTTTTCTGGTTTTTCCCTCCCGGTCCTGAAGGGAGTCTCGATGATTTGATTTTTTGGTCCGTCATCGGGATTCAGAACCGGTGTAATATTCGCTGCTGACTTGAAATGTTCTACTTGAAGGACGAATGGTGGCCCTGGCTGTTCCTCCCTCGAAGGTTTGTTGCAAGAGAACGGAGTAAGCCTCCTTCGTTTGATGGCACGACTCATTTGACTGAGAAATATAAAGCCTTTCAGTTGGTCCTTGGGTCAAGCCAAACCAACGGTGAACGAACAAAGCTGGACTAACCTCTCCTCCGTCCTTTGGGTGGAGCAACCTGTTGGCACAGGATTTTCTCAGGGCACCCCAAACATACAGAACGAGGATGATCTCGCTGCCCAACTCGTCGGCTTTATGCAGCAGTTCCTGGAGGTCTTTTCTGAACTAAAAGGCAAGAAACTGTATCTTACTGGTGAAAGTGTAAGTGCCTCTCTTAGAAAGAGTGTTCAAACATCGTGTTAACTGAATCCAGTATGCTGGAACATACGTGCCTTGTGAGTTGGCAATTACATTCTTTGAACATAAGTCTGAAAGACCAATGAAGATATTGCAAACTATATCTACGAGAACCCCACTCTGTTAGACCTCTCATTGCAAGGGATGTGGATCAGTGACCGTAAGTGACGTTTTGAATCACTCCGTGTCGTCTCAATTCACGGCAATCAGCTTCGCTGTCGTGGGACGTGGTGCAAGAGGAAATCCCTGCAGTGGACTTCGTGAACAAATATGATGGTCTCTTCTCTTTTAAGTTTGTTCATTTCACTCGAACCTAGTTCGCAAGTCACTCACTAGGTACGATCCAGTCAAACGTTCATGAACCACCTCGAGAAGAAGGCTGCGAGGTGCAATTACACTGGCTACGTAGATAAGTACGTGACATACCCTCCAACCGGTATTCTTCCGCTGCCAGGAGACTCTGTCGAGTTCGCTAAAGGCTGTGATGTCTGGGACGACATTTTTAATAATGCGCTGATCATCAACCCCGCTTTTAATATCTATCGTATCTGGGACACTGTGAGTCAAAGAGGACCCTCATCAGTAGTATATTAACCTTCTCCACAAAAGTATCCGATTTTATGGGACGTCCTTGGTTTCCCGTACGCCATTCAGTAATCGACTCACTGAGTGGAAGTCGGCTAATACAGATCTAGAGGTTCATTCCCACAGAAACAATCTCCGATCTACTTTAACCGAAAGGAAGTGAAGATGGCTATCCATGCACCTGTTGACACCAAATGGATGGAGTGCTCCAATATCAATGTTTTCCCCAATGGAGATGGCAGCTTGCCGCCCGCCTTCACTGTGTTACCGAATGTCATCGAAAAGAACCAGCGGACTGTCATTGTGCATGGTCTCGCGGACTTTATTCTCATTGCTGAAGGGTATGACTTCGTTCACAAGCCTTGCTCTCGTATATTCTGACACATGGTGCGATGAAATAGAACAAGAATCGTCATTCAAAAGTAAGTGTATTCTTAACTGTGACATGTATCCCTTTAATCAATAGGAATAATTTGCAGTATGACCTGTGAGTGACTCGAAGTGCTGAGGTGCGACAACCACTCATTCCATTGAAGGGAATGGATTACAAGGATTCCAGACGCCTATCGCCAATGACAGCTTCATCGTCGATGGCGTGGGTGCCTACGGGACAATGCACTCAGAGCGGGGACTCACTTATTACGAGGTAGCCTTGAGTGGCCACATGTGAGTCCTCCGCTACGCAATACCGTACACAGTGTTCCGTTTCTCATATGTGTTCTGCAGGATTCCGCAATTTGCGCCAGTAGTAAGTCGACAATTCTTTGATGCAAGTGCAGTCTAACGCAGAGACCGATAATTCAGGTCGCCTTCCAAATTATGCAGTACCTGATGGGCTTCAGAGACACGCCGTAGATAGACACTTGTTTCCAGTGATGTGAGGATCACCATCTAGCCGGCCCTAAACCGAAGTCACGTGTGGGACCATGGTTCCTTTACAACCCCTGTCACGAGAGCTCACGTTCATTCTACTTGTATCACCTTTGTGTTTCACGTATTGTAATAGTACTGTTTTAAAAAAATTCTCTACTGAAGAATGCCTGCCACCAGGACGCAACTGAGGTCAATGAAGGGAGCCATCAATGGACATAAGACAATAACTTTGACGGCTTCCATAGTCCAGGAGGAGATGCAGGACCTATCAGACTGTAAGCGCTGATGCAAATTTGATTCCATAGCCCATGTCATACGGCTCTCATGAAACTGTCTTCACAGGCAAGATGCATTATCCCTTGAGTGAAACCGAATGCAAAACGCGCGACGGCAAGACAAGCATCTTGCGTTGAGATTGTCCAAGATGATCCCTTAGTCCATGGTTCCTGCCAGCGCGTCACACCACATCGGTGGGCAGTATATGATTTCACTAGAACAATTCCTTGTGGTCGTGTTACGACGTACAAGGATATTTGCGTCGCTCTCGGACAAGGATTGCCACGATCAGGTGCGCGTCTAAATATAGTCCCTTTGTCTGCTCTTACCCACTTCATTTCCCAGTTGGTTCTACGCTTCGAAACAATCCGTTTGTTCCGTTTGTACCTTGCCACCGCACCATCGCATCGAATCTGTACATTGGTGGATTCTTCGGTGAGTGGGGCACGGGCGCCAATGCAAGAGGTGGACAGAAGAACACTGGTTTGCAGTGCAATAGAAAGATGGAGATGCTGGCACAGGAGGGCGTTGAGTTCTCTGCAAATGGGTATCTTGCGGATGAGTCTCTATTGTGGGCCGCCAGAGGCTGACCTCTGTGTCACACCACAGTCCGCTGTTAGTATCACCAACTACGTCATGACCCTAGCCTTAGTGGTTACAAGAATATCTATGCATTACTGTTCATATTACCTTTGTGGGGTGCGACTGCAGTCCGAACTGAGCTTTTTCTTGTTGAATGCGATGACCAGTGAAACTGTCTCAATGCATGCTAATCAAGGTGATTCACTCAACTCAGAACAGCGTGCAGTTACACATGCCACTAAATGGGAATTGAGGAGATGCAAGAAAGGCGGTTGGGCTGTTGTGGTGCCAAGTATAAGTATGAGAGCTTGGCCACCGAGCGCCCTCTTCACTTTACATCGTGGAACGTAGCACAAGTGGTAGAGGGCATGCGTTAATGGCAGCTACAAGCTCAGGATTCTTTGTACTGAGGTGCCAGGTGACGGAACCTTGATTGCCGATATTCTTCTTGCGGTAGTGACTGGTAGTGTCCGACACCGACACTGAAGATCATATCCTCACTAACAGTGGGACAACGATTCCGAAACATAAGTGCTCAGAGTCCCCTAACCTCCTTGCACTTTCTTATCCTTACCTGAATCAGATACCATGCAATTGATCCACTATGTTGAAGTCGCTTACGGCGACTCTACCAATTCCCTGGATGACCGGAACAACAGGGCGTCTGCAGCCGTTTGTCATGGCCGCCGGCGCAGACTCGGATACCCACCAGCTCGAACGCCAGGATGTCACTATTCTCTATGACGATGGTACAGGGTGGGGCCTTCCACCCGAAGATGGCACTAGCCCTGAGGCTCCCTGAGGGATGGCTAGAAACATTGAAAGGATGGTAAGCAATGTCCGATCGCGAGAGATTGCGAAACGGATTGGCATTGCGCTTCTTCATCTTACAACACGTACATCACTATTATTGTGTTACTTGCCCTTGTATGCACCCCGCGTTTTCGTATCTCTGCCCAGTAATATTTGAAGCCGCTTCCAGCATCTAAGCCGATTACTGCGGCCTTGTCCTCCGCCCTGTCTGAGTACATTCCCATGCTCGAAGTTAAGGTAACTGCTGGAGGCCTCGAAAAAGGCGAGAATCGAGAGTGGGGGATGACTGCCCTGTGCCGCTATGAATCATCATATATGCCAAGTGTGCTGTATATCCATGCTTGGCTTGTTCACTGGCAGGTACAAGAATGACGACTCTTTGTTACTGATGGTTGAGATGACACTGAAACGTCAAGCAGGTGTTCCTACATGCGCAGGTCAGGTGCTGAGTGGTGAGATTCAGAATCATTCAAATTGGAAATACACACCGTTGCAAGTTTCTGCCCTTCCGATAAAATGACGAGGCAGGACTGCAAACCATTCAAACACCACTGTCTTTCAAGCCAGGAGAGGAGAGCACGATTCCAGAAAGACTTGAATATACAATGGAGTGTATCGTCCCATGGCTTCAGAGCTCGCGAAAGATGGAAGGCCCAGTTTTGACATGCGTACTTGAGAGCGCCGGAAGCTGGTCGACTTCGTTCACGTGCTTTGTTTGCAAAAGCCACAAAGGCATGCATAGCATGGAGGATCCTCATGCTACGACCTTGTGAAGGAGGGTATTCTAAAATTTTCGGAGTGGGACCATTGGAATGATGATGGGGCATTAACGCCAGGATGGCGGGAACCATCAAGACATCTGGCAAGCTCTTGAACTGCTGAATTACTTGGAAGGCTGGCAGTAAAGGCGAATTTGAGATGACCGTGTACTCATTGATGGCTTCCAATGTGCTCGAAACTTCTTCCATTGTCACCCAGACCAACGCCGCAGGAGTCGACTGCCATGCTTGACCGTGGGGCATCTGCAGCCAGTGTCGGCCGCTTTGGCTCTCCAGCCAGCCTCGCCCGTTTGGGGTCTCCAGCCAGTGTCGCCCGCTCTGGGTCTCCAGCCATTCTCGCCCGCTCTGGGTCTCCATCCACGCTCGCCCGTTCTGGGTCTGCAACCACGCCCGCCCTCTCGGGGTCAGCAACCACTCCCGCCCACTCTGGCTCTGCAACCACTCTTTCCCGCTTTGTGTCTCCAGCCACTCTTCCCCGCCCTGTGTCTCCAGCCACTCTCGCCCGTGCATGGTCCGCAACCACTCTTGCCCGTCTGGAGTCTCCATCCAGGCTGGCACAGTCCGGGTCTGCACGCTTGGCCCGTTCCAGGTCTGTGGCCACTCTTGCTCGCCCGGGGTCTGCAGCCACTCCCCCCGCTTCTGGGACTCCAGCCGCCCCCGCCCCCGCCCCTGCTTGGCCTTGAGCCACGCCCGCTCGCCGGGGTCTTTGCGCCGATGTTGCAACAAATCGCGCGAAGGTGAGGCCCTCAGCAGGTGTGCCAAAACCCACGACTTGTCCTGGGTTGCAAGCCAGTCTTTCCCTCCTTGGGTCCGCGACCACGCACGCCCGTCCGGGGTCTCTAGCCAGAATCCCAAAGCTGGATGGCGATCTCCCCGAAGCCACAGTAGACCCGTAAGAACTTGCATTGCCTCCGGTGGCTGGACAATAAAGGATAAGAAGTATCTTAAGTTCTCTGGGTCGTGGAGTTTCGTAGTTCGACTTTGTTTCGTCAATTGGAAGACGGCATGCAACAGGGCTGCACTTTCTGGGATGTCATGCATCATCAAGCGGAACGAGGAAAGAGCAAGTAGGGAGTGGGGTGGTGTCAAACACTGTACTTGAGGGAGGCTGCAGTTTGAGGGATCGGAAACGTAGTCGCGAACGGACGAGTGATAGATATTCACGGGGAGATTACTGTCAGTAGGAATTTCCATGACAGACTGTAGCTGCACCAGTGTCATCTCAACATCCCTGCCCTGACCAGGGCCGAGAAGTTCCGAGATTTGTGAGATAGGTAGCGGGTCCGCAAGGGAGGCAACGATGGACAAATGCAGGTACGCCTGCTTGGGGTCCGCACATGTTGAAAGGATACAGTCATATAATGTGTACACCTCCGTTCCTGGAAGCAGTTCACTTGTTAGTTCGAGCATGAGTTGAAGCCGATCGCGAGGATCACTGTGTCCATCGTCGATAAACTTCATCATCGTAGACGCCACGACAAAACGTCTGCCCGCTCGGCTCGCCAGCCGCGCAAGTTCTTTTGTCGTTGGCCGCGGGAATCTGGAAAAGCGGTTGTGCAATTTGGTGAAGGAATGCTTTAAAAAGATATAGATGTCATTGGCGACATCTGCACTGTCTAACGAAATGATAGCAGCAGCCCCTCTCCCAGATATTTTCACTGGTATCTCGCACACCAGAGGGCGCACAGATTCTTCTTGAGTGGCTTCATCGATATGCGATTCCGAGCGACTCGTGAGTAGGATGTCGATGACGGGAAGATCAGGTTCACGGAGAGCTTGACCCAGGAGGGAGATGAGATCAGCAATCTCGGTTTCGGACATGCATTCATCAAGGGCATCCACTACAAACACCAAAGGCGGACAGTCGCGCAGTCTGAGTCGAAGTCTCCGGAGAGGTGAGAGAAAGAGCGCCTCCATCTGGTCGTGAAGAGACGCATCGGGGTCTAAGAGTGCAGGATCCTCGCGAATAACTCTGATCACTTCCTCCCGGATGCTAGGAAAATTCCTAGCAAGCTGGTAGGCAAGCGTCGCAAAGAAATATCCAGTCGTGCAACGTTTCGTGTGCCTGCGCGAGAAAAAGAAAGATCCCGCGAGCCGCTTTTCCTTGGTAGCTTTTGCTGTCACTGCCAGACCTCTCATCCTTTCGGCTACAGTGAACGCAACAGCAGACTTTCCGACGCCCGCCGTACCGTGCAGCCAAATGAGTCGACTCCCCTGTTCTCGGTTGTCTAACAATTCGTAGATGTGGTTGAGGAGGACTACCCTAGTCCCTTTCAAACATTTGGGATGGGGCTGGCGTTCACGGGAGTCATACGCAGCACCCATGACGGCAATCTGGGACAGCTTCTCCCAAATTCCTTCAGATGATCGATAATCACCGGGAACTGTCAACGATGTCAGAGAGCAAAGAGAGGGAATAAGGGATGGAAATACTGACATTGCTCCATCAATAGAGGCTAATGATAAATATTAAGAGGTAGAATGGGACAACTCGAGGAACTACTAGTTAGTTTAGTTGCACTTCAGGTCAGAAAAGTGGGAACAAGGTTTATCACGAGGGACGACATACAAATTGTTCCTTCTCCAACGTGGTAAAAGTGTAAGCTGAAGGTTGTCTCTCTTGGGGCTAGGTTAATGCGTGAAACGATGATTTGGCGTCAGGCTATCCAGTACGTGTGCAACCTTGAGGTGAGCGGCGAAACGAGCCGTGGAGTGAAGGAGATTGCAAAGTGTAAGAGCTGCTCAAGGTCGGATGGATGTTTCCAAGTTTCAGTGCTATGGAAGGCTCACTGAAGGGTAGTGAAATTGAAACACAGTCAAAGGGTGAGCAGGAGCTCGCCTGGTTATAGAAAGATACAGGAAGACACAGCCAGACAGAAGCGCTGGCGTCCCAGAATATTTACCAGAGAACGCACTGCCTGGGATATGCAGCATGTTCACTTTAATACATACTCCAGCAACATTCCAGCTATAGCCGCTGATCAAATTACGGAATTACAACGACTGCGCAGCATACCGTGTTTGACAAGGTCTGACATGTCCATGGTTTTACATACCGTGTTGACATGTCCGCCGCGCGCGCGTTTTGCCAGGATAACCGCTGAGCGCCGCTGATTCCCGATTTGGTGTTCTCCTTCGATTTGGCGACCCCACTTGGGGAGCGTCATGCACTGGTTCATGAAAAAAAAAAACTGATCTCAATTGGATCTCAATCAGACATTTCAAGCAAATCATATAGTATTCCATGTAGGAGATGTCAATAAGTCACACCAAGTACAACAAATGATGAGTAAATGCGAATATAAGCCTGTAACATGCTATTCCAGACGACTGTCCGCGAGGGACAGAACACTAAGACACAACCAGACAATACGAAACGTGGACGAGCATTTCGAGCGCAGCAGGGCTGTACAATATATGGTGTGCGATAAGTATATGGCGTGAGATGCAGATGAATCAAACATCATGACGAGCCAGCGATAGCACCATTGATGGTGTTCGAGAGAATGTTATAGCCGCTACCCATCTCCCACAGAGAGGGCGTTGTCGTAGATTACCATGACCTGTGTGTTTGGGTTGTAGACATACGACTAGAAAGAAGAAAAGAAAAGGTAACGGTCAGACCAGTCAACACCTCACAGACGAATCACACGCCGCGGCACCGTCTGACTGCAGCAGCCAGTCATTCCGGAGGCGACACTGCCGTCCTCATTCAAGAAACTACCAGCGATGAGGCCCCAGAAGTTGAAGTCGCCAGACGCAGGTTGGTTGATACCGCAAGCATTTGGACTGGCAGCACCCCAGCTATTACCAAAGACGAAGTTGTTGGTGTTAAAGCTGGGGTATGAGGCCAACGTGTCTCTCTGGATAGCTGCAGAAGAGCTGATGGAGTAGCTGTGTTCGTAGCTGGGCACACCATGAACCCTGCGGCAGTCCAGAATTTGACGGGGGAAGTGGCAGAGCCAGTTTACTCAGAAGCTGGAGCACAGGAGTCTTTTAAAGGAGAATAGGGGCCCAAATTCATCAACAAGTCTACTCACCAATGTAATCCAAGATCGCTGGTCAGGTTAGTCGAAGGGACCCCAGTGGTGTCGTTCGATGGACTGACGGGGGTAGCAGCAGAGAGAGATACATCCGGTAACTGCTGCTGGAGCGTAGACAGAAATTTGGCAGTATCCGGAGGTGACTCTGTATTGCAAGAATTTGTGCTACCCGAGTATTCCCAGCGGTCATGATAGCAGTACCATCAGCAGAGGCACTAATAGCTCTGTATACCAAAGTGAGAAGCGTAGTGCATGTTTTCTAGTTACCCGAAGTAAGCCATTCTGTCGAAACCAGTCCAGGAAATATTGGCGACCGTGCAATCGGTGTGCCAGTTGGCAAACCAAGCCATTGCGACAGAGCCATTACCAGGGTTCGCAAGTGTGGAAGTAGACCCCGGGGCAGTAGTAGTTGAAGTACATAGGTGCAGTGGAACTGACGATTTGAGAGAGCAAGTCGTGACAACGAAGGGAGTAACGTGGATGCATTGTATTACACTCGGGGAGCGAAACTGGGCAGTAAGTGCTATGGTATAGCAGGAAAACTATGTCGGGAAATATACGATAATTGGCGTTCGCCTTACATCGTAGGACGTGGTGGAGTACACGCGTTTACGACAGATATATGGTGTCAGGCAAATGTCAGGCGATGGGACCTCGTTCTCGAGGAAGGCTTCAACGACCAGAGGACATAAATAAAGCGAAACAAATGACGTACATCGCTCCTTTCATTCCCATATTGCACTTTCTTATTACCTGCCACCAATTCCCTGGATAACCGGAACATTAACTTTGAGGTATGTATTAAACCTCTTTTTGCTACTGATATCAACGGCAGTCAAAGCGAGGAGGTTTACCTCGTTCCAAACTACACCAGTGATCCAAAAATAGCTGCAACGAAATTCGTTTCCCTTGAGGCATATGAGGACTTGACCGCCGATTACTTATTCAAAGAAAGATGGGGGGAGACCTTTCTACCGCTATATCGATACCTGGTTAGTTCGGTGACGGACCGTGCATTATTTCTGTATACCTCAGGGACACAAAGTCTGGGGACGGATGCACAGATGACCTCAACAGAGAACGGCGCCCGAGGTGCTCCCCTATATCTTTGCTGGGAGTACGGGACACCGGGAAGGACACAAGGTACAACATTTCTTTCCCAGCACAGCACTTGACGTAAGTCACGATATTGTGTCTATTTTACTGGCTCGAGCACCCATGATTCGATCACGCCCTTGTTGTTGAACCTTCTGCTTGGACGCTCACCAAAAAGAAGTCAGGTACGTCATGCAGTTCTTCCGTTCGTAATAAGTGCCTGCACGCCCAGTTCCATGGTATCCTTGAGCCATATAACATATTCTTCTCTCGACATCCTCGTGTCATGTCGCGATCAAACATCGACTCATACTCGATAGAGGGGCTGGAAGGAAAGTCAGAAACTGTCGATGTCAAACGACCGTTTGTTCGCATGCGCCCTTCAAACATGCAAATTAGAGCCTGATGAAAGCAATGCCGTTATCGAATGATCCAGACATGTACCAGAATCCGCTGGAACCATAGCACAATAGGATTGTTTTGCGAGATTGCAGTAAATAACAGAGTAACGTGAAAAACACAAAACACAGCAATAATGAATCAGTGACATCTTGCTTAAAAGTGACGGCTTCGAATTGTCTGAGATGACCTTGGAGCATGGAGATGTTCCTATAGAATAGGTCAGGCGCTGAGTCACGAGAATGATTAGAAATACACACCTGTGCAAGTTTCTGCCCTTCGGATAAAATTATGAGGCAAGACCGCAGACCCTTCAGACACCACTGCCTTTCGAGCCAGGAGAGGAGATTACGATCCCAGAAAGACTTGAATATGTGGTTAAGTGTGTCATCCCATGGATTCGGAGCTCGCGAAAGGTGAAAGGCCCAGTTGTGACATGCGTACTTGAGAGCATCGGAAGATGATTGACGTGCGTCGTTTGCGAAATTTGAAAAGGCCTTCATAACATGAATAACTGGTGGATAACGACCTTGTGGTAATGTGGAGGTGGAAGACTGATGATGATCCTGGTGCCTTAATGCCAGGAACACCGGAAACATCAAAAAATCAGGCAAGCTCTGAAAATGCTGAATGACTTCGAAGGTTGGTAGTTCTGGGACAATTGTGTAATCGCTGATTGATTCGAATGTGGCCGTGAACTCTTCCATCGATACCCAGAGAGCAGCCGCAGGAGTCAACTGCCATGCTTGACCATTAGCCGTCTGCAGCCACTCTCGCCCACTTTGAGTCTGCAGCCACTCTCGTCCGCTCTGAGTCTGCAGCCACTGTCGCCCATCCTGGGTCTGCAGCCACTGTTGCCCGCCCAGGGTTGGCAGCCACTGATGTCCGCCCAGGGTTAGCAGCCACTGTTGCCCGCCCAGGGTTGGCAGCCACTCATGCTCGCCCAGGGTTAGCCATTGTCGTCCACTCCTGGTCTGCAACCAGTCTTGCCCGCCCTCGGTTTGCAACCATTCTTGCCCGGCATGGGTCTCTAACCATCCTTGCCCTGCAAGGGTCTGCAACCAGTCTTGCCCTTGCCCACCCTCGGTCCGCAACCATTCTCGCCCGCCATCGGTCCGCAACCATTTTCGCCCGCCATCGGTCCGCAACCATGCTTTCCCGGAATCGCCATACATCTGCAACCATTCTCGCCCTCCATCGGTCTGCAACCATTCTCGTCCACCATCGGTCTGCAACCAATCTCGCGCAGGCCTGCTCCAAAACCGGCCTTTGATCTGAACCATGCCTGACATCTGCAACCATTCTTGTCCGGCCTTGGTCTTCATCCACTGTGGCCTGCTGTCGTCCCCAACCTGCCCTCTCTCTCTTTCATTCTCCAGAAACCGTCGCTTGTTCTGAGTCTCCTCCTGCTGTCCCCCACTCAGGCTCTCCAGAAAACTTCTCTTGTTATGGGGCTTGAGCGACTCCCGCTTTCCCGCGTCTTGAGCCTGAATGCGCTGCAACGATTGCACCCAGGCCTCCTCCCAGTCCAGCCCCTCTTGTGTCTGCAGCCAGGTGAATCCTTCTCGGGTGAACAGCCAGTCATTCCCTGTTTTTGTCTGCAGCCAGGCAGACCCATCCAGGGTCGTTAGCCAGGAGTGTAAGTCTGCACTGCGATCTCCCCGAAGCCACAACAGACCCATAAGAATATGCAATGGCTCCGGTGGTTGGACGATGAAGGCTAATGAGTCTTTTAAGCTCTGAGGGTCGTGAGCTTGCATAGCTTGGCTCTGCTTCTTCAGTTCTGATAGCGCATCAAGAAGAGCTGTGCTTTCTAGAATATCTTGTATCATCAAGTGAAACGAAGACAGAGCGAGTACGGAGTGGGGTGGTGTGATATGTCGTACTTGAGGGAGGCTGCAATTTGAGGGGTCGGAAATATAATCACGAATGGAGGAATGGTAGATTGTCACAGGGAGACTGTTGTCTGTAGGAATCTCCATTACAGACCGTAGCTGTACCAGTGCTGCCTCGACATCCCTGCCCTGCCCAGGTCCAAGAAGTTCTGAGATTTGTGACATCGGTAGAGGATCTGCAAGAGCAGCAACGACGGACAAGTGCTGGTATGCCCGTTCTGGGTCGCTACATGTCGAGAGGATGCAGTTGTATAACTTGTACACCTCTGTTCCTGGTAGAAGTTTACTCGTTAGTTCTAGCATGAGCTGAAGCCGACCGCGAGGATCATTGTGTCCGTCATCAATAAACTTCATCATTGTAGACGCCACGATAAAACGTCTGCCCGCTCGGCTCGCCAGCCGCGCAAGTTCATCTTTCGTTGGCCGCGGGAACTTGGAACAGCGATTGTGCAGTTTGGTGAATGAATGGTCTAGAAAGATATAGATGTCGTTGTCAACATCTACGCCGTCTAACGAGATGGTGGTAGCAACGCCTTCTCCAGAAATTTTCACTGGTATCTCGCATACCAGCGGGCGCACCGATTCTTCTTGAATGGCTTCACTGATATGCGATTCCGAGCGACTCGTGAGCAGGATGTCAATGACGGGCAAATCAGGATCATGGAGAGCTTGGCCGAGTAGGGAGATGAGATCCGCGACCTCGGTTTTGGATATGCATTCATCAAGGGCATCCACTACAAACGCCAAGGGCGGACAGTCGCGTAGTCTGAGTCGAAGTCTCCGGAGAGGTGAGAGAAAGAGCGCCTCCATCTGGTCGTGAAGAGACGCATCAGGGTCTAGGACTGCAGGATCCTCGCGAATAGCTCTGATCACTTCCTCGCGAACACTAGGAAAATTCCTGGCGAGCTGGTAGGCAAGCGTCGCAAAAAAATATCCAGTCGTGCAGCGTTTCGTGTGCCTGCGCGAGAAAAAGAAGGATCCCGCAAGGCGCTTTTCTTTAGTCTTCTGCCCCGTCATTGTCAGGCCTCTCATCCTTTCAGCTACGGTGAACGCAACAGCGGACTTTCCGACGCCCGCCGTGCCGTGCAACCAAATGAGTCGACTCCCCTGTTCTCGGTTGTCTGATAATTCGTAGATATGGTTGAGAAGGACCACCCTAGTCCCTTGCAGACATTTGGGATGGGGCTGGCGTTCACGGGAATCATACGCAGCACCCATAATGGCAATCTGGGATAACTTCTCCCAAATTCCTTCAGATGATCGAGCATCACCTTGAACTGTTGACGAGGTCAGACAGCCGAGAGAGGGTATAAGGGAAGGATATACTGACATTGGTCAGCCATCGACAAAGATTGAGTGTAAATTGTGACACAAATTGTTATTCGGAATGGACCAACGGACGGAGACTGTGGGAGGTGCTGATATAGTTAGAAATCATGTGATGGATTTGTATCTCGAGGGACGACGTACGAAGACTCGAAGGGTCACTGTAACTTATTTGGCTCTTTTGTTGCCGGGTTAAGTCGTAAATCGACGATGTAGCGTCACGGTGCGTCGGGCTGTCCAGTGAGTGTGTTAGACAGCAATGAGCTGGGCAGCGATGGAGATTGCAAGCTGCTCGAGATTGGATGGACGGTCACTAGTCTCCCCTGGGCAGACCAAATACTAGAAGGAAGACAGTCATTGCTTTTTCATTACCAAAGAACACACTGTGCTGAGCTGCTCTTTGTGCGACTCTCCAAGTCGTGTATTGGGTTGGCTGACGGTGAAAGGACCGCAGGGCACGTTATTCTGTCCCTGCGTAACGATATCTCGCTCCATGACCGCCACCCTCGCGGACCTCTCTCAGCTCAACTTGGATCATCAGGAGGAAAAGGCCAACGTTATGATCGTTTCATAAACTTGAATAAACATCTCAATCCGTTCAGTGATAACATTGACTTCCATAGTTGTTCCATAGCAGATGAGTAATTAAGATACACCAAGTACAACAAATTATGCATGCCGAGCAAGTGATACAAATGCGAACATAAGCCCGTAACATGCGATTCCAGATGACCCCGATTCCAGCGGGCAATCAAAAGAACTCTAAACCAGAGCGGATCGACCGCGCAGTGCTGTACAATATATGGTGTGCGATAAGTATGTGACGTGAGCGTGAGATGCAGATGAATCAATCATCGCGAAGTGAGGATCATGATCATGACGAGCCAGTGATAGCGCCGTTGATAGCGTTCAAAAGAATGTTGTTGTAGTCGCCACCCATCTCCCACAGGGCGAAACCACCCAGACCAGCCTGTTTGATGAAGTTGCCCTTTGCGGCTGTAGGAAGATTAGCTAAAATTCGACTGATGAAGTGGAAAATACGTACTGAAGGATTGAGCGTTATCGTAAGCGACCATGACTTGCGTGTTGGGGTTGTAGACATATGGCTAATAGACAAAAGTCAGACCGTTGAAAAAAAATGACGGACAAATGATACGCACTGTCTGGCTGCAGTTATCGAAGCGGCCAGTCATCCCGGAGGCGACGCTGCCGTCCTGGTTCAAGAAACCGCCAGCAATGAGGCCCCAGAAGTTGAAGTCACCAGAAGCAGGTTGGTTGATACCGCAAGCGTCAGGACCGGCAGCATCCCAGCTGTCACCAAGGACGAAGTTGTTGGTATTAAAGCTGGGGAATGAGACCAACGCGTTGCTCTGGATAGCTACAGAAGAGCTGATGGAGTAGCCGTGTCCGTAGCTGGGCACACCAAGGAGGATCTGCTTGGCAGAGAACCCTGCCGCAGTCCAGAGCTTGACAGCGGAAGTGGCAGAGCCAGTTTGCTCAGAAGCTGGAGCACAGGAGTCATCTAAAGGAGCGTTGGGGCCCACAACCTTGCTGAAAGTGTCGCCGTAAACGTCGTAGTTCATAATCTCTACAACGAATATTAACCGCTGTCATCATGAACATCAACAAGTCTGCTCACCAATGTAATCCAAAACCTGGGCAAAGCTGGTCAGGTCAGTCGAAGGGACCCCGGTAGCATCATTCCATGGCCTGACGGGAGTAGCAGCAGAGAGCGACACATTCGGCATCTGCTGCTTGAGTTCTTGGAGCATGGTCAGGAGATTGGCGGTATCCTGAGGTGATTCTGTATTGCAAGAAAGACCGTTTGTGCTTCCCGGGTATTCCCAGCTGTTAAAAAAATTGTCAACGGCAAGAATAATCATGTCAAATTAAATACACATACTCAAACTCGACACCTTGGAAGCCGTACTTGTTTACCAAGCTGACGACGGAGTTGACGAAAGTCGTACGGTTGCTTGAGGTGGAGATAGACGATGAGAAGTATATTGATCCATCCCAACCACCGATAGTCAACACAGGGAAAACGTTCTGTTGTCTGGTAAGCCAACAATTGACAACGATAAACAATATAATCATACATTTTGCTTTGCGGCAGCAACGAAGGTGGTGGGGCCGCTAGGGCTGCTGTCACTGACGGTGATGATAGCAGTACCATCAGCAGAGGTGATACCTCTGTAAACCAAAGTGAGAAACGTAGTACACGCATTATCAGGGGTGAATTTACCCGAAGTAAGCCATCCTGTTGAAGCCTGTCCAAGCAATGTTGGCGACCGTGTAGTCGGTATGCCAGTTAGCAAACCAAGCCATTGCGACAGAGCCATTACCAGGGTTGGCAGGCGTAGAAGTAGACCCCGTGGGGGTAGCAGTCGAGGTGGGTGTAGTGGCACTGACTGAAGCTGATGATTTGAGAGAACAAGTTGGGGCGGCAGCTGCAAACGGCAGCGCCAGCAACGAAATAGCTATCGGAAGAGTGAATTTCATGATGATCAAAAGTAAAAGATGGACGTCGACAGCGAGTAAAGGAGAGCGGGAGTTGTTCGTAGAAAATCAGTCAATGATTGTAATCAGGACCAAGCCTGGTAGTTAGAAATCAAACGGGAGAGTACAGAAACGAATGGGCAGGTAGACAGGCCTTTTGTATCTGAAGCGAACAACGTGTAAACTGAATTGCCCATGTACAGATCAATGCCGCGGCCACAATTGTTACACGCACTTTTGTTCTTCTTTTGTTGCACATGCCACCTGTGGTCACATTCATGGGCGCTTGGATCAATACCTTTCTCACACTTCTAGACATTGTTCGTTCATTGGTGTAAAGTTGTTGACTTGGTGGGATCCTTGATCGATTAGCAAAAACTTAAACACTAATCAGACTAATGCCAGGTAACCGTTGCACAAAACTAGTACCAGCACTGGATTAATCAACGCTTGCCGTGATCATATCAGGACATGGCACAGTGCCCATCTACTATCTAATGGCAGATGAATGCGCCGGGGCTCCAAGCTTCTTCGCGGGTGCAATGAGCATTGTTGTCTTTCCAGCATGAGAAGCTGATCACCTCCATATAATCGAGTGGTCTAAGGTTCGTGGTGCACACCTGGTTCGATCACATCTCTGAAAAAATCATCATTCACCAGGGTATCAGATGCGCTGAGCAACATTTCAATGGTCAATGATCAGCCTGGAATTCGTCGGTCACCGGGGTCATGTCTCTGCGAAGGTCCGTATTATACCAAGGGGCAACGGCAACGCTTGAGCCTTGGGACCATGGCGTGATCACTTTGGAGCGTGTCCTCTGAGATCAGTCCGTTGAAATACTAACATGTATTATCAGTGATCACTACTAATGCAGTTTCTCAAATCTTTCCACATCGATCATGATGGCAATATCAATAGATCGCATTCACAGGCGGAAATTAGTGTAGGAGGTTTTCGTGTGAAGTCGCAGAGTTGAGGCAGGTCTCATCGCTTTGAATTGAATGAATGGAGCAATCGGTCACTGCAGCCTATGAGGGCAGGTTGTCTTATACCATAATACAACACTTGAGTTATTTCAGCTTATCAACATATTTCATCTCTGTTGGGTACGCTTCGCAATATTGACTCCTTCATCCACACTTTGTAAGAGTCAGGGATATAATTCTCTATATCAAGTTCACATGAGCTATCGTTCGATGTACACAAAAATTATGCAACACGAGACGAACACAAGCCCTGAACGACAGGCTTCAGTACGAACGGTGAGTGAGAAGACCGCTACTGCCCACCAATCGCCAGCATCATTCAATCTCCATCATATAACAGATGAAATCCCGTGACGCATTGCGAACATGTTGCCAAAGATACAGACAAAAAAGGAGCTCGACCGCGAGGACTCCGCACGTCTGACTGTATTGTACCCTGTCCTCTCAGCTACCTGCAGCGATCAACACGTTCGCCGTCCGAGTTCATAACGAACGTTGTGTCTGGCCTTCTGTCGGCTCGAACATGAAACCGAACAGGCCAGAGGCGAAGTCTCAACCAAGATCCTATCCACCACCTCTAACAAGTCCGATTCGTACAGCCAGACGTCTGGCTTGATGCGCTTCTATTCGTCGAGAGCGAAGTAGGGATACACCTATGGCAACAGCAGCGAAAAACAGGTTGCACGCCACGAATTCGTAAAAATCAGCACGCTCTTGTGTGGGAATGCGGCCGCAAGGCTGCCACGCAGGAGTCTCCCCGAGAGCTCCTGAGGCTGCTGAGGGTGTAGATGTGGGGTGTGGGTGATCGGCGGGTATCGTTGGAGGCGGGGTGGAGGTCGTGTTCGAACAGTGCATGAGTTGACGGTTGCCGAATGGATGGCAGAAGGGTTCATGAAGCTGCTAGTCTATCAGTTCTCCGCAGACGCACATATGTCAGAAAACATACAGCGTCTTGTGGGCATGGCTCGCATGCGCCAAATGGGCGGCAAGTGACTGATAGGTTGAGACTCGGGTCAACACGCTGAGCATGAATAATATTCACGACGCATAAAAGCATAAATCTGCAATTCAATTCACAAGTTAGATAGACCATGATATTGGTGCTAAGAAATACCTACAAAATCAGTTTCATGACTATACTCGCCGCCGTCGTAGGTGACATCGTGAAAGCATGAATGTAAGCGGGCGTGAGAAAACCTCTCTTGCTTGCCTCATACCTCGTCGACGCCGTAAGTGAATCTTCTAAACCATTATTTATTTCCCCAGAAGTCAAACTGATTGTTAGGATAAGTTAAATATGTCTCGTCGTACCGCTGTGATCGAAGAATTTGACGATGACACTGACCTCCCGCTCCCATCGCGTCCCCTCAATACTGGGCCGCGTGGGCCCCTACTCGAAGAGATAGGGCGTTCCGACGAAGAGGACAGTGATTCTGAATCAGACGACATGTCTACACCAGGCCAAGCATCACAATCACAAGCCCCATCTCACGCTCCAACCTCGTCTGGTCAATCACAAGGTTCACCATCCAATACTGTCACTGACATCACGCCTTATAAGAAGTACGTTGTTCATGCATCTGTGCTTTTTTCGAATGTAGCCTAAGAATGTACTAGATGGACGTGCATCTACCCGATCTATATTGACGCGAAACGGCCATATGGGACTGGTGAACGCCGGATAGCGCGCGAAAAGAGCGTTTGGTGGCCTTTAAGCAAGGATATCGCCGATGCAACCAGTCGGCTTGGATTAGGAACATTGCACGAAGTGCAGAAGTCGCATCCCAGGGACTGGGAAAACCCTGGTCGTGTGCGCGTGCAATGGAAGAAAGACGGGCGGTTGATGAACCCCGCGATCAAAACGAGTGCGTGAATTCATTTTGCGACACTTAATTCCCTCTAACAACTTAATTATGCTCAGAGAAACAGCTGCTGGAGATGATATCCTTCCAGATCCAGCGGATAAAACAAGATAATATTCCCCGCCCACCGTACGTACTGACACCGCCTTCAGTTTCCACCGCTCCGCCAGCGATCAAGCTTCCTACGTCTACGAAAGGCAAACAGAAGTCCAAAGCAGGTTCTGGTGTAGCCGTACAGCTGTCCAAGTCAAGCCAACAGCGCTTGCCCACACCTCCAGAACCTCTGCCAGCTCTGGCAAGCCGCGTATCTCCTTATTCACCAGCCATACCCACGGGAATGCTCATCGAGACGGTTAAAGCTGGCATGAGTGCACAGGAGTCGGGTGCAGGAGCTGCTCCTGGCCAGCCGGGAGTTCAAAAAGGTAAACGGAAGGTTGTCAGAGTTAGGGGGTGATTAGGGCTCAGGAATAGTGCAAATATCATGTATAAGATACTTGGAAACACGACTCGTTGAACTCCGATAGTGAGCAACGCACTGAACTGTATCTGCCATTTCAAATGGTGAACATTCGGACTCGATCGCAGCCCACTGCTCTGAATACGCCAAGTCAGAACTTTCTGTAGCGATGGCTGTGGGATGACTGATTGGGGGAGCGCAATAAGTAGACATGCTTCATGCTGATCAGCGCTGATCGATTGCAGAGATTACCACGTTGGCCCCGGCCAACCCTGGACCCACAAAAGCGTCTTGGCTTCTTGGCTGCAGGCTGTGCGATGCTGTTCAAACGTTCAAGTTTGACGGAATCGAGTCATGGTCTGGACAATTGAAAGTTTCGCAAATTAACAAATGGAGAATGGCTCGCAAGCATCGCATACCGATATCTTTCTATATCATCGCCTTCCGGTTTCCGGCCCAGCTTCGCCAGCGTGCAAGCATAGCTATAGGTCGGCCGCCTCTCGTAAAGTGCTTCATGTGCTTTGATAGGCGCCTGAGCATATACTGCGGACCTAAGTCCCATGCCCCTATCTACCTCGAGGCAAGTGGATCTCCCGTACCCTCTGCATTCTTGATGGGAACGTGGTTGTAATTTAGGTATTCTAAAAGCCCCTGCGGCGACTGGATGGCACAACACTTATTCCGAAATAGTCAGTTTGCCGAGCCTCTGGTGGACATTGGTCGGCACTGATTAGTACAAAACCAGGATCGTGAATGTTGGTCTTCAAGACCTTCGTCACAGGCAGTAACACAAACACCTTCACTGACATGTTTGTACGATACCTACGAACTGGAATAGCCACGATTGTGCCCCGGCACGCCTCACGCAAAGCATGCTGGTGACTGAATAGAAGGGCGCAGGGGACAACACACATCATGAAAGACGCGTGTGATGATCTGATCGCGCTGGAATTAAACTCAGAGCGTATATCTCGGTGACCCCCCTCAACTTTGAGCATCATTCCCCCTTCTTCCAACTTCCATCATGAACTCCTCGCAGGATCGCGTGGGTCGTGTAATCCATCACAAGGATTATTACTTGCGTGGTGGGGACCTGAATGTGTTGGTGAGTCCCAGAGCGTTCCTTGGTCCGTTCATTCTGATATAGGGCGTACGCTTCAGATCGGGAATTATCACTACCGTGTACACAGTCATTTCTTCTATCGTGAATCGCTAGTATGGCGCCAGATGATAGGAGAGTCTCCCGATGAACATGGCCCAGCCGATGCTGCTCCTTTTAACCTCGAGGACGTGAAAAACGAAGACTTTGAGCGCTTCCTCTGGGTGTTCTACAACCCGTATGTGCCATCTCTGAATTACTGTTCTTACTCACATGTGATTCTAGCATATATTCGCCTTACGATGCACCCACCGAGACATGGTTGAGCATCCTCAACCTCGCTCATCGATGGAGCTTCTGCAACGTCAAAGACCTCGCTATTCGCGAGCTCGAGAAAATCGACATGGAGCCGATCGAGAAGATCGTGGCGTATCACGAATATAAGATCAACAAAATACTCCTTCTCCCTGCATACATCGAGATCTGCAAACGTGAGAAGCCCCTGTCTCTCGCAGAGGGCATGACGCTCGGAATGGAAACCGTCCTCCGCATCGCGGACGCACGTGAGCGTGCTCGGCAGCAAGCTGCGGAGAGCGGCATTCGTTCGCCCACGTTCGAAGATTTTGAGGATGCACAGATGGAAGATATGGTGCGGGAGGTGTTTGGCGTTCCGCCGAGACCAATGTCGCCGAGTCAACACTCTAGAAAATCATCTGGGATGTTCGGCAGTTTCGGCGGTTTCGGCGGGATGTCCCCTCCAAATGGCTCCACTGCTCAGAAAGCCAATGGGGATATGACCTCTGGCTTAAATGGTTCTGGCTTGAATGGTTCCGACCCGGCGTCCCACAAACCACAAGATCCCTTGCACGTATCTACAGGCACTACAGAGCCACTTCCAGCTGATGGTTCGGCAACCAAGGATAATAAGACGCCTCAAGCTCCGCCTAAAGATGAGAAACCGTTGACGCCAGAACCGAATGGGGCGTCTACCCAACAAACTTCGTCCGGGGCTGCCGCTGATGCCAAAGGAGGCGCAAAAGGAGGCGCAGGGGGTAAAGGTGAGTAACTGGCCTATCGCCTTTTTCCTAACTCGTGACCTCGTCATTATAGGGAAAGGCAAATGAGGATTGCTAGGCGGGCCGGTCCTATGCGTAGTGACAGTATGATTTTGTATCGTTGTATCAAGTTTTGACTACGTATCGTGCAGTCAATCGAAGTGGTTCAGCGAGATGGACGGATTCTGCAACGTCTGTGTTAGTTAGTTTTTAGAATCCTGGAGAAAGCTCGATGCTAATAGCTTGTTCTTAACTAACTGTTCTTCACTCATGGCCTACGAATATATGGTTGGTTCAATCACGATGTTCATGTTACTGTAATATATATTCTGTTCATACACAGCGCATCACATGATTTCAGGTCAGAACACATTATTTGTGCTCGTTACTGCTTCAGCTTAGAATTAGCGAGATCTGTTCTATGACCATCTGAGCATGTACTACAGTATCAAACCAGTCTACTCAGAATCCTTACTTTCAGCCAATTGAAGGACATTTTCGCAGTATCACCAGAATAAAGTTTCTGTGGATTGGGAGAATGCTGTAAGCCTGGTGGCTTACGTACACATGACATATGGTTCATCGGATCGTAGGCACGTCTTTTCCTTAGCTTTGTACCTTACCCTCGTCGTCTCGCAATCCAGAAGGGGTTCTGTTTTGTTTCGTGTGTTTCTTCAGTGTTTCTCGTCGTTGGCCACAACTTGTTTCCAAATGCTAAGGGATATGTACAGCACATAGCAAGTTATATGTGTAAGAACCAGTGATGAGGAGAAATAAAATATTTCGTCTATAACCTTAGGTCTGGACTCTTCGTCGGCAATCGTGATCGGTTCCTTTGCCACTTGATCAAGGCAACCGTACAGTGCCAAAGCTTTGTCTGGCAGCAAATGGCATCATCCACTCGATTGCAGCGGGTTAAGCTAGGCTCTGCTCGCTAACAACAAATTGAAGTGCTTCTGCGGCAGAAGGCCGATCGTTGGGTGTCGTAGACCAACAGCGGAGGATAAAATCCCAGCACCGATCTGTGACATAACGACTGGGGGGGCGACGATGAATGATCCCCTGAGACAAGTGAAGCGTGATTGCGCCGTCATTTTTCAGGTAAGACCAAGGCACGTCTCCCGTCAAAACCTGCAGGACAAGTTGGAAAGACATGTTAGCAAAACGACATGTTAGTAAGAAGATACGCCTACTTGAAGCATGATGCTACCAAAGGAGTAAATGTCACTTTGAGTCGTGACCACAGCGGCTGATTCGTCGCCAGAAAAAAATTCAGGAGCTGTCCATCTCAGTGCTCCTGGACGACAGCTGGTCTTAATGAGATACGTCATGCCGGCCAGCTCGCTCAAAGTGCCAGAAAGGCCAAAATCTGTAAGACATGCCGATCCATTATTGTTGATGAGGACATTGTTCTTGCAATTGATCATTATCATGAGAAATGGAATAAATGAAGGATCTTACACCAGTGAGGTCTCCGTGAACGACTGGACTCAAGTACGGGTGTCCGTTATGGACTGAGGGAAACAATTATTTGTTGTTGGGTATCTGCATGCATGTGTTCACTCACGATAGTCGAGGCCCTCGGCGATGTCACGGAGCTTGGGTAAGAGAAAATGAGTTCGAGTATGTAGACTGAGTACTTGAAGTTCTCACCAAACGTAGACGATCACGTAGTTTGAGAGTGTTCTTCTTCTTGAGGAACAACGTCAGAGTGCCGTTGACCATCCACGGAGCGACCGAAGCCACCAACGGGCCAAAGTTCTGTGTAGTACCTATGAGATTCAAGATTTTAGGGTGTTCCAACCTCTTCCAAATCCCGAACTCTCTCCGAAAAATCTCAGAAATTTTAGCCAACTCTGCAGCATTGGTGAATAGTGGTCGAATTGCTTTGACGGCGACCTGCGGATGAGTGATCAGAAACATGGAAGAACTGTGACATCCTTACTAACCTCTACATCCCCCTCTGGTGTGTGGTATGTACATCGATAGATATCGCCGTATGCACCGCCGTCAGTGGGGTATGATTGATGTCGAATGATGACATCAGTTAAGTCTGGGATGGAGATGATCGAGGGAGGTGTTAAGCTCTGGGGGTCGTGGGTTTGCATAGCATGGCTCTGATCGTTCATTCTGCGAGGGCGTCTAAAGGAGATTGATTGTGATACAGCTTGTGAGATGCAATGGAACAACGAAAACATGGGGAGGATTTGTATATTCGAAGGATCACCGTCAGATTTGATTCTTTGTGGTCAGGCTAAAGTGCTGTGATATTTTAAACGGACGATGGGAAATTACTGAATGGTCTAGCGCCCATCCGGTTGCACTCAAGAGGACACGAGGATGCTATACGAGTATGCTTATACCGGCATCGGCTCGTTCCCAACCAATTCCCGACGAAGTTCTAGGGCGCGACAATTAGACATATTGCGGTTCGAATATGGGGTGAAGGAGTCGTGCTCTTACGGTTGTACCGTGACATATACTTGTGTACTTGTAATCGCAACTCGGGATGTATATGACGAACGACGCCTGACCCGAATGATATAGCGCTAGCGCGCCTGGTCAATGTACTAAACAACGCTGAGCGCTGATGCTTGGTCTGTGCAAGCACGGTGATAGTTAGTAATATCCTGTAATATCGTAGTATAAAATACTAAGTAGTACGTCACCAAGACTTCGATCAGGAGTCAGTCGGTAATATCCGTAGTATAAATAAGTAGTATAGTATGGCCACCTAGACATCATTTCGATCAGTAAACCATTCAACAAGATCAAACAACGCCACACAATGTCTCCTCCACGCGACCCAACATCTGCTCCTTCTCTCTGCATACATCGAGATCTGCAAACGTGAGAAGCCCCTGTCTCTCGCAGAGGGCATGACGCTCGCAAAAGGAGGCGCAGGGGGTGAAGGTGAGTAACTGGCCTGTCGCCTTTTTCCTAACTCGTAACCTCGTCATTATAGGGAAAGGCAAATGAGGATTGCTAGGCGGGCCGGTCCTATGCGTAGTGATAGTATGATTTTGTATCGTTGTATCGAGTTTTGACTACGTATTGTGCAGTCAATCGAAGTGGTTCAGCGAGACGGACGGATTCTGCAACGTTTGTGTTAGTTAGTTTTTAGGATCCTGGAGAAAGCTCGATGCTAATAGCTTGTTCTTAACTAACTGTTCTTCATTCATGGCCCACGAATATATAGCTAGTTCAATCACGATGTTCATGTTACATCAAACCAGTCTACTCAGAATCCTTACTTTCAGCCAATTGAAGGATATGTTCGCAGTATCACCAGAATAAAGTTTCGATGGATTGGGAGAATGCTAAGGGATCTGTACAGCACATAGCAGGTTATATATGTAAGAACCCGTGATAAGGAGAAATAAAATGTTTCGTCTATAACCTTATGTCTGGACTCTTCCTCGACAATCGTGATCGGTTCTTTTGACACTCGATCAAGGCACCCGTGCAGTGCCAAAGCTTTGTCTGGCAGCAGATGGCATCCGCTCGATTTCAGCGGGTTAAGCTAGGCTCTGCTCGCTAACAACAAATTGAAGTGCTTCTGCGGCAGAAGGCCGATTGTTGGGTGTCATGGACCAGCAGCGGAGGATAAAATCCCAGCACCGATTTGTGACACAATCACCGGGGGGACGAGGAGGAATGTGCCCCTGAGACACTTGAACCGTGATTACGAGCTCACTGGGCTGGTGGGACCAAGGCACGTCTCCCGTCAAAACCTGCAGGACAAGTTAGAAAGACACGTTAGTAAGAAGATACACATACTTGAAGCATGATGCTACCAAAGGAGTAAATGTCGCTTTGAATGGTTACCGCAGCGGGTGGTTGGGCGTCAGAAACAAGTTCAGGAGCCGCCCATCTCACTGCTCCTGGACGACAGCTCGTCTTAGCGAGATACGACATACCGATCAGCGTCTGCAAAGTGCCAGAAAGGCCAAAATCTGTAAGACATGCCGATCCATTGTTGATGAGGACATTGCTCTTGCAATTCATCATTATCATAAGAAATCGGACAAATGAAGGATCTTACACCAGTAAGGTCTCCGTGAACGACTGGACCAAAGTTGCCTCCGTCCGCAGTGAAACTACACCTATGGACTGAGGGAAACAATTATTTATTGTTGGGTATCTACATACATATGTTCACTCACGATAGTCGAGGCCCTCGGCGATGTCACGGAGCTTGGGTAACAAAAAATGAGCTCGAGTATGTAGACTGAGGTACTTCGAAGTTCTCACCAAACGTAGACGATCACGTAGTTTGAGGGTGTCCCTCTTCTCCTTGAGGAACGATGTCAGAGTGCCGTCAACCATCCACGGAGCGACCGAAGCCACCAACGGGCCAAACTTCTGTGCAGTACCTATGAGATTCAAGATATTGGGGTGTCCCAACCTCTTCCAAATCCCCAGCTCTCTCCGAAGGATCTGAGAAAGCTCAGTCAACTCTGCAGCATTGGTGGATAGTGGTCGAATTGCTTTGATGGCGACCTGCGAGTGAGTGATCAGAAACGTGGAAGAACTGTGACATCCTTGCTAACCTTTACATCACCCTCTGGTGCGTGGTATGTACATTGATAAATATTACCATATGCGCCGCCGTCAATGGGGTATGGGTGATGTCGAGTGATGGCATTAGTTAAGTCTGGGATGAAGATGATCGAGGGAGGTGTTAAGCTCTGGGGGTCGTGGGCTTGCATGGCTTGGCTCTGATTGTTCATTCTGCGAAGGCGTCTAACGAACCTTGATTGTGATACAGCTCGTGAGATGCGATGAAACAACGAAAACATAGGGAGGATTTGTATACTCGAAGGATCACTAGGTCAGATTTGACTCTTTTGTAGCCGGGCTAAGTCTCGTAATGTTTCAAAGTGCGATGGAAATTTGCTGGATGGTGGTTGACAAAAGGACTGAATGGTGCAGCGCCCGAATCTTGTTGCACTTAAGAAGGCACCCGGATGCTGTACGGATTTGAAACATGGGGTGAAGGAGTCGTGCTCTCATGATTGTACAGTGTGACATACTTATGTACTTGTGATCACAACTCGGGATGTACTATCTCCGGCCCGGAGTTGCGAAATGACCCGGAGTTACAAATCACGATGCTAGCACGCTCATATTTCCTTCGCACAATGATTCTAGAGGATGATCAGTAATCCATAGCTTACTGTGTGTATTTTGAAAAATGCACTAGAAGTGCTTGCGGCAGTGAAACACTGCTCAGGACGTGCACTTTCCACGCCAATCCATCGGAGGGAAGCCATCACATGCACTAAAAAATTCAGGAATTTTATCAGTGATTTCCCATTGCCTTGAAGGAGTCGTGCTCTCACAATTGTACCATGACATACTTATGTACTTGTAATCACAACTCGGGATGTATATGACGAACGACGCCTGACCTGAATGATATAGCGTTAGCGCGGCTGGTCGATGTACTGATCCGACGCTTGGTCTGAAGGTGATAGTCAGTTATATCGTATATACATAGTACAAAATTACTATAAATACGTAGACGTCACCAAGACTTCGATCAGTAAATACAACACCTTCAAATTCAACAAACTCAAACAACGCCACACAATGTCTCCTCCACGCGACCCAACATCCGACTCCGAAGACGATGACCCAGACTACGTGCCCCCCGAGCACCAAGGTGCGATGATACATTTTCCTACTAAAACTTGTTGTGTTTACACGATGCATCAGACTCGGATAGTTCTGGAGATGAAGAAGGGAATGATGAGACTACACTGCCGAATGAAGTGAAAGAGCAAGATCTAGCCGAGAAGAAAAAGTAAGGGTTTGTTGAGTTGTCCTATATATATTTCAGATGGACTTACCCTGCTGTATAGGGCGCGGGACACGCTATGGGCTAGTTTCCAGGCGTCTGTCGCCTCGCCACCACCTCCGAAGGTCCAAGAGCCGCCCAGGAAGCCCGTGAAGATCGAAAAACGTTATCTTTTCGCAGGGAAGAACATAGTGTATGTACACCTACTCCCTTTCTTATCCCAGTATGCTTAGTGATGTGAAGAGAAGTGGTTGAAGTCCCTGAGGATTCAGAAGATGCCAAACAGTGGCCACGGTGGCAGCCACCAGAGTCGTCTTCTGTTGCTGCACCAGCACCGGAGTCTTCGTCATCAACCACCGACGTGGGTTTATCAGCATCAATGTCAGCAGGTCCCATGAAGCCTCTGGCACAGAAATCTGCCCTAGGGAAACCCCCGGGACCTCGCAAGCCTCGCACGTCATTAGCAGACATACCGACTCAGAAGGCTAAGAAGATTACTACTCTTGATAAATCTGCAATGGACTGGCGAGCGCATGTCACGTCGAGCGATGTCAAAGACGAGCTTGATGCTAACCGGCGTGGGGGTGGTTACTTAGAAAAGATGGACTTCCTGAAACGAGTCGAGGACAGGAGAGAGGATGCCTTTGAAGCGAGCAAATCTAACAAAAGGCGAAGGACGTGAGACATGAGGACAAGTCGTTATTGTAGTCGTATGGTGTTGTAGGATATATATTTTACTGTAGTAATACAGAAACGTCAAGAGTGGTCAGAACTACCTGATGCTGAGGCAGCAGATCTGAGAGGGACAAGATGGGTTGCAATGATAGGCGCGAGAAACCGCATCGAATTGCAAAGAAGAAAATAGCAAGAGTGAAGGATATTTCAGGTCATTCACGCCCTGCATGTGACCTTGTGCTCCGACCAATGGGACTTTTGGCACCCACCATCGCAATACCTGAAGGAAAATATCTTGTTAATCGTCCGGGTATGACACATGAATGAACTAGTTACCTTGCTTTCTCACAACCACTGCACTTCCTCAGTGCAGCGCTGGGATTGCCGCACCACGAACATCTGTACAATGCCACGGTATTTGGGCTGACTCGTGGATGCGAGCATCTCTGTGGCCGAGTCTCGTCTGTCTCTCCCTGCTCAAGATGGAGGTCGTCAAGCCATGCAGCGAGATCATCTTCAGCTTTCTCCAAGGAGATGGTGTGTTCATCCTTCGTCTCCTCATCAAAGCGTGCCACCAAATCCTTCCACTCTCGTACGGCAGTGGGGTAGCGCTTGACGATGTTTTGCTGGGTCAAACGCAACTGCGTTTTCGGGGGAATAGTGCCAAGGAGTATACTAAACTCCTCGGCATGCCCCAACTTCTTGAGTGCGACCTGTGCTCGGTTGTGGAGACGTCCTTCAAAGCCAAAGTCGGACATACCTGAAGCTCTTGAAGGTCCGCCGGCGTCTCTGGTCCCTTGATGGCAAGCGTGAGGCAGATGTACCAGTAAATCACGTTCTTCATGTGTCTTGCGTCTGGGGGGGCCTCCATAGTGTAAACTTTTGCGTCCTCCATTGCGCTCATAAGGAATGCAACACCCTCGTCATATTTCCTATCTCCAGGACTGGATTCCTGAATGCGGCACACACCGAGATTGCCTGCGAGCTCGACTGCACGGTGCAAGAGCCCAAAGCGTACGAACGGCGTCATCTTCGGGCACTTCAAGCCTTTCTTCGCAGAACGCAAGCCCTCGCAGTGGTCTTTACCCAGCGTGATCACATAGTAGAAGTATGCGAACTTGGGGTTTCGTTGGATACCACGCTTCGCAACTTCGATGGCATCTGGGATACGAGATCTGATAATGAAAAACTTTGCAGGTAATCATGTCCGCGAGATCCTCCTCTCCTGCACGACCCTTTGCACGGATGGCTCTAGCGCAATGCGGCAGCGCGTCGGACCACATGATGAATGGTAGACCAATGTCCCTGTTGATTTCGATTTGTCCCGTACGGGGATCTTGCATCTGGAAACCGCCTTCTGCGATAGAGAACTCGTTTCGGGTGATGAGTTCCGCGAGCTTTAGACCAAGACTGTAAAGATCCTTGTCCTGGGCACACTGCATCATGGCCTTTTGGTTGTCTGCGGTCGAGGCCATGGTAAGAAACGTATCACAGCGCATTGCACCGTAATCCATCAAGATGTCAGTGAGATGGTCAGGGAAACGACGTTCAATTGCTGCCATGAGTTTGTGGGGGTCGAACTGTCTCTGATCCTCCTCCGAAGACAAAGCTTCAAGGCGAAGCAGGCCACCCAGCGCGCTGACACGCACAGTAAGGTCCGCGCTCCGAAGGCAGGCAACTAACAAGTTTTGAAGCGGTGCATGAGCCTTGCACTCACTCCAACAGTGGATAACAGGGTGCGTAAGCAACTCTAGGCCATGATATAAGAGCTGGATGCTAGCGCCAGGCTTGCGCATGAAATCTATCACGATTGGAATCAAAGTGTTAACATTGGCCGCTTTGAGGTATCTGGGAGCCGGTGGGTCTTCCTGGTTGATCGCAGCGCCTATGGCATGAGCCATAGTGGAAATTGCCATCTCTGCAGCCCTGAGATCATCTGGGTTTTCTTGCATGGTCTTGAGTAGGGAAGGGGACTCGAGCGAGATTTCTTTGCGAACATCGACACCTCCATGATGCGTCACGGTCGTAAGTGCGCGGAGAGCAAGATAACGCGTTGAAGGAATCTTGATCAGAGGGGTGATCTTAGACACCAGACCTGCAATATCGTCAGTGCAGTTCGCTGTAACGAAAGGTCGTCAACGTCTACCTTTCTGAAAGAGCTTGTCACGGAGGATGGCATCGGCACACATCTTGGTGTAGATGCCGATAATTGCCCCGGTGATTTTCTCGTTTCTTATATTCGCGACGTAGACATCATCGAGGCTATGATAAACTTCGTTGAAGTTGGCATGGACTTTCTTCAAGCCACTTCGTCTGGAGAGATCTTTGGGAAATAGATGAAGGGCTCGAAACGACACAACAAATATACAGATTACGCTGTGTACTCACCCGGTAACTGAAGAAACTCGCACAACACCTTGACTCTCGTGTTCCATCCTTCTGCTCCCTCGATGTCGTCTACCAACCCACTGAACTCCTCTAAATCTGATGTGACACGTGCTACGGAGTGAACAACTGGCTTTGGCTTTTTCGCCTTAGCCTTTCCACCGCGAGGACCTGGCATTTGTACTGGAATTGTGACAACTGATCCTGATCAAGTGGAGAAAGCCTGCAGTAAGTGCACTTGACAGTGAAGAACCAAGCAGGGAGTTGCACTACTGATGGGGCGATTCGCAACTTGATTCTTGCCTTCAAGGATAGAAAAAGTACCGCCCGCTATGAGTCTAGACGCTTAGGCTAGCGTCCACCTGATTGTCACGGTATCCTCGAACGTAAATGATCCTCATTGAGTATTGATTCAAGCCTTGCTAAATGATCTGCAACATATCCGCGTCGCGTTATTCCATGGCTCGGTGCCCTTCTCTTCGGCTGTACTGAATTCAACCAGCTGCCAGTAGGATACTCAAATGAACTTTCGTAGAAATTTTGCACCGAGTAGGCTGTTCGATAGTCTCCCGGATCCCCTCAGGTTCCCTCCCTAGGCAGACCATACTCAACAGAACCGGAAGAGTATCGTTCCTTTTTTAATATGGCTGTTCGACAGTTTCTGCCAAGTGCAGTGTTTACGTTTTTGTAGTACGTACGTAGGCATCTTCCGAATCAGTGCTAGTGATCACGCGCGTCTGGGACACAGTCACCCTAGGCCAGGCTTCGGTCGGGGATGAACGACCTCCGATTCAAAAATATCCGACTGCGAGCTTTCGTCAGCCTCCTTTGCATACAACTCATGAGCCTCGGCCCTCAAGTGGTTCGTATATTCCGGTGCTGCGCTCCGATCTGGTTTCAGACTTTCGGAGTCAGTTACCGGATCGGACCTCGGCGAGGACTGAACAGCCAATTACGGCACAAGTACGAACTACCACGCTAGACCACGCTGCACACAAAACTTGCGAGTCCATCGTGATAATGCCAGTAAACGGTGGCCAAGCAATCCCTGTGTTCGGAAATTACCATGGGTAAGTGGCTCGTGAAACAAACTTTTCCTTTTGCATCTTTTAATGGAGGATGTATAGATATTACTCTAAGCGTCCATTCACCCGAGATCCGCGATTGGCTTTGCTCGCCACTGAATTCTTCGTGGGTAAGCGAGTTTTGGATGTTGGATGCAATGAAGGCTGGGTGACTTGTGAAATAGGTAGGCTACCCCTTGGCGCGGTTCAAGGATACTCTTTGTTTAGTTCAAAACCAGCACAGTTCCGGGGGGCACGTCAGGTCATTGGAGTTGATATCGATGATACTCTTATAAGAGCTGCCTGGAGGAGAAGGCGCACGGTCTGGAGTCTTCAGTCTCCTGAAGGTGGAAATATCTCTGAGCAGAGTTACCCTCCACCCAAACGACAACGACTCCATGGTGATGCGTCCACTACGGACAATAGTGTTCACAATTATTTCCCTGCATCGTGCGAACACAGCTATGGTCCATTGCCCATACCAGACAGAGGATGCGGTGATTTCCCGCACAACGTCACCTTCCGAACAGCCAATTGGGTGATGGACAATATACCAGAAGATAACAATCAATACGACATCATTTTAGGGTACGTGTCGTGGCTGTTCTTGAGGAGCCCAGTCATATACCGATGTGATAGGTTTTCTATATCAAAATGGATTCATTTAAATAACAAGGACGAAGGACTGAAAGATTTTTTCCATCGAGTTCATCAATGTCTAAAAACGGGCGGTGTTTTCGTCCTTGAGCCGCAACCTTGGGACTCTTACTCCTAAGGCTCGAAGGATGAGCGAGACGCTCAAAGAAAATGCAAAGCATCTTCAGCTACGCCCAGATGGTTTCGGGGAGCTACTGGAAGGAACTCGGATTTTGTCATGGTCAGCGCCTTGGGATCACTGGCGACGGCGGTAAGCTGCACTCAGTAATGGATGGCTGAGTCTTAATGAATCGCTAGGTTTCCGTCGCCCTGTTGACCTCTACTTTAAGCAACGATAAGATAGGAATTCCGTCTTTGCTAAACCGAAAATATACCTGCACTGCTACCATAACCAATGTGGTGCATCTTCACACCCTCAAAACACGTAAATTCACGGTACAGAATGTGATTCGCGGGTCCCGCCTTGCTTTATTGTGTCTATTTGTCTGATGTACGATAAATTTTATGCTTGTGCGCAGGTCAATGCCATTTTTCACAGCTGCCTTCCTGATAGATAAATGGGTAGCAGCACCAAACTTCCTGCGCAGCAGAAGTGCAATTCATCGCCTAAGCACTCTGAACGAACTGTGTACAGTAGTTGCCGGGGATTCCTAAGCTATAGTTGGTGGACAACGGTGGTGGCAGTGCATCCCGGACGTGGCATTCGTACACCCGACCGAGCTTCCACATAGCCTCGCAAGGCAATGCCTCTCTCGTATTTCATTATGAAGGTCCAATGGTATACTGCGAGTTACATATATGGTTCTGCTGCGGGCAAGCACTCGTCATGGACAGGAGGATCCGTGTCACCTGACCGCAATCCCTGTGATTCACTAGTACAGTACCAGCGATGTGTGTACTTTCCCTCTTCCTCTCAAAATATTGATTTTCTCAGTTACCCTGACTGAAAACAGATCAATCCTAACACCCGAGATAACCATCATTGGAATTGGAAGTACTAGTGCTCGAAAGATCGTATTTATCTTAGCTTTGGCGCTCGGATCGGCGGAGCTGAAACGAGCGTCTGTATGCGCGTCTATAAGTATGACTCTGCCGCAAAAAGGCTGTGAGTTTTCAAACCCATTGGCTTGAACTCTATCCCCCGATGGGCCCATCTTAATCTTGGTGTTCGCCATGCGTCAACCGCTTGATCAGCTGATCATGGTCAGGTTGGAAAGATAAAAGATTAAGTAGATGCGGCTGAAAGCTTGCAAATGACCAAAATAGACTATCGATAATAGCGTTACTTGATGCTGATGCACCATGCCGTGAAAAGCCTCGCATACTATAAGTACTAAGCTAAGTTGGAACGAGTAGAGTGCCGAGCAGTCCTCCACTTCTCCTGCGAAGCATGTCTACACCTGGCAGTGACGGGAGACAAACACACACTGGCAGGAGTCGGAAAAAGTTCTTGCAGCGGCTCTACCGTTCGACCGAGGCGGAAGACTTTTCACAACTGAAACAGGCCATCCAAGAAACAACTCAGGAGACTCCCCACACAAGACACGATATTTTGATGAAAGGTCAGTAGATTAAACTCTCGAGAATGAAGAATTTGCTGACTCGAGAGTAGCTGTTGAGATCATTAGACAGCTTGACATAGAGTACCGTTGCCTTCTTGCGGAGCAGGCGGCTCTGACTTCTAATGCCGTCTCTTCCACGCAACATACTGCCTTTGATCCTGCAGGTGAGTTAAGTATTGCTGAATCCCGGAGGACCTTGTTGATCACAGACCAGTGTCACATGTTCCTGCTGAGAGTTGGTTAGTAAACCATGGCCACCAAACGATGCCGATCCATCCACATATGCCTTCTTCGTCAAGTATAGTACACAACATGTATACTGGACAAAACATGGATGATGCTACTACACAGAACATGGACGATGCTACATATGATTATCTTTATTTCACCTACCAACGCGAATAATGTAGCAGACAGCGACAGCTACTCGGACAATGCAGGACTATTTACGCTCCAAACTTCGTTTCTATTTTATCAATTACCACATGGCTTTGAGCCTCTTTAGACCTACGGACGGAGATAGTGATAATTAATTAGGCACGAATGTTATCGATCTGATCGCTCGCGGACTTTCAAAGATATCAGATCTGACCATTGCAAAGTCAATGTTTGACGTTGTCGACAACCTTGATCTTCGCTTTACAGCTTTCTCCGTCAGTACATACATGATCCCGATCCTATCGTTTCCCGTCAATCTGTTCGACGTTCTTTCTACAAGCTAGCAACTTGAATGTGCACAATATCTTTGATAGCCGTAGGACTTCCCCACGCCAGTCTACGCCTACTTGCAGCTCTCAATGCAGGAACTGTGACTCGGAGCAGGCTCGCGCTCGATCGGAGTCTCTGAGAAAGTAAGGACAACCTAATACTAAGTATCACCTTCGGAGATTTGCGCGTCGAGCGCACACGATAATCTCCACGCGGGCGGTGTGAGTCCGTTCCGTGATCATCGTTTCTATGAACCTGACTGCTGAGCTTGGGTGCCTCTTTTGTTTGAAAATGTACTAGTCAACGACTCTCTTCATTCGGCTAGTTTCCCCTGGGCAGACCAGTTTAGAAGGTCAATACAGTTGTAACCCCTCTATCATGAAAATTTTTAACCTTAATAATTTCTTAATTTACGGAACGAACTTTGCGGGCTCATGCTATGCGCCCGTTTACGCATCGGCTCGACTTCTACATAGTTGCATCTCTCGGAAGGCCCCTTTACTTAATCGATTGATCGTTGGGCCATCAGCTTGTTGCTTGACAATCATGAGATTAGCGATTTGCCAGTGGCGATTAAGTGCAGGACGAGGCTCTCCGCCTGAGGCTTTTTGAAGTTTGAGTCAGAACGGGGGTCGTTGTCATACAATCATCTGTACTGTGCGATTCAATATCATACCAACGTGTATCGCGTGTAATGACCATGATTCATAAGTTTGTGCCGAGGGCCTGATTGTAGTAAATTGTACCGTGGACATAACGCGGCACCTGTAAGCCGCCTAAAAGTTCGAATGTCCACCCTTGAGTGGTCTTTGGACAAGAATTGTGTTCATCAAGTGACTTAGAGTCACAGTGTAATGTCTTCAAAAACACAACATCCACTTCAACACGGTACCACAGGAAATCTGTAAGCGCACTCGGGGATGTTTTTTGTTGACAGCCTTGGGCGCCGAGGACGGAACCACTGGTTAGTCTGTGCCACGTTCCGACCGAGACCTCGTTTCCTGAACTGAAAAAATGTCTTTGTCAGCTGTGAGGTCACAGGAGCGGCGGGACGTGGTGCGCTCGGTAGCCTCCGATGGTGACCAGTACGGCACTGGGGAGCGCTCCGTTTGATCAGGCTGACGAATGCATAATATCAATATTAGGAACAATAGCTTGTCTGGTTCACTAGGTTCGGTCACGGGGCTGTGTGGTACATCAGGCCTCAGGTTCGATTGGTCTATATGTAATGACCTACTTCAACCGCCTGGCAGGGACCCCGAGCTAGGCTCACTGTGTGGTTTCATATATCAGAACGGAATGCTCCTGACGCGCTCAACAGGACCCCGCGGTGCTGCCGTTCCTTGCTTCATGTCTTTTGATGAGTTCTATTCCATCGCCAAAGTGATGCAGGTACTTGACTCGCAATATCCGAAGCTAGGTACTCCACCCGTATGACCATTCTGTGGCGAAGTAAAAGCATCACCGTGCGGTTATGGCGACCTTTCCGTGCTTTGGACGGCCTACTCCGATTATGGTCCTTTTTGATGGTCACCCCTGATATCCCCGCCCTCCTACTTGGTTTCTTTGTTGTCATCACTGCCCTTCGAACGGACAAGCATAGGCCTTCTATACCTCCCGGTTCAGTGTCGTTTCCATATGAGTGAACGTGTTATCTATCGAGACCTTGACGTTAACTTACAACTGAATGGCGTGCTAGTACTTAGCCACACTCAATACGTGTGTTCTTCTAGTATTCAATCAATCTTAGTACAGTGAGATTTGGTGGTCTTTCCATTTTGCATTTATGGGTTATAATGATGAATGGTGTCTTGCCAAGTTGCCGACGACTCTACAACCAAACTTTCCGTTCCACGTCCAATGTAGATCAAACGAGCTCGTGAGATGGTTGACGGGTCCTCGACATTACGATTCCCACTTGGCAACGTCAGCTAATTGGTCCTCAACCGCTCGAGACGTCCATTTCGGAGGCGGCGTACTCTGCCACATTAGGCATTGTCGATATCAAGTCGATATAGTCATCCGACCAACAGGAGTTGTCAAGTCAAGGCCTCCTGTCTGGCACATAGCTAGTTCGTAATTGAAGCCAGCTATCATTCCTTCTTTTACATAAAACGCCGCATTCATGAATTTCACAGCATGTCGCAAAACGTCCACATTGTAGTCCCAGTGGATAGATATGAGAACATGCCGAAATATTGCAAGGGGTAGCTATATAAAGGGATGATAAGCTGTTAGTGACGGGGGAACTTGAATGTAATTTCCAAGAACTTGAACGTCAGGCGGAGTTAGTCCTGTCGTGGACTTGAGGGATGAAGTTGATCACTTTGCCCTGAGCATCTTTGGCGTAAGAAATAACCAACGTGGTCGACATGGTCGCAACAGTAGACCGTGGGCTGAGTACAAAATTATGTCTTGGCTCATGATACGGCATGATAGAGCGCCTGAACCTACCTGGACAAATACACCAACCTAAGCCAAAAACGTATCACCCAGGGTCATCGATCACCTGTCAACGTCGACTTACCGTTGACATGAGTCGATATAGACCTTTCTGGGCACAAAGCGAATGCGTCGGTGCACAGCCTGTCATCAGGTCAGTATGTCGAAAGCCGAGTAGAATCTGTGTGACCACGTGTTGCACATGACAGCAGTTTCTGATGCAAGATATTCACTTACCATCTCATATGTACCTGCATGTGTCATCCATGTTAGAAGTGAGAGCTAATGCTAATGTACGAGCCTCAATCGCGGGTAACGAGACTGAGGTGTGCGGACAGCGAGCTAATACCTTAAATATGTAGCAGTAATGAAGGGGAGATAAAAATATCGCAGTGACCTTTAATGATAGGATCGGCATTCTAAGGTGGATGCCTTGTAGCACCGACCCCCGTTGCCTGCATAGCCTGATCGAGGCGCCTGCATACTTACCTTGATCTCAGTCCTACTGACCGATTATGTAACTGTGTCACTCAAATCGTTCATCGTTCACTTTGCGCGAGTGCCTAAGATTTGATGAAGGATGTGAAATCAAATAGGAAGGGGAGTGATGGTTGGAAGGTGAGTGTGGGTTATGTACCGAGGAGGAGGCAGTAAGGAGGTTACGAGGGTTGAGTCTGGTTGAGTACCTTTCGTAGTTTGGTAGGGAGTAGGACCACGTGTGCACGCATGGTCTGGGGCTGGCACTTGGAGCCTCGATTTGCAAGGTGAAGGAGGATACATGTTGAGACGTGGACTGGCTGAGTCTTATGTAGCTTGCGCCGGGAACTCAAGAGAAACGAGATCAGATCAAAACAAACCACTGACGAATCTGACGACGAGAGGAAGCTAGGTAGAACTGGTATGTACGTGGGACAACTGCACGTGGGCCTAACGTGGGCTTACAAATATCTTGCAAAGATCAATTACAGCTCTTTTATGTAAGTAAGTTAGTCCATTGATTCTCATTGATGATGATTACTAGGCGCCGCGGTGTGCCGCAGGGGATCAGGTGGTGCGTGTTTATTTTTCGTGTTAATTTTTCAAAGTTCATCATTGGCTCACGCTCTACTGGTGGCATGCCCGGGACGCCATGACATGAGGGCCTGTTCACGTACAATGACAGGCTCGCTGCCATAGTGGCATGTGGCTGGGAAGGACGCTTGCCTGCCCGAATGGGAGCGCCGTCGAGTGCATGTCAGTTTCCCGGAGTCTTGCAACTAATCAGGATATTCTTAATGATCACCAACAGACACCTCCGCCAGGGTCGACGTGGTGTGCGCGATGACGCAGTACGTCAATTACGCAAATGTGTTTTTACTGCATCTGAGAGAGCCTCTCTTTACGTTGACAATTTGAAGCTTTCCCTAGCTTTCGCTAACCTTAAGCGAACGCTCTCATTGGTGGAGAGGACGAGAAATCCCAGTTCGACCGACACCATACCAAACAGGGATCGTTCAACGATCGTTTTTCGACGGGCCCAAACTCTGATGTGGACTGCAGCTCCATGCAGCTCCTGCAGTCATGTTGCAGGCACTGTACTGTTTGCAGAAATTGATGGCTGTGGTGGTCCTGGTGGACGACAAGCGGCCGTCTGCTGTGTATGGCGCATCTGTTCTTCGTGCTAGTCGTATTGTTGCCTTGCGCTGCTTGTTCCTGACTTGTTCGATGGGTACATGTAATATAGTTGGGCGTCCCTTGCCTTGCCTTGCTTCTCTGTCCCACACATGTTTCGCTGTCTACTGAGTACGAAAGGGAATCAAAGACCCCTTTAGTGATATCGATAGTTGGTTTTTTGATGTTTGTCATTGAGATGGTATACGGGCGGTGCCCTACAACGATACAGTGTGTACACATACGTACATGTAATAAGGTGAAAAAACGCGCTGTCATCATGCTTGGCGACTTCCTTCCAGATCGATCGTTGTTCGTGAATCGCCATCCTTCAATGTTTCCGGCCATCCCTCAGTGTTAGTGCCCTCTTCAGCATTCAGCATGCTTGCGTCTTCCATCTTCGGTTTCATCGCTTCACTCTGCACCGTCGTTATCTGTCTCGATGTTGCCCCTTCTTGTTCAGAGAGTGACGTCCTAGTGTACGTGCTCATGGGGAACTGCATTATGACGCTCGAGAAGATCCCGGGGCATGTGAACGATTGGTCGAGATCAACAGTTTCCTTCGAGAACACGCGATACACGAAGGTAACGATCACCAAGAGGTTGCAGATGACGAGACTGAGGGCGGCCTATGTTTCATCAGGTGTTGCAGAGGGATGCGAGGAACGGAGCGTGCTCACCTTGACATGTGCAAAGATGAGCGTAGTTTCTGATAAGGGGTGGAAAAGGATCACAGAGTGAGGGATTGTGATGCCGGTGATTAGAAGCGATGCGCCGAATGAGGACAGGACCAATATTTTTCTGCTACGCGAGAGTCCCACATTTTTCCAGAGCTGCAGTGGCGCAGCGACGAGCAAACAATCCGAGATGACGTCCGCTGTAGGAACACATAACTTGAGGATCATATCAGGCACAAAAAGAACTACTGACTGATCAGTTGTGAGAGTGCCACGGGCTCGGCCATCTGGCACGCCTGGACAGCGCAGACGTAGATTTTCTGCGCGAGCAGGGCGACCCACATACACGCAAAGGACACCGCGATGAGATGAGTGATCCATTTGTGGATCTTGTGGCCCGAATGGTTGGCAACTCGGATGATGGAAAAAATGATGCTCATGCGCGCAGCCCTGGAACAGTGAGTTAGGAATGAAACTGAGTAAGCTGTGATGCGCACCACAGAACGCAGGTTAAAGCCACTGCGAAGGCCCAGGTTGGGACTGATATGAACGTGAGGTAAATCTTGGAGGTCGACGTCAAGTGGTACTAACAACTTATTGTCGATGGGTTGATCCACATGTATGCCAGGCAAAAAACTGGGGTTAACAGTGGTTGGTTTGCTGAGCAATGTAACGTTCAAGGAAGATCCTACCGTCTGATATCAGCGAAAACGCAGCCCATGCATCTTCCCACCAGACGCGGCGCGTCCAACCTCTGTAAACAAGCCTGAAGATGGTGGAGACTATAGCAATGCCGTGGGATACCGACCCCGCGACTTTCCAAAGGATGATGATAAACAAAAGAGTACAACATGATAGCCACTTTCAACTCACCGGCCAGTCGAGGGTGGTTGTATGCCAATACTGTGAATACCATTGTTATCTGATAACTCTTGTGGACTTGAAGGAAAGGGTGAGTTTTATACCCAAACGTTAAAGATCACACGGAAGCATTCCTTGTACATGTTTCCGAGATTATTTGATTTTCAGACGCGTCCACGGCATTTATAGCCAGTGACGACGACCTGCAGGGCTACGCAGACTGATTGATTGGCAAGTCTCACAAAATGTATGGGGCCTGTTGGGATGTCATGTCAATCAGTAACCGCAGCGCGCTTTCTCTCGCACCCTTAGCCCTAGCAGAACACACTGTGTGACACGTAGGTTCGAACTTATGCAAACCATGCGAAGAGTCATACTTACCTTCATGGTACCCAGTTTGTTGATCAAAGGTCAGAAGATGTGACAGGACTGAACTTCAGGGTGCCTGCCATAGTCAATATTGCAAATCAATATACTTACCATCAAGGCAACATCAAGGGATATGCTAGCCAAGCTCGTAAGCTACCCTGGCCTTAAGTCGGTTACCACAACTGCTGGTTCGGACAGTCAATGTCACTGGCTGCCTGAAGCGAACTCCGCTCGGTATTTGGCGCGTTACGAGCCCATCTTTTCTGCAAGGTATCGAAACTCCGCCGCGGCAGACTCGCCGAGTAGTGACAAACAGCTGCTCTGTCACACCTCAACAAAAATCTCAAATTTGATGATTCAACTTTATAGTAGCTTAGAATATGTGTAGAATGATATGTGGTGAGATATCTAGGATATTTAAATTGTACGAGCTATTGCAAACTGTCCGAACCAGTGGTTGACCGAAGTTGTGGTAACCAATAGTATGACCACTTTCCGAACCTGCGTTCAAGGGTGCATCCTCCCGTTTGCAGTCATGCAAAGGGTCAAGTGACAAGCAGTTTACGAGTGTTCGTATCCCTGAACTAGCGAACGTCGGAACAATGACAGTCAGTCTTAGCAAGTGGGAACTTAAACCCGTACTACTAAGGGCGTTTTTGCTAAGGATTTTTTGAAATTTTCACAATGTAAAAATGGTGCTCCACTTGATGCAGTATGTGGAAATTAGACTGGTGACCAGCCCGTCTAATGTCGATGGCTCGCCTCATTAGACGGGCTGGTCACCGGCCCAGTGTTCGCGTCGGGTTGGGAGGGGTGGATCATCGTGGATGATAGGAAAGCAAGGAGAGGATAATTTGGCAGTACCCGAATGCGGCGATTACCGGGAGCGCCAGCACAGCTTTGCAGACGAGAATCCGTTTGTGTTCGACAAAGCCCTCCCCCACTAACGTGGGAGTCGGGGACCGAATTCAGGCCTAATTTCATCAGCAAAAACCTTGCTTGCTCAATCGAAAACAAGGGAGTGAACGCACACGCAAAATCTACATATAAATTTCAAGTCCAAGCTATACAGCTCTGATAAAACAAGGCCACCCTAGTGCTTATGGGAAAGCAAAAAGGATAAAGATACGTGAAAAACGACGAGGTGAACGGAATATGCCGAGTCCAATTTATATCCTCTCGTACATGCAGATGTATGCCTTGCTCTTTAAGACCTCGTCCAAAGAGGATAGCCGCACTGTGGTATCGCTAATATATGCCCAGTCACGATGTGGTCGATCCGTGTGCGACAAGTTCTCGGATTCAGTTACCGATGACGTTTGTTCATCCTCCTTCGTGGCCGAAGGGAGGGCTGTATATGCGATATAGTGACCACCAAGCTACGGATTCAGTGATGAGATGTGAACTCTATGGTTTAGTGGTTGAAGTGCAGTTCTCACCATGTTCCCAATATGTACGACGACGGCATATAGCCTGTACATGCACCGTTCGGGACGTTTAGTTCGACCGCGAACGTGCCCCACCTTGGCATCCGCATACTGTTCCCGCTTTGGTGCCAAGTATGGCGCAATGTCGAGGTATTCTGGGAATGATACGTAATCCTCGAGCTTCTTGAAACTGGAGGAGAAGGACATGATGGGAACTTTCGACATTTGTTGAAAACGTTTTAGGTGAATGACGAGAATCGGCGGGGGAGTGGCAATGAGATATCGTTTATACGCGGCTCGCATGACCACTTTCTTGGACAGAGGGACACCCGTGGAATCAGGCATCCCTGAAAGCTGTTTCAGCGGTGCGTGAGGTGTTGGAGATACTGTGAGGTTCTCGTGGGAGACGTTTGGTGATACTACCGGTGATGCAGCAGTAGAAGAAACATCCGAGTAAGCAGATAAATTAGCAGATGTCCCACTTTCCTCGTCAGAACAGCCCTCGCTCTCCATTATATTAGTGGGATGTTTCTCCTTGTCACGCTTTGGTGTGGGAGCGTGCAAAGACGCCTGGGATGACATGGAACTGGTAGACGAGGCTGTGGCAATGGGCCTGGCTGTCTTGATAGACATCGGCGACTCCGGACCGGTGGTAGATATCGATGGAATAGGAAGACCACCGTATGTCGCAGGACGAGGTGTTGATGTAGAGGGTAAACGATCATCGTTCATCAGCTCCAAGGAAGGCGGTAGAGGTTTAATACTACAATGTGAATCGTAAGAGGTAAGAAGAGCTGTATCACCCGAGAGTGATCTTGGGGTATCATGGCTATCAGGAGTATCGTGAAAGGAAGTGACAGAACTTGAGGAAGAAATCAAAAACCTGAGACGATCGGTATGATTCAGCATTGGTAGATGGGCGCTCCCATTTGGCAGTTGGGTGTGTATGGGCTGATCATCGTCAGTCGAGCTCTCGTTTTCATCGTCACTATCAGTGCAAGAATCGGACTCCTGATTTTGTCCGCTCGACTTGGGTTCATAAAGGCCATTGGCAATCTTCCAACAGCGATGACACTTGACCATGTTCTCCCCGTCGAGAACCTCGACTGAGGTAAATAATCTCAAACACTCTTCCAGACCGCCAAGCTGAGGGATCTTCAGAAACATATTTTGAGTGGTATAAGGGCCCGCATTAGACTGATCCTTCGTCTGCTTGAAGATAGAAAATGGACTTGCAGCTCCTCCTGGACTGATATCGGCTAGGATATCGCGCAAATAAGCTGCTTCTTCAGCACTCATTTTTGGGGTTCTGGGAACTTTCGGACGTTTGCTTGTTACGGAGGGAGTAGGTGGTCGGGAGATGAGAGGAAAACGAGGTGTGGAGGAGGCTGAGGGTGAAGGGGAGGACCTTTGCACTGGCGACCAAGACCGCTTAACTGCAGCTAGTTGTGCCTGCAACATGTCGTTGACGGCGCTAAGAGATGTCGGTTCTCGATCGATATTCACGTCAGGAGAGTCAACAGGTTGGACGGTGGGTACTGTGGTATGGAGAGATGGAGACCGGGGGTAGGTATCGCCGTCCTTTGCATTACGCTGATGCAATGCGTCTTTTTTCGCTTTCTTCACTTCTTTCGAGCGACGTCGATCCTCCCTGGATTGCTTGGTGAGTCCAACTGACACGCTAATTCTTCGCCCAAGCTTTGACCAGCTTTCCGACTTCTCTCTTTTCTCGCGACCATCGCCTAAAGAAGGTTCGCTAATCTCTATATGTTCCCGTCCTTTATGTGGGGTTTCAGCTTCTAGTGTCTCGCTAATACGGAAGTCAGGAGTTGCAGCAGGTGAATTGTCAGATTCCGGTGGGTGATGTTCGATGTGTAGTTCGAGCTGGGGTAGGGGTGCGTCTGTTCCGGTGGTAATTTCATGGTTGGTATCGTGGTCCGCGTGTATCTCCACCACAGCAGCCACTTCGACGTCCGCCACGTCAATGCTACGTCGTCTATGAGGATCTACGACTTCTTGGTTCTCCAACGTCGAATCTCTATGTGGAGTAGCCGGGACTGAAGAAGATCGCTGCATAGGAATGACGCTGAGCGCCGTTCCGGATATATTGCGCAGTTTCTTAGCGAGTTGCTTCAGCTTGTCCCGCTTGCGTTCGCGCGCATAGTCCTCAGCCTTTATGCTTAAGCTGAGGTCGTTGAAGTCCTCGTATGTATGGGAAACGTGTTTGCAAGCCTGACACACGAGGATGCTGGCCAACTTACCCCCGAAAAGCATGTCAACAAACGGCGCTAACGTGTCTTCCTCTGGGAGCGATGGATCAGAGTTCGGCGCGCTGACAACCTGTCCCAGTGGTGAATGACCGATATTCGCACGACCATGAGTGTCAGTGTTAGGCGACGCGTGTGCCTTCACAGGAGATGTGCGTTTTCTCTTTTTTCCCTTGATAGAAGCAGAAGGCTGCCGCTTTTTGATGATCTACGATACGTCAACGAGTGAAAATGGGTTATGATCTTACTGCCACTCACGTCAACCTCCTCCATCTGCATTGCATCAAGGAGGTGTCTCAGGAATTCATGCGCATCTTGCTGGCGAAAGTCCAGATATTGGTCGTATTTCTGCCCAAGGGATGCTAAAAGCTCTCTGACGTCAAACGATGAGTAATGATTCTATTTCACTGGTCCAACGCTTACTTGGGCTTCAGATAATTTCTCTGTCGGTCATCTTGCATGGCCCACGCCTGCCGCAAGAGGGTCACAAACCGATCACCGATGTATAATCCCGCGGTCCAAGGGCGTTCGTAGGGACCTGCTAGACCATGGCCATTCGTCAACTCAGGTGATCGGTGAGACGCCACTGGGATTAATGCGGACAGGTGGACGGCGGGAGGGATATCCTGGAATAGGACAAGATGAGACAGATATTGCGTAGCGATCAGCTATATAGCAAGTCATCAGGACCATATTCTTCGTTCAAATTCAAAGATGGACTCACACCCTGTAACACAGAGTTCATGAAACATGTATTACCATGGTTTAACAATCCCGGCGGTAGTAGTGCGTTCTTCTCTCGTTCTTCTCGCGCTCTCCGGGCTCGGTAGATCTCCTGAGGGGTCAGAGGCTTTTGCTTCGCCATTCTAGATGACTCGTTCTAAGTGAGACTCGAGGAAAATAACGGCGAAGTCCAGCGCGCTTGGTAATGAGATTTAAGTCAAACGGAGAGCTGCGCCAACGGGCAATTTGATAGAAATGATCCTCAGCATGCAAATGAAAAGGACAGATAGATCAGGTCAATGAAGCAGCTGCGCCGTAGTGTGGTAGTACCGCGGCGCCGGCCATACTGAAGTTACCCGCGAGATGCTATTGACACGTAAGAACACATCTTTATTTGGCAAGCAAACCCCCCCAGAAGAGGTCGACTCTGATCTAGTAACGTTTACAGAATCATCGCCTCGCACAGCTAATAGTCATTCAAAGCACTCTGCATTTGTCGAAGCAGTGTCACGTTCTCCTCGGCAGTCCCAATAGTGATTCTCAAACATCCATCGCATCCAGCCTCTTTACCTCTGAACCTCACTACAACTCCTTTCTTCTCGGCCAGCTCTGTATAAATCGCGTTTGCCCGAGCGTTGTCAGGAAGTCTGGTTTCTTTATTGAGGATGGGGACAATTAAGAAGTTTGCATCGTTGCCGCCAATGGCGTCTCCTACACCGAGGGCAGAAAGACGAGAGAGAGACTTTTGCAGCTGTTTCCGTGACTCTACGAGCGTTTGGCATTTCAAATGCATGTTTTGAATTGCCTCCTCACTCAGCGCAGCGAGCGCTAACTGAGCGGATGGAGTGGAAATATTGTATGGGGCTTTTGTGTTTGTGAGCACTTGAATTAACGGCGGCTGTGCAAGGGCGATACCGAGCCTGAAGGGAATCGTTCACATAAGATCCAAGTACGTACCGGTGAACACGTACTCACCTAATTGCAGCTAGGCCAAAGCTTTTGCTCAGAGTTTGCATTACGCACAAATTGGCATAGTCTTGGATCAGGGATACAGCGCTGGCACCCTCACCAGAAAAGTCGATATACGCTTCATCAACAACCACGATACCTTTGAATGGCTCGTAGTCCAATATTGCTTTGACAGCTGCCAGACTAATCAGGGTACCCGTTGGGTTCCCTGGTGAGCAGAGAAAAATGAGCTTGATAGAAGGGTCCGCCAAGACAGCTGCTTTTATCTATAACACGCCGTTTGACCACTTGATAAACCATGGAAAATGAGACACTCACATTATCAACTAGCAAGCTAAATCGACCGTGTTCTCCACCCTCCCCTTCGCTGCCGCTCAGATTGAGGTTACAGCGAACTAACCCAATATCGTTCACTTGCGCGCAGACGGAATACATTCCGTAAGTGGGCGGGGTGATCAGAATCTTCTCGTTTACAGGTGCAACGCAAACCCGCATCAAGAGATCAATGACCTCGTCAGATCCGACGCCCAGAAATACATGATCATTTCCGGGTAGCGATCTTAGAGATGCGATGCGAGATTTTATCCCGCCATGAGAGGGATCGGGATATCGGTTTAAGTCAGCGTCTAGCGTCGACGAAATCTCCTGCTGAATCTGGTTGGACGATCTGGGGATAGAGTGTCCAAGAGCGTTTTCATTTGCATCGAGGAGGATTCCCTCTTGGTAGTCATCGCGTGCACATCGGTAAGGATGGAGAGCGAGGATGTTTGGCCGAATGACTTTTTCGATATCAAAGTGCGCGGGTTTTATTGGAGTGGTAGAGGGGGCCAGCCCAAGGATCGGCATGGTGAAGAGGTGATATGGAAACGGAAATGTTCTGAAAAAATGAACGCTGTGGACCTACTTACTTTGGCTTGACTGACCGAGTCATTCTGTAACGAGGTTCGCACAGAAATCATAGTATACGTAAAATATCCAGTGTCATGTATATACATTGATAGAACTTGCATGAATGAAACAGAAGCACTGTAGTAGATCTAAGATGGCACTACCCTCCAAACTTTGACTGAGCCATCATCACCAGCAGTAGCCAACAGATCTGCATGATCTGGGCGAGGGCACCAAGAGACCGAATTGACATCACCGACACCGTGAGCTCCAGATATGCTTGCGAGTAATTTCGCAGTCAGAGGATCCTTGATGTGCTGTGTTTCCTGAGAAGGCTTCAGTCTCGATGCAACACAAAATGAGCATGAAACATACATTCATTTCCCAGACATTAATTTTACCATCACCACCAGTGGTCGCGAGCCATCCAAGATTCTCACTCGCCCCTTTCCCAACTCCCCAGCTGATCGAGTAAATACTTCGTTCGTGTCCCCTCAGCTCCAAGACGGACCGCCATTTATGCTCTTCTACTCTCTTCCATATCCTGATCGTAAGATCATCAGAGGACGAGGCGAGATAACTCTCTCGTGGTGACCAGGTAAGGGACCAAACAGTTGACTTGTGGCCAGAGAGGGTCGAGAAACAAAACCAATCTTCCGAAGGATCGTCTACGTAGAGCTTTATGGTATCGTCGTACGAAGCGGATGCAAGTATCTGTCCTGAACCCCTGTCAGTCGCACACGTATTTCAATGGCAGGCATTTGACCTCTTCCGAAGGATGCCATGCAACGCATTTCACGTCCTGGCTATGTTCCATGAGTACGCCCATACACTCAAAATCTGCATCCGGTTTAACTGATCGGATCGGACCATTGAGCAATGCGGTAAGGTGAGAACAAGAAATACTCACCCTCCCAAATCCATACAGTCTTATCTCTGCTGCAGCTCGCTAGCAGCGTGCCTGAACTCGAATACCCAACGCTCTTGCATTCTGTTTCATGACCTTCTAGCAAAGTCACACACTCCCAATCACCCGTAGTTTCTCCTGCATCCTCGGAGTCCGAAGCATCCTCTCGCTCCCATATTCCGACATTCGAGTCAAATGATCCTGTGGCAAGCGTTTTGCCTGATGGTGCCCATGCGATGCTGCGTACGGTTTTCGTATGTCCCGTGGGGATAGTTCTCACATGCGAAAAGGACAGATCTCTGCTTCCGTGGTCGGATGGACGGTAACTGTACATTCGCACAGATTTGTCTGCAGAGCATGATGCTAGCAGAGGCTTGGTCGGATTCCATGCCACCTGCCAAGCACGTTCATCGTGCCCTGTGTTAAAATATCGTTCAGCGCGGTGTAAATTACTGTTCTGAATCAGCACTACCTGGAAGATCTGAAACGAGTTCAAGCTTGCAGGGTAGATCGACGTCCATCGCACCGCTTGGCTTGGCTGACACATCAGTTTGTGTCGTACTATGTTGGCTTATATAAGCGTCAAACTTTGACAACCCCCACACGGTGACCCTCGGTAAGCTTTAAGTTTCACAAATTTCACCAGTGACCAAACTATATCAACGCGGCAGCCTGGGTCTGTTCACTCTGCCCGCAGGCTTACTCGCGAACTCATTCGCCGGATTCAGTGCGGTCTGCCAGATCTGGAGCTTTGCACACCAATCACGAACGGGCCGAAGCTGTCGTGGTCACTAAGCCTATAATATCAAGGTCAGCTCTCCATCTCGAATCCAACCATTCGCTTCCGAGTGCAACATAAATACATCCCGGTTATGTGCATCACCCCTACAAAGTCAACTGCTTGTTCGATTGTTGTCTCCAAGGGAGTGTCGACAGTGGCATTGGTGACCCCGGTCCTAATCAGAGAACAAAACAACTTACCAATGACAGCGGGATCGACGGACAGGTGGTACTACCGTGGATGATTTGATCGATCATCCACCGAATGTATCGCAATAACCAAAGGGGTTTGTTTGTGTCGTTGTTCTGAACTTGTGTCGTGAACTTCAGTTTAGATCTCAGCCGCATGGCCGAGCGCATCACGCGTAACTGCGTGGCCAGCATGATACGGAATTTTTCAAAATATATATGGTAAGTACTATGTATCATGTGGGGGGGGGGACACAACTCGCATGGAGTTTCATGCATAATTGCGTGTGCTAGAGTCGGAACACGAACCCTTGAGAAACGCGAACCGATTGGACTAACTAACAGAAGCAATACGAGGACAACGAGTAAATGACTATTCAGAAACTTCGTGCGTGCTATTTCGGGTTGCTTATTTTCTAATTCAGGAGTGTGGATAGATTAGAGTTTCGTTTTCTCCTCGCCCGTGTTCGGATATGAACATCTCAGTTCATCAGAGTTGACTCAATTATTAACAACAGGCAGTTAGGTTTTCTCTAAAATATTCTACCCACCCAATGGCGTTTAAAGCGGAAGTAAATGCCCACTATCGTGGAAAGCATAAACCTTCGCTACCATGATCTATCGAACTATCCTGGGCCAACTCCCGACAAAGAAGCGATGTTTTGCCGCTCGCATGATATTCACGTGATTGCGTCGACAGCCCAATATTTTATCGCAGCAGTTTGGAGGACCACAGGCCAATAATATCTGTAGCTTCTACATCGCGGACTACAGTCTTCTGAGAATAGCGCCGGCTCAATGGTTTCGTGAAGAATTCCCGCGAACTTCGGCTACGGCTCAGAAGTCATCATGCGGGCTGTCCCTGGCGAAGCGTTGTACGGGAAATATTTTTAACATTTTAACCCAGGGTCTAACACATACATAAGATAGGACATGCGCTGAACCACCAAGTAGACTGCTTTTTCCGCGTGAAATGGCCATCAAATTTTTGTATCACTTTGTCATCGCTACTCTCAGCACCGCGACGGTCGCTGTCAATGCTCAGACATTTGCACCGCTCCGGTTTGCAGGTGTGAATATTGCAGGTTTTGGTGAGTGTTATACCGCTACCTTTACTCGTCATATGTAGACTCCTGTTCCACAGACTTCGGTTGTGGTATAGATGGCACCTGCATCATCTCACAGACTGTTCCCCCTGTCTACCAACTGTCCGGTAAGATTTATCATGGATGACCCTCTCATACTCTTACATACCTACCAGGCGTTGATGGTTTGGGTCAAATGCAACACTTTGTCCAGAATGATGGCTACAATGTTTTCCGTCTCCCTGTTGGCTGGCAGTACCTCACGTACAACCAGATGACTGGTGTCTTGAATGAGACTCAGTTTGCCAACTATAACATGCTGGTGTCTGACTGCCTGAGCACTGGCGCTCTCTGTGAGATTGATATCCACAACTACGCCAGGTACGACGGAGAGGTTAATGACTGTGCTCCTGCTATTACGAACGACGTTCAATCCGATAACAGATAATCGGACAAGGTGGCCCGAGCAACGAAATCTTCGCTGAGCTCTGGTACAACATTGCCTCGTACTGGAAGAATGAACCGAACGTCATCTTTGGGGTGTATGTGATGGCCGCTGCGAATAGGGACCACTGACTTATTGACTTTCAGTATGAATGAACCTCATGATATCCCAGTGAGTCACTCGCAAAATTCTCCAAGAGACGATGTTAACGTTGCCGAACGTAGGACATCTACACTTGGGCAGAGTCTGGTATGAGTCATCTCTTGATGGATATTTTCCCTGCTGACAATGTGATTTCACGATTATAGTTCAGGTATGCGCTCTTTGTTCCCAGACTTCAAATATTGCTCATAATTCTGGGGAATAAGTGCGCGGTCACGGCCATTCGGTCAGTATGTTCGACTATTTCTGCGTGGTCTCTCAACTAAAAATCTGTTTAGGGAAACTGGTGCTACCACCCAGATGATTCTCCTCCCCGGCAACAACTATACCTCTGCGCAGACTTTCGTTTCCAGCGGTTCTGCTGAGGCCCTTGGCATGGTGCGCAACCCCGACGGCACAATCACCAACCTCATTATGGATGTCCACAAGTACCTCGACTACGACAACTCGTTAGTGGAATCATTTTCTTGCCTATGCCTCCGCTAATCCTTACCACTCAGTGGCACCCACGCTCCATGCGTGACCAACAACATCGAAGACGCATGGTACCCTCTGTCCACCTGGCTCCGTGAAAATGGCCGTCAGGCCCTCAATACTGAGACTGGTGGTGGGAACGTCGACTCTTGTGTTGGCTACATATCACAGCAGATTGGCTACCAGGCTGCTAACTCTGATGGTACGTTTTCCCATTGCCGTGCTCTGACAAAAGTCAATGTGTTGTCCTTTGTAGTCATCCTTGGCTACCTTGGCTGGTCAGCTGGCTCCTTCGCCGCAGACTATGTACTGTCCCAGGTGCCCTACTACAACGGCACTGGCTGGAATGACACACTCTTGGTCTCGATGGCCATGTCGCCCATGACCAACATGCTCGTTGCATCCGTTGCATGAGCTTGTTGTATGGTACATTAACTAACAATAGCATGTAACTGTAATAATGACCGAGTTAACCTCGGTCGAAGGAACGTCTTTCCATGTAACATCCGCATGTAAAGTAATTGACGCTAGATGAACGATTTTTATAACGGTCTGCATGCTCACAAGTCGTTCCCATTAGTGCTCTCTTTACAACCTGCGTCTGTGATGCGGACCATCGACGGATAATTAGTGACAGGTCCTATGCAATCTGATCGATGTAAGCGAACGACGGAATGGTGAACATAAACTGCTTTGCAAGGATGACTCTGGATGCGTTTTGTTCATCCGCCTCATGAGCTCCTCGCATTTCGCGCTGTGAATCCATATGATAAGCCGAAATCTCGGAACTCCAACATTGATCTTCAGGTGAGTTCCGTTCGTACTTGCATTATCCGCTTCTGCGCTGATCTCGAATTGTGACTCAGGGATCGTCAATCTCGGTTGGACATGCACATGATGCGACCTTCGAAGTGTAGCTGAAACTGGTCTCAAACACTCTACGCACGTTGCCTGAAACGCGTGCATATCCGATATTGGGCTTTGGCACCCCAACCCTTGGTCTCGGGTCTGGACTCTGAAGCAGACATTTCTTTGCAGCGCAAGTCAGTACCACAGGTGCAATCTGTCTCATACATTTGGCTCTGTACATGACGGAACTATCTTCGAAATCCACCATGACGTGAAAACAAAACGTCCTAGAAGTTCCAGTTGAAGTGTTTGCGAGGACGTAAATTCCTGGATGACACTGAGAGATCTGAAACAACTCTGCTTGGATTTCATGTGTCTCATACGTAGGTTTATGAGATCTTTCATCCTGGGCACATCTCCGCTATGGAGCACCACATTACCCACAGTGAGTTTGCGTAACGCCGGGGTTTCGAATCTGACTAGATTGTGATATGGAAATTCGTATACGCGTGCGAATGGATTGAGCATCAAGCATTCCGAGTCCAGAAGAGGAGCGAAACCAGAAACGCAGAGTTCACAAGGTAGGGTGGTTGCAGTGATGATAAATGTGCGGGCGTGGACCAGATGTCTCATTGCTAGCTCTGTGTCGGGATCATCAAAATCACATTGACCCTTCCTCATGCTGAATTCGCAATCTTATCAGCGTGTCATACCGCTGTCGGCGATGAGGAGACACCCGATGAGGTTATCCACCTCGCTGCTGGTTTGCAGTTCTCAGGGTTCAAGAGCGTCATTGGAACACTGGTTGTCGATGATGCTGTCGCACAACATGTTGTCGAAGCTTTCTACGAGAAGATGTTCAAGGATTCGAATGAGGATGTCTATGTCATGGACTGTACGAAGGCAGCCTCTGCACTCAACCATGCTGCATACGCTGCCAAAAGGACAGTACCGCTCGAGCAGAGGATTGTTTTCATTCATATCGGTGTGTAGTTCCATGTCGTATTGCTTTCATCTAGTATAATTTTACTCGCCGTTGATATTGGATCTGCCTTTTCCATCCTCGTTGTACTTCAAGTTGTTGGAATCACCCCGATACTACTCTTGTGGTCGTTGTCCATTCTATCTATGGTTAGAGTCTTCGTTAAATTCATTCATTGCTCAAGTTAACGGCGATTCCGAAGCTTCATCTCGAAATTTCTTCTTTTGAGTCCTACGCTACGAGTACATTTAACTATTTTCTTCAACTGCCAATCTAGAAGCATAGCTAATCCAACACACCCGCACAGTCATGCACCATAGCGTTATCAATTCCGAGTGCGTACATCCACATTAACATGTATATGGCGGGCACCAAAAGGGTTTTCTCTTTCATCGAGGGGCAGTTAACTACCGATTACTCGGTGCTCGTGACAAAGAACAGGGCTTAGTCGGGTCTCCTTATGTCGGATGCCACTGAGTCACTGATCACCAATCATATGAACCTTTGTACTGAAAGCCCGGAGTCAGGATGATCAAGATTGAAGTTTGATCAGTATTGGTTAAGAGAAGGAGTGACAAACCCTAACCCTAGTTTAGGTGCCAGAACGCAACGATAGTAAGTCGTGGAGGATGGACACCGAGTGGAAGCCCGTAATGGCCAATACGCATCAAAAGTAGGGAACACCGGCTGTCCCAGGTTTGGACAGCGGAAAAAAATGTGTGGGTAACGACAAATTTCATCTGCATAGGCGAGACCTGAGGTGTTCTGCGCAGGATGAGATCTGACATGGTACTTGTCGAAAAGGCATTGATCCAGAGGTCGAGATTTGGCATGGGATGATCTTGGCTTCATCTGTCGTGCAATAGACCAGATCTACGAAAAATATGAGCTCTATGCACAGCAATCGACGCACCGGTCTCTCCATGGAACGCGGCACCATTATATTCCCTTCGCGCTCAGCCTTCCCGACTGTCCAAACTCCACGTTCAGGCTCACTCGCGATCTTAACTTTTACGAACACTCTGTCGATGAAGTCAGCGCCTTGGGCTTGCAAAATGAGACTTCCGTGCTTTGCATGGACCGGGAGGAGACCCTCGCGCTTTTAGGCACATACAATCTTACTGTTTTGAAGGGGTCCGTTTCTGTGCTCGGCGTTAGTCTCCTCTAACCAGACCATGACAGAAAGAAGAGAGTCATTATATTATGACTCGGCGTGACGTTGTCTGCCTCGAAGGTTACTCACCGTATCTTCGCTCCTCGTTCCGCTCCCATTCCCGTTTTACGATGCATTGTGTCAGACGACTCAAGCGTGCATTCCCTTCCTCCTCGCGTCAGAACTATTCATGGCGGGGCTGTAGTAGCGATTCAATTGCTCGATACTGGCTCGGTCGAATGACTCGGATGCGCGTGTCGTGTCTTCGATGGGGTTTGTGATCTTTCGCGTTAGCAGCGATGTTCATTGGAGGTCATACGGCCTGGCGTGAACTTGGTACGTGCGCATTTTCAAATGTACGGAAGCTCGTTGATCACGTTTGACGGTCCTGCCATGCAGGTGACACACCACAAAGGACGTGCTACCGTTCGTGCTGCCCGAATCATGGAGTATTGCCCTGAGCGCTGCAGAGATGCCACCATCCTAAGCAGACCCCACACCGCTTTCTGTATATGTCGTCAAGGGTCCGAAAAAGTCTGGAAAGAGTAGGTTTTCTCGGACGCTCTTGAACAGGCCTCTGGCAAGGTAAGTTTTCAGTTTTGCGTAGATTGATACCGGCGTTAATGGATTTCAACGTGTCGCATATCTCGAATGCGATGTAGAGCAATCCGAATTTACACCTGGGGGTTTGGTTGTTCTAAATGTTCTCAACAGCACAACATTAATATTAATTACATAATATTTGGTGAGTTGTAACTTCTGTCTCAACATAGAACCCTCGATGCATTCTTGCATATTAGGCCCACTTTTCACCCATCCGACTCTCCCATACCGAGCGCACTACGTTGGCGCAACCTCACCGCGGTGCAGTCCGGCACGCTATCTCGCAGCTATCCAAGCGCTCCTCGGACGTACGAACTCGCCGAGGTTCAAACTTTCCTCCCTGGTGACGAGTCAACCGATATGCGGGCCACTGATATTATCCTCCTGGTGGTCAATACTATGGGATGAACGAAGGGTCTTGGTGCTGAATTGAACGCCAAGATCGAGGAACTTGCTGAGCCTACTCATGTCTTCGAGATCATCGGTCCTGAAGAGAAAGGATGGCCAACCACTTTGCCAACCTATGATGCTTTTTACAACCAATCTGCCCCAAGCAAGGCGTTCCAATACACCCTTGCAGCAATATCGCCAAAGCTTAACGAGTACAGATTTTAACGCCGTCGACCAGCGCAACTTAAGCATCTTATCTTACTTCCACGCTATATACCCATCTAATACACCGCCCCCATCAACTCCATTTCGTCAAACAACAGCGACTAAATGGGACACCTCTCACCCTCTTTGTGCCTGGTATCCGTATGAAGTATACTGGAGCCAGGCATTCGACCAGGTCATCCTGATCGGCGCAGGATACGAGGACGTGATCCCCTCGGAGATCTCCAACGTCTTGAACCGCACGATTGTTGGTCTTGTCGAATGCGAGCCAGGGACCGAAGACCCAGTATATCCCAACCCCTCCGACGCCGAGAATTGCCCTACACCCAAGCCACACATCCGCCCGTACCCTCAAACACCACTTGCCATGGTCTTGCTCTCATTCGCGCTATCTCGCCTACTTCATCGTACACGCACATCCTCACCCCGGTTCCACCCGCTATTCTTGCGCGTTGTCGGATGATCGTCAAGGGCGAGTTGGATCTGCCTATCTGGGGAATGCTCGATTTTACAGACGCGAATGAAGGGGTTGCAGGTGCAAAGAAGGGTCGGGCGCCATATTCGCGATGGCAAGAGTGAAGGCTTAGGTGGGGAGCGGAGAAGAGTAGGAGGAACCACATGCGGAAAGCTCAGATGTGATAGGTCAACAAACGAAATGTACACTACGTCTATGATACACCATAATTCACAATCGTGACAAGCCTGGTGTTCTTCGTTATGCAACCTCAGGATAATCATGCATCATGCGCCTGAGCTCCGTTTCTGGAATTCTCGCCTCAAACTCAATTGCGCATGGCCGTCCTACTACGTCCCCGTTCATGTACCCCATGTCATCCAACGGCTGCGTAGGATCCAGAGCGAGCCGGAAGGCCCAGAGAATAAGGACAAAGTTGATAAATATCGATCTGTCTTGGTCGAAGTGAAAACGAAGTGCGTGGAAGGATATTTCTACCTGTTCGCGACATGTTGACCGGGGCATACACTAGAAAGAATGTCATTCAAAGAATCAACAACTGAAAGACGGGGCTTACCGCCGACCAAACCCGTAGGCAAAAAACTTCAAATCGTCTCTCAGGTGACCTTGGTCGTCAATCCAACGTTCAGGCTTGAACGCGTGAGGCTCAGGGTAGACTTCTGGATCTCGAGAGATGGACCTAAGACAATAATCGTTATGTACTTCGCGACTTGAATTACAACGCTTACCAATGGTTGCCGAATACGATAGTCCCAGCTGGAATACAATATTTCTCCTGATGCCAGATCATCATTTGTACGATGTATTTCGGCGATATTACTTGCCCAAATCACTTCTTTGGTTGTTTGGTGAGCGAATCCTGCAGGGTGAACATTATTAACTTCAGATACAAAACCATGACGAAAATACCTACCACCGGAAGCCACGGGCCTCCATCTCAAAGCTTCAGAAATGAAGGCTTGCAGGCGAGGGAGGGATTGTTGGTCGGCGAAGGTCGGCGCTTTAGTGGAGAAATAGTTGAATCCATAGAATTGCATTAGGGAACCGAGCTACCTCGGTGCCTTCCGATGACAGCATCGAGCTCTGTCTGAACTTTTGCCTGCTCCTCGGGGAAACATGCAGCAGCTATGAACACCGTGCATATTGACGCAGAAGTCTGGTCCCTGATATGAGCCACACATGTTCGGAGACAACAGAACACCTCACCGTTGTGGATCCAGCTCCAAAAAAGGCACCAGCAAGGAAGGCCATCTCAGCCTCTGACAAACCATAGAGATGACCACTTTCTAGCATATATCTCGCGAACGAAGGGCCGATGTCCACATCGCTCTGCTGCGGAACAACTCAGAGGTTGTACATGAAGATTGGCAACCCAACGCATACCATTTGCCCTTTCACGCGGTTCATATAACCAGCATTGAGTTTCATGTTCCTCTCAAACCCCCGTCTTAAGTCCCGGCCATACCAAGGAAGGTATTGGAGCCAAGGGATCGAATCCACTAGGTAAGCACCAGGGCGGATGATTTTAATAATCATCTTGATGAGTTCATTAACCTCAATAACTCCGGGATCAGTCGCAGACGTGGACGTATTCTTCCCGTATGCAACTTTCATAACTATCGTCGCAGCATAACTTCAAAACGCCTGTGAGCAATGTACTATCATATGCGAAAATGCTTACGTTGTCACATGGTTCTGGAAGTTGTATGGGTCATCAAGGATGTCAAGGACAGTGTGCTTCGCGTGCGACATCTGCAGGGGCTGATAAGCCTCAGCTGCTTTAGGCTGGAGGTGCGTATGAAGTGCTCTGCATCACGTTGAACAGGAAGATAAGATGGGGGAAAGTATCGCGGATCACTAACCTACGCATACGACGAAACCTTTCCCCAAAGGGTGCAAAGCCGATGCTGAATCCGCCGCTAAAAATTTCTCCAGCAGCAACCATGCGAGGGCGATCAGCTAGCGATTTGCCCTGGTTCTCCATGATATCTACCGCGGCCTGCAACCGAATATTGAGCCTGGATATGACAACTCTGGCGGAGTTACTGACTTTGTAACGTCCGATAATAACGATGTTCACATGTCCTAACCGAATGGTGATCAGAGGACCGTACTTATTAATCCATCCCTCTACGGTGAGAAATGGGCTTATCAACGATAGGACACAATCAGTATCAAAAGCGATGAGTTAAGTGTGAAACTTTACTTGCGAGGCGGAATGATGTGCCCAAAAAATCTCCAAGTGGGAGGGGACGGTGGGAGAGGCAGGCCACTCTGTGATTTCGGAAGGTAAACCCAAGCAATTGCACCTACTATTACACCAAGACAAGCTGCAGCACCAAGGACAAGTTGCGTGTTGTCAGAAATGCACAAGTTGTGCAGCTGCGGCATGGTTAATGGAAGGAGCGCAAGGGAGAGTTCAAGTATGGAACACATCCTAAGTTTAAGTGATGGATGGCTCTTTATCATGTACGTACCACATGCCAATCGTAGCTGGCCACCTTTACCCGGGGTGTGTATATGACACTGCTGACCTGCGATGGTTCATTCGACCAATAAAGTGGCAAGAGAAGTCCAAATTAGATAGCACCTCTGACGGTAATAACATACACCCAATGATGCCAACTTGATGCCGACGGAGACCTGGGCAATTCATTTTGCAATCCTACTTACTTCAAATTTCTCATTCTATTCCATTGGTGCCACGTCTTCCGGGACTCTGCGAGCCACGACATACGCAGAAGTATTTTTGAATGGCAATTCCTTCGGCAGAACCGGCGGAAATTGAAGGATAACTCTTCTGCTGTACTTCGCTAGGGGAGAACAATAGGTTTATAAGTTCAATCAGGAAACAACTATTGACATACTAGTGCACTGCGGGTAAAGAGAGTAAGTACTTACTTAGCAAGCCTCCGGTATCCCTAGTCTCCCCTAGGCAGACCAAATAGAATGAAGATCATAGTCGTTCCTTTAATCCTTCTGCTGGACATGACCGTGGGAGTCGGAGTCTTCAAAGCAAAGATGGGACCAGGAGTACTAGCGCTGCACCAAGTCCAGACCACGGTTGAGTCATAACACAAACCTAAGGACAAAGTCCTGTAATTTATAAAAGCTTGTAAAAGGTGCTGGCTTACCTCGGACTTCTTTAAACCTCTCCACGGAGCCACGTGCAACAGATATGGTTGCAACTGGGTCCTTGGAACTTCTGTGGCTGCCCGAAGTTCACATTGGACCCACTGGTTCACTTATAGACGTACGTCGTCGTATTCGTGCACCATTACTCTGACATGCCAATATATCCAACAAGTGGGAGGTGTGATCGATGATAAAAACGCGCATATTTGCAGTCAAATTGAGAACCATGCACTGGGTAGGGAGTCCTACACACTTGTCGCAAAGGCTATGGACGTTGGCGCTTCTCGTGAACACACGAGATGGTGACGTTGCGCGCCCAGTTTCTAATGTGCCGTCGGGACGGGTCTAGCTTACATGGGTAACAAAGGTACTGTTGCTATATGTTTCCGCGCTTCAAATGGAGGGAGCAAAGCTGGAGAGGTTTTCACGCATGAGATTTACGATTTCTTGGACTTGTGTCCCGAACAAACGCTTTTCCAGGTGCGTGTTATTCACCTTAACGTGCACGAACCTAAGCTCGCTCAACGGATGGTGGATTATGATCACAATATTGTTAGTTCTCTTCTCTGCCCTACACTCCCATCATCTCCTTCCTCTTCCCCAAATACCATGTGACACCTGTTCTTCCTCGGCGACCTCAACTTCCGTATAACGATACCCCCCATCACGTCCGCATGTGCAGGCTTCCAACTCCACGAGGTTCTTGCGACGTTGAAGGACGACGCATCTCGTGAGCAGCTGAGGGATGTTGAGCGTGTGAACTAGCGGAGGAAGGGGTCGGCTTTCATCAGTTTGCGAGAGGGTCCATTCCGGATCTTCCAATGTATGGTATGTCATTTTTCTCTATCATTTTGTCCTAGTATTTACACAGAATTGCCAGCTCAAAACGGACGCCATCTTGGACGTATAGGGTGATGTACGCGACGCATACTGATCTACCCGAGAAGTTCAATATCATTAAGATTTTGTGCGCGAGAACATGTAAGTTCTCCTATCAGCACTACATGCAACTCGCATTATAGTAATCGGTGCCATATCACATCAAGAGTACATCACTCCAATACGATCACTCCATCCGGACCTTTGTTGTCCAGCTACCACTTCCAAAGTTTGCTGTATTTTGGCGACCACGGCCGACGTACATGGAGTACTTCCTCGTCTGGCAAGAGGCGTCGCTCACGAGCGCGAACCGATATCGTTACAGTGCTGGGTGAGCCATAATTAGTACAGATAAGTACAAACTAGTTCAGAGCTAGCTCAGAGCGGTTACAATGATCTCGTGCCAGATGTAAGTAACATATGATTTCTAGGGCTTCGCTTGGCTGCTTTTTTGAGTGCCCTTTTTCTACTTCGTCCAGATAGATTCAAAATCCATCCGAATCGGTGTAATTGACACCCATACGTATAGCAGCTTGCTTCAGGCTCTCTAAAGCATCCCCGCGTTCGCTGACGCACCTTACCAGCTTCAAGGACGGCAGATTCAAGCCCATTCTGCCCCTTTGTTCGAACGTCTTCGTCAAATCGGTGATGTCTCCGCGCCACCATGCATGCTTTCTGCGTTGCTTGAATTTCAGCTCTTCAAACGGAGTTCCAACAGCTCTTCGATTTTGAATTAATTGCTGGGCCTAATCGCCGTTATGATTGCCGACAGAGTTGAATCACGTATGCTCAGAGAACGCAGCGCAGACATCATCTGCCCGATGAGCTTTTGGCGGAACCACAATTCTCCTGCACTGGATTGCACGGTCGCATCCGTCACGCTGTCAAGCCAAAGTACCTTGCAGATGGATGCCACGTCATCAGGTGTGACGCGTCCCCATTGAGGTACTGCGTAATGGAAGACCAGGTGCCAATTCGGGTTCCAGCACGCGTTGCCGCCCTGGTTACAAAATGCATTGGTGTCCAGGGCGGACTCCATCTCGGCCAGCCGTATGACCAGTGACGGCAAGCGATAATTAGATTTGTGTCGTATGCTGATGAAGAGTCGGTGTAGGCGTTGCAGATACGCTTCTACCTCTGCCGCATTCTGTGCGCGTAGTGCAGAGACAGTAGCAAGGAGACCAGGAAATTCGATTATTGTCGGGAAGCTGCAACCGAGTGTGAATGCCTTCACATGGGCGCTCTTATACGCTGAAGCACATTAGAGCAATTGGATGCGAACCCCACTAGCTTGATGCTGGTCAATGAGGGCAAGGTTATGACGAGCAAGGAGGTTGCAGTCAAATGAGCAACACATGCTTTCAGACATAGTAAAAGCTTTGATGCTGGATTGGTGGGGGGTAAGGATACAGAATATTTGCTCCAGAGGCTCCGTTGGCAAGGACCTGAGAGCAAGGACATTCGATTCGAATAAATCACAGTGAGGCTTGTTTGGAGAGTGCGAGTCTCTTCGAGAAATTCCACTTTTTGATGGCAGGGGGGATCTAGACGCGGCAGACGTCCTCGCGTTTTTGCCCTGCTTTTCGAGGGTAGTCTCAATTCTGCTAATAGGGACCTATTTAACTGACACTCAATTTCAGACAAGAAGAACAGATGTGCTTGTCCAGAACTGTGCCTTGAATCTGCGTAGACTGAAACTCGATTTAAATGCGCGAGGTAAGACAGCAAGAATATGCCCTTTTTCAAAGTCACCTCTCCAAATCATACACTGGACGCTAGTGATTCTATATTACATCGAAGTGCTTCTCCTTCAGGTCATCTGATTCATGGATTGACGCGCTTATGAGTGCGTGGCAAGGTTGAATGTACACCTACTTCTGAATCCGTAGGCTACATATACTGCGCACTTTGGCGTCAGACTACTAGTACGCGGCGGCGCTGTACGCCATGTTCTTTGAGTCGATAAAAATTCCTACGTCATCCAAAAACTCCAGTCACATTTACTTGTACTTATAACATAAAATTCCCTCTCGTTATAGTACACATAATATCCACCCGGCGCCGAGCTCCGAGCTCACTAGGGGTCGGCAGGACGGTTGTTTGTCTTTGTTGAATCCTAAAGCTTTGTGCCACAAGCTTTTTTGGACACCAACACTTGAATGGCAAGTTGAACAATATTACTGCTACATCAGCGCGTAATTGAATTCCTCCACCCCACTCGACTTTTGCGACTGACTTGGGAGAACCATGATACAAACTGGTCTCATTCAGAGCGCGCACAATGATCTTATGACAGACGTAGCCTATGATTTCTACGGGCTTCGCTTGGCTACTTGCAGTCTCGATCAGAGGTATGCCTTGCTCCTATTATTATTACAAGCGTTTTCTACGGAGTGGCTTACCCTGATTTCACAGAATCAAAGTTTGGCAACTCAATGAGAGTAATGGAAATTGGAACGTCGAAGACGACTGGAAGGCGAGCAGATCGGAAGACGCGTATTTGCGCTTATCAACCAGTTCATGCTAGGCTCACGACGCTACCGTCTCCAAAATAAGCTGGGCTCACCCAGAATTTGGGACCATACTCGCATCAGCCTCTTTTGACCGTACGGTCAAGATTTGGGAGCAAACCAGCTTTACATCCACAACTGACTCCCAACCGAATGGTGCTAACGCCGGGTCCTCCCAGGCTGCTTCCTGTGGTTCGTCAAGATGGATGGAAAGAGCTGTATTGGTGGATGCAAGAGGCACCATCCGTGCAGTCGAATTTGCCCCTCATCATTTTGGGTTGAAGTTGGTACGTCAGTCGTTCATCCCAGTTGGAGATTTATGAGAGCTTTTACAAGGCAACTGTCTCTTCCGATAATAACGTTCGCGTCTACGAGTGCTTGGAACAATCATCGCTAGCCACATGGCAGCTTTCAGAGGAAGTCGATGTCTCAACGCTCCCATCTGTATCACTATCGTCGTCGTACTCTGTGGCGTTTGCGACACCCACACAAACGAGCGCCACTCTTGAGGGTGCATCTGCAACCCTTGTCGCTCAAGCTTTGCAACAATCGCAGAACCCAGCCCCTCAGGGACGACCCGGGATGGGCAATCGAGAAGCAGATGGGGGGTGGTGCATATCATGGTGTAAGGATAGATATTGGGGGGAGATCATCGCGGCTGGTTGTGGGATATCTGGTGCCATCAAAGTATTGCCACAATGTGTATTTTCGCCGTGTTGCTCACTCACCCGGAAATACAGATCATACAACTATCACCCTCTCGTCGACCTACGACTCTCCTCACTTTAGACCCATCTCCTTCACCAGCGGGGTTGCCTGCTGAGGCAGGAACCTTACCTGCAGGCGACGGAGATACTCCAACACCATTTGCGATTACGTCGGTGGCGTGGGCGCCCTCATGTGGGCGATCGTATCACCTTATAGCCACTGGAGGTCGTGATGGACACGTCAGGATATGGCGAGTTAAGCCTGCAGAAGAAGAACCCGACATCGAAGGAGAAGGCGGCGATCCTAAATGGTCGGCAGCAATAGTAGCAGATTTCGACCATCACAAGTATGTGTAATACACACCTCCTCGTGGCTTTATTCCTAATTAGATGCATGCAGGTCGGCAGTTGGTCGTGTTGAGTGGAATATCACAGGGTTTGTTTTTGTCTCCAGATATAAGTAATATGCTGCATAGCTAATACGAACCGAAATCTCCCAGGACCGTATTGTCTTCCGCTGGGAACGATGGTCGTGTACGATTGTGGAAAGCAACCATTGGTAATGTCTGGAGACCTGCTGGGAGCATTGGGGTCGAGCAATCGGAAGATGCTCAAGATGCTGATATCAGGATGGACGAAAATGCAGTTGCTGAATAGGTCGTTTGTATATAGTGCTCGGCAGGCTATTGATGCTCTTTTACTAATCTTGCCCACCATGATATTCCTTTCCGGTGAACGCAAGGTGAACGAACCAGGTGATGAGTCCACACGGCAAGCCGCGCGGACCGAGTTGAAGCGTTCATACACGCTCTAACTTCTCATGATGTTTTTGTAGTCCAATTAGATTTCAACATTTCTCTGGCGTCCAGTTATCTTGAAACTCGAGTAGTAGCAGAGACCAACGACAGGCTGAAATGTCTTCATCAGGGTCAATGGCAACTCTCTCTGCACTCACCCAGCGACTGATGTCTGTCGCATCTCATCTCCACAGTGAACGATTCAAAGTTGTTGTATGTCGCAACCTCGGACCTGATGTTATGTCCCTTCTTGAGGCAAGACCAGAGTTAGATGCAAGTTAATTTCCAGTTACTCAGTGATGGTGAAGCTCACTATTAGAGGTGTAGTTGGTTATCTGGCCGGAAGACAGAGCCTGTGAGCGGTCATGGTTGATGGAGAATATACCTGGTGCGACCGGGGTGATTGTGATGCTCACGGATAAGGTGCGGTCACTGTGTGATGTTCGAGGAGTCGTAGTAGATTCACTGATGACTTTCTTACTAGGTTAATGCAGAGCTGCTAGACAAGGGTACGTATGCGACATGTACTATCTCTAGCTAAGTACTGATAGGTATGTGTCTGATAGCTGGACCTTCTTTGAAGGTAGTATCCACCATGTCCGTTGGGTATGGTACGTTTGCTGTTCGAGATCGCCTCGATGCCGTTTGCTTTGATTTAATTACGATCCGCAGAACACATTGACCTCAAAGCAGTAGCGCAACGTGGTCTGAAAGTGGGATATACTCCCGACGTCCTGACAGATGCAGGTGGGCAAGGGACCTGAACCAACAAATACAAGCAGGTTAACTTCATGACATGCAGTTGCTGATCTGTCGGTCATGCTCGCTCTCATGGCTGGCCGCAATGGCGGCGTCGGCGTGGATCTTGTGCAAAAGGGACAGGTTAGGAATTTGCATGTCTGGGGCGTCTCTTGTGCTGAATGAGTTATGTCAGTGGCCCAATTTCTCGTGGGCCCCTTTTAGCCTATGCGGACCTCAACTCAGTACCACAGCCGCGTCCCCCACAAGGAAAATCGGGTTCCTAGGCTTTGGACGCATCGCACAAGTAACGCTCGCTCGTTTAGTTCCCTTTGGCATCACGCACTGTTTATATTCCTCAAACCCATCCTCACCTCCAAACCACGCTCGGGATGCTGCGCTCGCAAAACAACACAACCTCCAAGCTGTCTCAAAGGTCGACATCGATGAACTTTCGCGGGAGAGCGACGTTCTCTTTATACTTGCTCCTGGAGGAAGCGACACGTATCACGTCGTGGACGAGAGGCTACTTAGGAAGATGAAAAGGACGAGTATCCTTGTGAATGCGAGTCGCGGGACGTTGGTCGATTCAGACGCTCTGGCGAAGGCTTTGAGAGAAGGATGGATATGGGGTGCTGGGCTGGATGTTGTTGAAGGAGAACCTAATGTCGCCATTGATCATCCTCTTGTCAAAGAGCCGAGGTTAGTGTTACCATTATCTGATTTTATCGTCTCAGCAATGATGTGTGCGATGCAGATGTGTAATAGTGCCTCATGTCGCAAGTGCTACGCTAGAAACTCGACGAGAAATGGCAACTCGTGCGGCACAGAATCTGATTGCGGCGATACTGGGAGGGGAGATGCCTGCTCAGGTGAATATGGCCAATGTATAGTAATAGTCGGTTGCAAGCTGGTCAAATTATTGTTATCCACTTTTCATCGGTGTCTACAAATGATTCAGGGGATTTTGCCCACGCGAAGTCATCCTATGTGACTTGGAGATGTATCCTACAGTACGATAGAATCGCAATGTGTGCTGTGTTCTGGACTTTAAATTATACACCCCCCTCTGGATTCGGGCCAAGCTGGAGTCCGAGGCGCCCGGTACACGAGTTGAGAGCACGGGCCAATATCTGAGCTTTCTACCATGTCGCGCGGACTTCATGGCATCGTAGAGATGGCTTTGTATCACAAATTACAATCGCAGAATTTGCGGGCACTTGAGACGCATCTGGTCTGCCTGCATACACCTATACTTTTCTGACTACTGCAGCTCTTGCTGCCCCGACAACAGTCGCAGAAGGCGTCAATGTCGAACTTGAGAATGAAAGACACTGAACAAACTAGCGGTCGGGGTAGATGTCGGGGTGAAATTTGCTCCTGCGTGCGGTTGGCACTGTGGAAAAGGCGAAAGCATAGTACCTTGGACAATTGTCCATGGGGGAACGGTAAGCGCTGAACGTTGAACGTTCAATACTTGCAGCAGTATTCAAAGAAATAGTGAGCATGACAAGGAAACAATCTCCATGATAATGAGATCCTTCCAAGTGAACCGTTCTTTTGGTAACTCTCTAAAGGGTACACAGTAAAGCGTTTAGTATGAGTAGCAAGCACCCAAATCCTTCCAGTAATCGGCATAGCTGCTAGGGTTATAACTCTGCGCAGACTTGATACAGATCCAGAGGTGACCATTGTAAATCACCCAGGAGCCCCCAGAGTAAGCAGTGTCCTTGTTCCACTGAGGAACATAATTGCAATACACCTCTTTGCTATAGAGTGGGTAGCAATACCCGTACTGAGTCCACCCATCGGAAGACTCGGGAGAGCCACTGGGAGTCTGTTTAGCGGTCCACAGTTGATTGTTATAAATCACCTGGGAGCCATCGCTGTACTGTACCAGAGATTGAGCAGAGGAAGACCATGAAATGAGTAACACTCACTACAGTGTTGGCCATCCAAGGCTTGTAGCCGTTGCACGAAACTTGAGTGGTTGAGCCAGTGGAAGAGGCCCGGGCCTTAATATGCTGAGATTTCTATGTTGACGTAGTCAAAAAAAAGCGACGACATACCTTGACATTGTCCCTAGGGACTGCGCCCGTCGCAGCGAAAGTAGCAGCGAAGACGAGTACGACATTGATGAGTTTCGAGTACATGACGATTCAAGAGAAGAGTTAAAAGGCTAGCAGCGTCCTTTAAATGCTAGCAAAGAACAGAGGGGCCTTAGCAGAGGGGCCTCATCGGAATACTGAGTAGATTGCGGCAGACCTCTTGGCATGGCGTTATGAAGTCCGACTCAATTCAGTTCAATAAAATGAATGCGCTACACCCATATGTCAGTGGTGGCAACCCTGCCATAATCTACGTGTAAATGGTTCGTGCATCAAGAATGGAAGGCACCAAACCATCGTGTAGTCTCATGTAGCCAATGAATTCAATGTCTTGAGGGACGTGCACGGTAGATATGTCGGCTTGGCCTCGTTCCGCGACAGATAGTCTTAAAGGCCAGGCACTGGAAAAAAAAGTGCTCTCAACGGGGGAGGCGTGCCGCGAATGGTGAAATCGGATGTGCCGGAATCGCGCATAATTGCACGGCAGCAGGGAAACTAGATGCCCACATGTACGGGAATTCAGCCATGTGATGACTACTAGCGCTGATTCCCAGGCGTTAGTATCTGCGCGGGATAAAACCAGGGTTCAGAATAGTAAGCACGTTCAAGGGTGGTAAAGGAAGAGGTATTACAACCACGAGTTTAAACAGCTCCGTAGCAAATGTAACTCGCGAGGGGAGCCGTTTGGGGAGACACCTGATATCAATAGAACAGCGCGCATGTTTTCAATTGTAATCTGTGATTCTAAAGACTTACTTGAGCGCAGGCGTGAATGAAGCATCTTAGAGCGTGCGAAAATTACGCCACTTCGGCACAAGGCAAGAAGAACACTTGTATATAAGTAACTTTAAGTCGACTTGTTGCCTTCACGCTGTTTGGACTCTCGAGGTCAAACTAGTAATTAGGCTTATCCTCGAACCGGAGTGCTGTACAAATATAGGAGTATGCAGTCAGAGTGAGTCCGAGGCAGTCCTAGTCCCCTAGAACTAGAGATCGATCCTGCTGCAGTGTTTCACTCACGGCCTTCGAGGACATATTAGTAGGCTGACCCCTCGAGCCTGATCGAATGCTGTATAGATATAGGAGTATGCAGTCAGAGAGGTGAGTCCGAGGCAGTACTAGAACAAGTGATCGATCCGGCTGTGCACCGCCTCCTTGGAACGGCAGTAGTCGCTCATCATGGGGGTCGTCCTCTTTTTCATCAGGGTGCAGTCGTGTACTGAATCAAGTTGCTATTAGTATCATTGTTATTGGAATGAAGCCTGTGAGCTCATTTTCATTGAACCGCTCATAGTCAACCCCCAGGAAATAGCATCGATCTTATATTGACAGCCTTGTATCTGACAACTGGTGTTCTCTACCATGTCCGCTGGATATTGTACGTTTGCTGTTATAGGTTGCCTGTTCTAAGTTGCCTCTGCCTCATTCGCTTGATTTAATCTCAATCCGCAGAGCACATTGACCTTAAATCAGCAGCGCAATAATGTGGCCTGAAAGTAGGATATACTCCTGACACCCCCTAGGATATATGGTTCAATCCGTTTATCTTGACTCGTCATGACGGTGTAGTCGGTGGCCCGAAATGGAGGCATCGGTGTGGGTCTTGTACAAAGGGCCAGCTTAGTGATTCGGATTCTTGGGGATGTCTCTTGTACTGAAAAATTGTACGTCAGTGATCCAATCTCTCGTGGGTGTGCGGGTTACAACTCAGTACCACAGCCGCTAGTCTGAGCGCGCCTGCATCCGTTCTGTATCAGGTCAGTGCCAACTTTACTATCTCAGCTACCATATTTTCTATGCATATGTGTGATAGTGCCTCATGTTGCAAGCGCTGCGCTGAAAACTCGATGAGAAATGGCAACTCGTGCGGCGTAGAATCTGATGGCGGCAATGGGAGGGGAGATGCCTGCTCAGGTCAACATGTCCAATGTATCGTAACAGTCGGTTGCAAACTGGTTAAATTGATATCCTCTCCTCATCGTTGTTCACAGACGATTCAGGGGAGTGACATTTTGCCCGGAAGTCATCCTGTCCGACTTGAAGATATATTGCAGCGATATAATAACAGTGCTGTGTCCTGCTTTTTGAACTCTGGAGTGACCTGGCTTGAGCCTCGAGCTCATGAAACCAGGCCCTCTGAGAGTGCACAGCGGACTTTTTGAGGGCTAAGACTACGCTAACGGCTTTCTAATGATATGTTTGAACGTCAGTATTTGAGCCCGACCCTTGAAGGATGTTGGGAACACTTGATTTCCGTTTCGCGGATGAACCATATGTCTTTCCCAAAGGTCAATGTTTGCAAGCAATATCCAGTAAATAACACGCGAAATAAACAAGTTACAAGGGACAGAATCACATCGAATGACAAGAACACAAGCAAGCTAGTCAAATGTCCATAGAAAAGTCCTTCCAAGCGAACCGTTCCTTTGGTAATAAGGAGTACAAACAAGATAAGGATAAGTAAAGCGATTAGCAATGACCCAAATCCTTCCACATTCCGGAGGCGTCACCGGGCGAGTTAGTCGACGACCACTGTACAGAGATCCAGAGGTGATCATTGAAAGTCACCTTGCTGTTCTCAGAGTACTGTTTGTCCTTGCTCCAAGCGGAATAGGGAGTGCAATCGACGTTGTTCTTAATCGGTGTGATGCAAGGCCCGTTCAGCGTCCATTCGTCGGCGGAAGTATCGGGAACTTTGCTCCAACTCCATTGTTTAGCAGTCCACAGTTGGTTGTTAGAAATAACAGGCGGAGCGCCAACAGCATACTGTGCCGGAGATGTGAGCGGAAGAAATTCACAAAATGACTCGAGTAACACTCACTGCAACATTGGGCTGCCAAGGCTGGAAGCCATCGCACGAGACAGGTGCCCGAGCCATAAGATGCTGATGACGGTTAAGATTTCCATGTCGACGTACTAGTCAAGGAAAGTGACGACATACCTTGTCATTAGGGACTGCGCCAGTCGGAGCCAAAGAGTCAGCGAAGACGAGTGCGACACTGATGAGTTTGGAGTACATGATGTTTTGATGTGAAGAGTTATGGAGAAATATGGTAGACATTTTAGACCTTTTATTCACCAGCAAACAACAGAGGGGTCTCATCCTGGAGCCGGAAGCTGTGTGTGTAGCGGAACTCTGAGAGAGTCTCGGCGACTCAATTCGGTTGACTTCTGTGAATGCGCTGCAGCGAATTGAATGTACTAGCCCCTATGATCAATCGAATGCTGTACTCACCACTGAGTTACTGGGGCAATTTGAATTCAACCCCACAACTTAGATCCGCTCACTCATCGGTGGTGGGCAACGGGCTCGAACAAGCGGTTTACATGTAGGATCAGAAGAAAAGATGCTGTCAGCACTGGGTAGAATCTCGCGTGTTGAACTTGTTGACGCGCTCACTTGATTAGGAACGCACTTATTTGAGTTTTGACCAGTGACTCGCTCACGAACTCCGCTTGGCTTGAAATTCATATATTCATACACTGCAGCGGACAGACAGGGACAGACTTACGTCGCTGAGTCCAATACATGATCGAATCGAATGCTGTGCCCGACAAACTCAACTGCTGTTCCCTATGCCTCTGGACCAACAGCACTCGGAACGCACCGGACGTCCTCTATATTCACGCAACAGGCGTCAGGCCCTACTAAGACCGGCAGTGGGAATTTGACCATATGTCACAGCAGATCAAGTACTTACTGAGACCAAGCTGCTGACTTTGGAGTCTGATGGTATATCACTGTGCCCTGACACTAGTTGACGTCCCCTAGTCATAAAGATGGCACGTTGGCTGGTCTGCTGGCTCACACTATGTCACTACTGTCTGAGGTGCCCTACCACAACGACTAGCGCAGGAATGACGCACTTCTGGTCTCGAAGGCCATACCGCGACCCACATGCTCGTGAGTCGGTATCCGTCGCACGCGGTGCTTTATTAGAAGGAACGGCTATCTTCGTTCAAGTCGTACATAAAATTGTAGGCGGGTGTTTAGCTAACCACAAATTCTGTGATCCAACTTCGACTGTTGCTTTGTGACGAATAGATCTAATGCAAGGGCATCGTGAGGTTGGGCTGTGTCCGAGTGGTTAGCTCGGGCTGGACGCTGATGGATTGAGCCGCTGGGTGGGCGGGCAAACAAACAGCGATTTTGCGTGATGCCATGCAAAAAATTGATCTGGATTGCATTAACAGTTAGCGAAAAGGTAAAGATCAGGCGTCTCGCTCAGTCACTGGACGCGTGGTGCTGAATCTCCGGCAGGCTCCGAAACGGCACCTTGTTCATTAAATAATTAAATATCTCATTCGAATGTTCGAATGTAATGTGGAAATTACAATCCAATTGTGGCGGGACCTGCTGATTTCCAAGTCGATCTGTCCGTACCGGTGTATCTTAATCTCCAGTTCCCATGTACGTCCGATGTTTCAGGGGAATGAGCTATATTGTTTGGACTTATTTGTGTTGATCACGACTCAAAATTTCGACGCGTTCCGCTCGCGGTCTTTCGCGAGCTCCTCATATCTGCTTGCCACCTGCCTAATTGCTGCAGCGATGACGAAATACATCCTCGTTTCCGGAGGTGTTGTTAGTGGGATCGGGAAGGGTGTTATCGGTGCGACACAGCGATTTTGACGCTGTACTAGGTTGTTTATGATCACCCCCAGCCTCCTCAACGGGCCTGCTCTTGAAAACTGCAGGCCTCAAGGTCACAGCTATCAAGATAGATCCTTATATGAATATAGATGCAGGTACTATGCGACCGACAGAACATGGTGAGATCTGAGCGCGAGGATCCCTCCGCAAACTTCTAAGATTTGTCCATCAGGTGAAGTCTATGTTCTCAATGATGGGGGTGAGGTAGATCTAGACTTGGGCAATTATGAAAGATATCTGGACGTCACACTATCCAAAGACAATAACATTACTACGGGTAAGATCTATCGCGAAGTTATTGACAGGGAGGTGAGTTTCATATTATCTTACAGCTTTTGACTGGAGTTTATGATGATGAACAGCGGAGAGGGGAGTACCTTGGAAAAACGGTCCAAGTACGTCTATGACAAATTTTACGTACCTCACTACTCTTAATCCTTGTGGCTAGATCGTGCCACACGTAACGAATGCGATCCAAGATTGGATACAACGTGTTTCAAAAGTGCCAGTGGATGAATCAGGCGAGGAACCTGATGTATGTATTGTAGAGGTGAGAATCAACATGCAACACTTTTTGTCACGATATTGACTTTTTTTTGAGCTTGGCGGCACTGTCGGAGACATCGAGTCGGCGCCGTTCATAGAGGCAATGCGCCAGTTCCAATTTCGCGTTGGACACGATAATTTCGCATTAATTCATGTCTCGCTTGTTCCCGATATGCATGGCGAGCAGAAGACGAAGCCAACTCAAACTACTGTGCATGCACTACGTGGGCTTGGTTTACTACCCGACCTAGTAAGTGGAGTGTTGTTTTCAAATGGCACACCTGACGTTGTCTGGAGATTGCATGCCGGTTATTGGGTCATAAACCCCTCGAACCCTCTACCAAGGACAAAATCTCAATGTTCTGTCACGTTGCGTCGGAGCAGGTGATAGGTGTCCATGATGTCTCATCTGTCTATCACGTCCCTCTGCTCTTGCAATCACAACAAATTATCGATTATCTCCGCAAGCGGCTCAATCTCGCAAATTTGAACATTACAGAGGAGTGGATTTCCAAAGGGCTATCTTTGGAAGCGAGTTGGAAAGGCATGACGAAAGGGTATTACCATTTATCTCCCTTTATCTTCCTTTCTCATTGCTCATTGTCTAGGCAAGAGCGCCTCTTCGATGAGGTCAAAATTGTTCTTGTCGGGAAGTACACCGACCTGAAAGACTCGTACATGTCTGTTGTAAAAGCTCTTGAACATTCTGCATTCCGCATTCGCAGAAAACTCACTATTCAGGTTGGATTGGTTTCCCGAGAATAAAAAACTCTTGCTGATGATGCGTAGTGGGTTGAATCATCGGACCTGGAGCCTTTGACACAGGAGTCTGATCCTGCCAAATACCACGATGCATGGCGAGCAGTCGTTGGTGCTGGGTGAGTGGTGGTCATACATATGATCAGGAGATCGCTTTGTACTCAGATCAGGAAAGCGGTATTCTGGTTCCAGGTGGCTTCGGGAAGCGCGGCACGGAGGGCATGATTTTGGCTATCAAGTGGGCACGAGAGCAGAAAATTCCTTTCCTTGGAATCTGCCTGGGCTTCCAGATGGCTGTGGTCGAATGGGCACGTAGCGTGCTCGGCATACCCGGTTTGTTCCATTTCCTCGTTAGCCGTTACTTCTCTTATCTTCCACAGATGCTCAATCGACCGAGTTCGTTCCCGACACTCCAAATGCTTTTGTCATCTTCATGCCAGAGATCTCACGCACTCATATGGGTGGAACAATGCGCCTTGGTCTTCGACCCACTGTATTCGACCGTAATTTTGAGACTTGGTCCAAGGCTCGCAAGTTATATGGTGGCACTGAAAAAATGTGGGAGAGGCATCGTCACCGATATGAAGTCAACCCAGAACAGGTGCAGCGTCTGCAGGAGAGCGGTCTTTCATTCGTTGGCAAGGATGAAAAAGGGGAGAGAATGCAGATCCTTGAACTCAAAGGTATTGTCATGTGCCATCGATCTGAAGACTATAGAGATTCATCATTGCAGATCACCCGTTTTTCATGGGTTTGCAAGCTCATCCCGAATTGTGCTCGAGACCGCTCAATCCTTCACCGCCCTTCTTAGGCTTCATTGCAGCGTCTTGTGGACAATCCGATCTTGAGGAACAGATCCAGGAGCAACTAAAATCCTTCCGCCCACCTCACCCCGAACACTCGATGGTTAGTGAAGAGGTACTGAGGACAAGTACGGAGGAACATCCGATTGCCAATGGCGTCGGAACTATGACTCCACCAACCGACTAAAAAATTAGTAAAGACATACATGTTGTCACCCATAAATTACTATATGCCCAGAGTGGAATCAATGCCATTGCAAACGTTCTATGGATGATATTAATAAGTGCAAATGTAAGCTAACGAACGTTGAGTGATGTATTGTATGCGGTCTACATTAGTTTTGTGCCACGCCCCATCCTTCACCGACTCCCGAACCCGCGTGAACTATTCTCGCGGCGGGGAACATCACGGACCCACTCTCTCGGTGGCCTAGACTTATCCCTCCCGTAGCGTGCACCGCGGGATTCTTCAACGTCACCAGAAGGGTCACTATCACGCATCCACTCTCTGCGTGGCTTGGGCTTATCCTGCCCATAGCGTGCACCACGATACTCCTCACCAGACCGGTCACTGTCACGTCCCCACTCTCTTCGTGGCTTGGGCTTCTCCCTCTCATAACGTGCACCACGATACTCGTCGACGTTGTCAGAACGGTCATTATCACGATCCCACTCTTTACGAGGCTTGGGCTCCCCTCTCCCATAACGTGCACCACGGTACTCGTCAGTGTTGCCAGAGCGGTCATTGACATCTGACTGCTCGTCCCGGCGGAAGATTCCTCTGGGGTTCTCGAAAGACCGTTTGTTCTGCTTGCTCCTCGTGTCCCATGAATTCACAGGTCTCGCAGAAGACCTAGACTCCTGGTACGCTTTGCCGAAGTGCTTCGTGCGCCCGTCGTTAAGGCCCATCCTCTGCAGGAAGCCGTCGCTGACGTGCGGAGGCTTAGATAGGCCGCATGCATCCGTTGCCCAACTTCTGCATCCAGCGAGGATATTACCCTTCTGAACTCGCAGCTCAGGAGACTTGGGAATGTAATAGCCAAGTAAGGAAGCGAAAGTCTCCTTGACGGCTTCTTCGTCGATATGTTGTAGTAGCGTCGCGATTGTGCTGTGGATTTCTTCTGAGGAAAGACGCGGTGAAAGTGGCGCATCATACATCTTGGGTGCGCCCCGGATTGGTCGACCCCTGGTGTCCTGTGGCTTGATTGGTACATCCTTGAATACAGCGTGAGGATCGGCGTCATACTGAGCTGCGAGGTCTCGGACTTGGCGGGCGAGTTCATCTGAAGTGACTGGCTTGAGCGGAACTTCGTTGAGTTGCCAGCTCAAAAAGCCGATTTCCCAAGGCAGAAGAACCAGGTCCCCACGTCCAACCGTAGAGCCCTGGCGACCAGTTCGTCCGACACGATGGATGTACTGTTCCGTAGCAGCGGGAATGCCGAGCTGAATGACCCGCGTCACCCCTGGATAGTCCACGCCTCGTGCAGAGACGTCGGAGCTGACGAGAATCGATGCCCCGGACTTGTCAGCGCGGAAAGCATCGGAGGCGGCTATGCGTGAGTCCTGTGCGCGCTTGGAGTGAATCTCGTACACCTTAGTGTTCGCCCCAGCAGGCAATACCGTTTTTGAGAGCTCGCGAGTGAGTGTCGCGAAAAGCTGCGTCATGCGTGTCGTGGGGAGGAACAACAAGACCTTGCTCTTGCCTGGGTTTGTAAGCTGGTCGTGTGCGAGGAGACGAAGGAGGTGGGGGATCTGTTGAGACGCGTTGGAGAGGACGGTGTGATATTGGGGGACGTGTGCATGGACTGGGGACTCAGTTTCAGGGACCACATCGATGAATTTGTGGTCCTCAGCAAGTACCGTCTGTGCGATCTGGCGAACGGTCCGAGAAAGTGTCGCTGAGAAGAGGAATGTCTGCCTCTCAGGTTTAGGCGGCAAATAACTCATGATAGCATCAATGTCGTCCCGGAAGCCCATATCGAGAAGCATATCTGCCTCGTCAAATATCACCTAGCCAAATTTTGGTAAGCAAGGGGACAATGTGGAACACGCGGGATGGCAGACCATTTTACACTTCCCGATACTCTTCGCTACCTCAGGCTCCGATTGCAACAAATCGCGAAGTCGCCCGGGGGTAGCTACGACAATATCCCTCCGCCCTTTCATGAAGTCACGCATCTGCATTCGCTTGCTTGCTCCGCCAAAGAACAGTCTGACCTCAAAATCCTTGTGATGATGCGTCAACTGGATGGCAGTGTTGGCAATTTGCGTAGCGAGCTCTCGCGTGGGGCTGATAATAAGGGTACCGACATGTTCCCTAGCAAACTGTCTCTTGGCTTGCGCCTCAAGATGGTGGTCTGAAGCTAGGCCTGCATCGTGAACCGCTTGCTTACCCCAAGCGTGGATAGCATTCACGCGAGCCTCGATTGCCGGTATTAGGAACGCAAAAGTCTTCCCGGTACCAGTTTTGGCCTTGACCAAAAGATCTCGCGGGCGTTTCGGGACTTCATTAGATGGGTCGGGAGGGTGAGCAAGCTCTGGGAGAAGCTTTGCGACTTCCGCTTGGACGGGGGTCATCGTTTTGAATTGGTAGGGCTTGTCGATGATAGCACGGAGCGTCGGGGAGGATATCATGCCTTTAGTTGACTCCCATAATGGTGGTTCGAGAGCAAGGTTACCAGCTGTGATACCTGTAGATGCTGGAGCGTCCGCGATACTGTCTTGCTGCGTGACAGAAGATGAAGGAGAAGCTGCGGGCGCTGTGGCAGTAGATTCATACTTCCGTGAATGAACACGGAGAATGGAAACGCCTGGGAAGTAACAATTATTGCAACCGCATCTGGGCTAGATATGGGATGAACATACCTGCGCGTTTTCTGCTGAATGTCACAAACTCATGACTTTGCCTAAGAAAGGGCTGTGAACGAAAGCATACTCTACTTGAGGCTGTCGTTACTCGAGCGAGCAGACTGCACGTCATGTACGAGCTATGAACCTCAAAATAGAGGGATCACGACGTGACAAATTAATGGTAAGTCGAAGGAAGTTTTTAAGAACCGCACTTTGCCTTTTTTTTCTAAAAAGGAAATCAAAGGCTTTAGGATTCAATAAGTACAAACAACCACTAGTATACCCTACCACCACTTCCATCACATCTTAGTAATCGCAACCGATTATTATCGCTCAGCGCTGCACGCTGCTCTTGTAGCTCTTGTTAGCTTTTAAATACACATTTATTCGCTTACGATGCCGAAGAACCAGAAGTCCTCGGCATCTTCGGGTACACGGAAGAAGAATGCTCGCAAGGCAGCTGTAGCTGTATCCCCGGAAGTCCCAGTCATCCCGAAGCAGAAGAAACAGAAAGGACAGAAGAAAGAGCCCAGGAAGAAAGTTTACATACTTCCATCCAAGCCAGCCCCACCACAGCCCGATCCGCTCGATACTCTCGGCCTTATACATAGACTACCACCGGAACTTGTCATCATTCTTCGATCCTTGGGAAAGAAGGATCCAGTCACTAAGGGACGGGCTCTGGAAGAACTTCAGTCAAAGTGGATCGACGAAAGTTCGAGGAAAGGGGATGAGAGCGTGGAATGCGATGCACTTGTCACGATGCTACCAGTTTGGGTGCGTTATTTGGCCATCATGCATCATGGTTCATATCTTGACGTTCACTGCATCTAGTTTCATAGGGCTCCTGTATTCTTCACACATCCCGTTCGCCGGATCCGCCTCTTGGCTGCTGCACTCCATTTCTCATACCTACGCATCCGTGCAGTCCGGGATGCCGCCACCTTCTTTTTGAGAGAGACTGTAACATCTGAGCAAATCGAGGCTCTTATGGGTACATGGTGCATGCTCGCTCACGATGCTGACCGTCAGGTATCTCTGCAGGGACAGAAGTCCTGGTCTAGTATCATCTCCTCTTCAGGTGCAGATGGAGAAACACTGGTAAACGTCGAAATGCTGGCCTCTATCATGGAGTTTCTTCAAAGGACTCTTTTGGACCCTCCAGGAGTGTATCTTAACCTTAACCCTGCTGCACCAGTCGCAGCTCCCACTCCGGGCATCAAGAAGCCCGGCGGGAGATTCATTCCGACGGCCCCTATGGAGGAATCTAACAAGGCGGATGAAGAAAGTGATCTTGACAGGAATGCTCGTCTTCGTTTCGGTGCACTGAGCGCTTTCCGCTGGCTCTTTGGTAAGCTAGGACAAAATAATGCTTATAGTTCTCCTCATAGTCCTATAGATGCTCGCCTCGCATCAAAGATCACGTCTCTCGACGATCTATCTGGGCTGCTATCTAACCCACTGTTGTGGACGTCATTGTATTGCGGTGAGAATGCGCCTTGGATTCCCGACCCTGAAATCCATGGTCTCGGGCATGGGCAACCTCAAGTACGCCAAGCCACGTGGGCATTATTGTCTGTACTGCTGCAGCGTTACAAAGGTGGTCTGAGAACATTTTTTGTTTGTTTGTGGCGCTAATTAGTATCCAGGCGCTATTGAACCATTTATTCCTATATTAAGTGTTGCTATACTTCGCTCTGCATGGGTTGAAACGGACCCGGGAGTAAGAAACACTTTGTTCCAACCCGTCTTACTTTTTCTCAAAGGTAAATCGATTTTAATAGTCTTGGCGTCAACCGTTGCCAATGTTTTTCCAGAGTTTCCAAACGCGTGGACTCTTGAAGCGGCATATGATCCAGATAAACACGAAGATGGCGATGAGTCGGACTCGGATAGCGAGGAGCGTGAGACTACAACTCGCAAGGAAAAGTCTTTTGAGGCATATCGCGAGTTTCTTCAATTCCTTGAGCTTGGATGTGCTGGATCACCTGTCGATGGGTATCCTACCGTCCTCGTTGTTTTATCGACGATTCCATCTTCCGTATGTCCTTTACTGCAATATCTTGCCGTTAGTAATCCGTCTAGCAGGTTATTGCAGCTTCCTCTAGGACGGGGATGCCCCTCGACGATTTCTTCACTTCGTTCTGGGCAGCGATCGACGGCCGTGCACTGAGTTCTTTAGAGAGGAAGGTGCCTTCTGCCTCATTCCTTTCGTCTCTCCTGGAATGTGTGGTGTTCTTTTTGAGAAGACTGTCGAGTGGGTCCCAGGACCATGGAGCGTTATCCGGGTCTGTCTCAGATATCCTGGAGCCAAATAGCACACGCCGACAAGACGTGGTAGACGAACTTGTCAGATCTCAATTTACGCGTATTTGGGAAGAACTTAAAGCAAGGCGCCTAAGAACCGACGAGAATGATGCGGGGAAATTGATAGCTAGTTCGCTGCTCTCTCTACATCGCATGAACGCTGGTGAGTATACTACGCCCACCGCCATTTTGATCTAATACGTGTCTCCTTCACAGATCTTTTCAAAACTGCCTGGGATACTGTTTCCACTGCGATCCTTTCTCAAGATGACGAGAGTCTATCTCTTACGCCTACGGTGCTCCGGACGTTCGTGGACACTTTCCAAACCGAAGACCTTCCCGCAGAGGTTACACGCACTCTGATAGGCAAGTATGTGCAGGAAACTGTGGGGAAGTGCGAGACGGTCCTTGCCTCTGACGCGGCCAGTGCTGAAGTTTCGAAGAAAATCGGTGTTGTGATCACGCTTATGGAGACGTTCGGATCCCATCTATTCCAGCACTCCGACTTTGCTGTGGTATGTAACATTTCCCCGCTTACGTACCGTTCTTAACTGTTGGCAGAGAATGGACAACATGTTCGTTCACCATGCGCTCCGTATTTTGCAAGCTTCTCCGCAGGCAATTTCTGCATTCATGTCGTGTCGGAATGACGAGGATCGTTGTTTGGAGCTATGGCATGTTTTACTGGTCGATATTTCCCAACAGATCGACACCTTGTCGTCACTGCTGGACGTGATTAACACTGACAAATGTCCCAAATATCTACGACCCGAGGACGACGAGTTAGATAGCGTCATAGAGCACCTGTTTCTTGAGGTGTTAAACGGAGATGTACCGACTTCTCGCCGCGATTTGGTAAAGAGACTCATCCAAGCGCAAAGTGAGCCCGCCTTTGGTCTCGGTGTGCCCAATTTACTATTGAACATTAGGCTTTTTCCTCTCCGAGAATGGGCAAGATATCTTGTTCCAAACGCTGGTATCGTCATTATCGTCCACCGTAGACGATATTCTGTACACAGCGAATACGCCGTTCACTGGGTTATCCACTGTTATAGAGTTCACGCGCATCATGCTCAGCAAGAACCATGAACTCACTGGTGACTCACTGGCATCTGTTCTCCCAAACGTTTTCATTGCAGGCTATCTGCTTCCGGTGACGTTTCCCACTTTGGAAACACCTACAATCGATGCTGCACGAGGAGTTTGGGACCTTTGGGTTTCGAAGGCCGATACTGGACTACAGAGCGTCCTGAGTGGCCTAATTAAAGAGAGGTTGAAAGATCTTCTCCAAGATTGCTCTACCTCCACGCGGTCAGTGCGCCTTCACATATTTTGTTGCGTTTCTAAAACGTATTCAGACCAGAAGATATTCTAACAGTTATAAGTCATAAACCGAGAGGCATGGACATCACCCCACTTGCAGACGTCTTCCCCACTCAAGGCGAATTCAAAACAATGATCGACTCGCTTCCGTCAGACCCACCAGACCCCAGTCTCGCATTCATCGAGTCCATCATCCCGGCCACCTCGGAGTTTGAGAACTCAACCATCTCTGGTCTGGAATTCGATTCAAGGGGCTATTCACCATATATCAGGGCTACGTCTGCCCTCCTGGCGTACTTGGGTGAAAACCGGAGCATCGCTAAGGAGAACATGTGGGCACTTCGACATCTACTAATACTCGGTCAATATGCGAACGATCTTCTAAGTGTCCCAGCGACACCAAGTGGATTGTTTGGCCCAGATGTATCGCGGTCAGAATTACGCAGACTGCTTGGGAAGATTCACCAACTATCCACTTACCTCCTGTCCACGGGCGACGATAGTCTTCATAGTCAGGTTGTCAGCGCTTGCACAGTTACTCGCGCAACAACTTCATCAGGTGCTTTGGTATCTTTTGTCGTGGACGTTGTCAATCACGCCAGAAGGGAGGATACCGTCAGAGATGCACTAGTATTGCGCTCAGTGTTGAAGCACCTATTCGCGAGCGCTAGCAAAGCAGATTCTGACCAATGGTTGAATCTGGCACGTAGCCTGGAAAAGACAGGTGAGCCACATTTGGATGATGTTGTGGACGATGTCAACTCAATGAAACACCTATAGCGCCGCAAACCACGTTGGCCATCCTTGCCAGTATCACTGAATTTGCCCCAGAACCATTGAGAATGGACCGTTACCGCAACGAGATTGCTTCAGACATCCTGGGTGTACCTGCGAGCAGGGTAAACACGACAGGAGTCGTCCTACTCCGTCGTCTTGCAGGGACAGCCCCTGATTCTGAATCGGACGTGGTGTTCTTGCCACAACAGCGTGCCATCAATGTCGTGAAAACCTGTCAAGCTTGGGTTTCTTCTGACGAAGATATTGATGAAGAAGTGGAGAGCATGATGACACTCTTGTTCATCCATCTTGCCCCAATCTTGCAGAACGTCGCTGGGAACCACTGGGAGTTTATCTTTGATGTACTCGAGAACAACCTAGAGGTATGTCAACCAAGAATAACAATTCGCCACACTCACCGCTAAGTTACACCAACTAGAATTGCTCCTTTGCCGATAGCGCAACATTGACAATGTTAGGGATATCCCTGCGTCTGATCCTTGCAATTCAAGATTTGGTTCTGACCAACAAGTCACTGCGTGCAAGCTGGGACAAGAGGAAAGAATCTATCCTGGCGCTTGTGAAGAACCTTGGTATCCACCAAGCTTGGTCAGTCCCAGCTCAGACAAGCGGACAGCGACACAGAAAACTGAAGTTGTTGCAGATAACACCGATCGTTCCGTGCCACGTTCTCTGTGCAGGGAACTGGCACTTTCAGTTATGCAAGAGTTGCCTGACGCATTGGTGGACGAGAAAACCCTGCCTGAGGTAATGTTTTAAATGATGTTTGAGCGCCTATGCTGATACCTTATGTCTAGATGTGCCATCTCCTCACTGATCCTTCCTACGAAGTTCAACGCATGGGGTACAGCCTCCTGCACAAAGCAGCTCGAAAGCGAACCGAACATTTTGTCATCGAATCTGCTGTTGACGCAGAAGACACTGTCAGCGCAGAACTACCTGCAGAACTTCTTGCGATTCTGCAATCGAGTCTCACTCTAGCGGAGGGACTTCATGATTCTGAATCAGACGCCGTCGAGATCGATGCATCAGAACTGCACAAAGTCTCTGGGTATCTACTAGCATGGATGATCATGTTCGATTTATTCATTGAAGCGGCGAGTGCTGGGTTATCTTCATAAGACTCTTTTAACTAACGCGCCATCCAGTCTATCAAAGTCAGGTCAAAGTACTTCAATCAAATGAGGAGCCTGGGTATCATCGGAGATTTCTTCATTCCCAATATTTTCGATGTCCTGGGTCTGTTCAGTGGAAAGAAGAAGCCGTTCAAACTCGATATCTGGGCTGTTGATGATTTTTACATTGACCGTCAGTGGTTCTGTCTTTTATCATGTTTTCGCACTAACTTTCCTCAGACTTTGAGCCCGAAAGCGTCCTCGGCCTGCGACTACTAGCTGCTCATATCTATCACCGAGCGCTTCTAACAGTTCCAGCATTAATACGTACCTGGATCTCAGACTGTTCAGACAGACAGCTACTATCGCGCGTGGTGGACTACACCGCTTCATACTTCTCACCAGGCATTATCAGAGCCGAGCTTGCACAAGTCCGGCTGGCTGATCCATCGTCAGAGCTCCACACAACTGAGAATCTCACTGTCAAAGTGTCACCAAGCGCTGGGGAGGTCACGGCATCATACACGGTTGATGATCAAGTGCTGGAATTGTCTCTAAGATTGCCAAACGACTGGCCATTACACCGACTGGACATTCGTGATACGAAGATGGTCGGCGTATCCGAAGATAGATGGAGAGCTTGGGTGCTGGGAGTACAGCAGATTGTTTGGCAACAAGTGAGCGATATATAGTAATGATTAATGTTGGCCCCTTTGACGTGTCACGCACAGAATGGTCGGATTGTCGATGGCCTAACTTTATTCACGAAAAATGTCACCCTCCATTTTGCCGGTCAAGTGGAGTGTGCAATCTGCTACTCGTACGCAAATCCCTTGTATGGTTGTATTGGTCTTTACTTTGCCGCAGGATTATCAGTGTCATGGACAGCAGCCTCCCACGAAAGCCTTGCAAGACCTGTAAGAACCCTTTCCATGCAAGCTGCTTGTACAAAGTGAGTATCAGAAACTTGACCCCTCTAACGATCTAAATTGGTCTTCAGTGGTTCAAAAGCAGTCATTCATCAAGCTGCCCGCTTTGCCGGTCTGATATGCTGTGAAAGACCGTGTCTATCCTAATGCTAGAATTACAATTGGTTCTGATCAAGTGACAACTGCGCAAAAGCACTTGGTTTGGTAAATGACTTCTGCCGGTACAAACCGATCCGCCTTTATGTGTATCAATAGCCCCTGCCAGTATTAGTGCAGCCTGTCAGAAGTGACGGAAGTAAATACTATCATTCCCACCAATATGAAAGGGTACCTAATATGAAAAATGTTCATAGCACTTCAATGCCATGGTCGGCCGGCGCTGAAAAAATTCAAGTATATATAGAGTGCCTATATAGATGCCGTATTGTATAAGTAGAATAAAAATTTCTTGGATGTTGTAGCTACGAGAGATGAAATGGTGGTAATTTTTGCAACCTTGGTCGAACACAAATTACCCAGATCCCAAAGATCCTGCAAAGGTATTCGTAAAGTTTTACCTGGAGCACAACAAATACCTTCTATAGATGTCAGAACACCAGTTCGATAGAGGTTATACTCTTGCATTGAGGTGCTATAGTGGTAGTATTAACGACATGTACAGAAGCGTGACACCAGACAGGGGGGAGATGCATATGTAATTCAATCTCCTCCTCATCTGTGGCACGGCACACGCGGCATCGGGTCTACACTCCGCACAACTTCGACTGGTTTGCAAGCTGCGGAGAGCGAAAGCTGAGTGCGCCGATACTCTGCCGAGGTGTGACAAGCTGTGACCAAATTTTGCAGATTAGAGGAAGACCCTGAATTTTCTCGGGTTTGCTCCGACACTACAACACAAAATCTTAAAAATCAGTAAAAATCAGAGCTATGTAGAAGGGATATGAATCTACAATGTTACAAAGTTTCAAAAGAAAATGTGGAGTGGCATTGAGGAGCTACAAAAGTTTTGCTAAAAGTTTTGCAGAACTGTGGGATTGATAACATCCAATTGGCTTGTTAGTTTTCGGCGGAGCTCCAGAGTCCACGGCCCACGGGTTGGTCAAATTCCCATATAATTAGAGCGAAGGTTTGGTTCTTATTCAGTTTGAACTATACCAGGCCATACCACTGCAAGCTAGACCTATTTACGCTAATCAAAGGAGGGGAAGAAGAAGAAAGGTCACTCTTTTCGGCGATTTGTGACGTTTGAGTTTTAGTAAACCGGTGAGTAAGTCGGATGACTCACGAGTCGATAGGAATTCCGATAAGCACCGAAACTTTGCACTCGAGTTCAACCACCAACAAGGTTAGCAGTGATGACATTGATGGTGACGCACACTAATAATCATTTGGAAGCCCGTGGAACCAGGGGATATGTGTGGCTGTTTGGAGTCTCATCTCCTTTCTCGCCAACTCGGTCCATGGAACGATCTTTGCACTTCGATAGAGCCAAAAATCCAGAGAACACCATCAATGGCATACGACTATAGTCACCTTGGGCTCTTATCTTTATTATCTGGATGCCTGTTCTAGTCTCATAATTGAGATAAAGAACAAGTCCCGTGCCCGAGCCGAAGCGCTCTTGTGACGCTTGGGCCTTGGCTTCTGGCCTTGCTGCTTCCATAAATAGGACTCCGATCATAAAGTGGCCCTCTATTTGAAACCTCACCGCTTTGAGGTCATTTCCTCGTGGTCGGAGCATGTAGGGACATAGCGTCTTCGGTGACCTATAAAAGATTTGTTTGCTCATCCAACCATGAGTTCATCGCGCCCCCCCTCTCGATACGCCCGTGGATTCAGCTTAATTCACCCGTCTGTTGCATTCTCCTTCGTCCATGGCTGCTGCCACCCTCGCATACAATGTCGATAAGCACATTCGGCAGTCAGCATCTTCGATATCATTTGCCACTCCGTCAATTTTGACGCAGGCATGGCATCTTGAAACGGATCCACGTTTCGCGTTCGCGCGTATAAAGGGTGATATCTGTCTGGTTCAATGTGGGTTGTCAGCACCGTAATACCTGACCACCGACTGATCGCCATTACCTACGATCTGCATAGTGCATCCAATCAAATCCGAAACGTCACGAGAGTCTCTAGGGATTCTCGTGTTTCGACATGAATTTGTGTCCATCTTCCAGTACTCGCATGACCTACGTGTGTCCCCTGAGGACATTCGTATTCTCGAGCTTCTTGACGAAGACCGGATACGCTATGAAGAAGACAGTGGGACTGTATTCTTGGCAAAAGATCTTATGGCTCAACTTCGAAGGATAATTGATGCAAGTAATATGATTAGATGGCGGAGGGGAAGACTCGGGCCCAGAAGACGGTCAAATTAGGTTGACACAGGAGACTCATCGTTTGAACCATTCATACAGTAGATATCACGTGCACTATCATATTTATGGGCTTCCTAGTATTGTGTTGTAATACTCTATGTACCATCATGACAATTGTACTCGCATCGGTGACAAATTTAGATGCTTGTTTTAACCTCATAATAGAATTAGCTTGATGTAGGTTGGACCTTGATTAATTCTCCAAGATTGCGAAGCCCTCCAGACACCACGACACGGCTGTCCACGCGCCGGACTTCTTCCCATGCATCTTCAGTGCCGCTCTCCAGAAACTTTACAACAGTATCGATTGTCAAACCAATTATGTGTAGTGGGTCTGCCGCAAGTCCTACAAGCCGATTGATGCAATCCGGAAGGATCAAAAACACATCACTGAATGCCGGGTGTGTCGCACCAGCTTTAAGGAAAATCAGGATCAGCGACATCAGGATGTCTTTATACGTACGCAAAAGGAATGTGTGCCAGGAAGATGCCGTTGTGGCGACCTCCTGCAGTACGGTAAATTCGGCTCCGAGTGAGAACTCTTCTGAATTGATGGTCAGCAGGGGACTAGATATTTGTCCTTTCCAAGGCGTAAGTCCTGAAAAGCGATCAGCTGATTGACGAGGAATTTATCATACTCAATCACGTTGTGTGGCAGGGTCAAAGACAATTACATGGGAGAAATGGAAGCTGCCGGAAGCGGCGGCAGCTAACTGCACTGTGTTAAAAAAAACTATGAGAAAAGTAAATCTGGACTCACAGCCAAGCTACCGCCGAACGAATGTCCAGTCATGATAGGGTTTGAGGGGTCTATGCAAGTCCAAGGCGTCCAATCCCAGGCCCCTCTGGAGAAGCGAGTCTGTGGTACTTGTTCACTTTGAGAAATGCGATAGACGGCCCGGATAACGTGTTCTAACTCTGCTTTACGAACTTCCAGCTGAACATGCCGAAGTGTGGTATCATTTTTCGGTTGTTCCTCTAGATCTACCCAGCTTGTATGTGTGAGCAATACTAGAACGGACATCTGCAGGTGCTTAGCGTACTGTAAGTCTGACCAATCCAGCCAGTAAAAGTCTCGCTCGATTCCGCCTTCGGCAGTAATACGAGAGCTGGGGCCAGTACCATCTCGGTGTTCAATTGCAACTACGACGTAGCCACGCGAGGCCATCTCACCACAAAAAGCGGACTGCATTATTAGATGAGGATTTGACACAAGGTATTCTATGTCTCAACATCTCACTCACATACATCAGGCGTGAGCAGCCAACGCCGTGACTGAATATGATGACTGGCCATTTGCTCACAGATGGCGGTGGTGACATCAATGGCGCATTCTCGATCGCGGGGAAAGCCGTACCCCAGATAGCTGCAGCAGCAGTTAGATCTGTAACAAACCCGAGTGAGCCGAAAATAGTGTGAATATGTTACAGACAGACACGCTATTGCTCGATAAATACAGTTGGGTGTGCGTTTGGCCATCTTGAGGAAGCCATCAATTGTCTGACGCAATCTGCTCAAAATCAGGTATCTATCAAAATCCAACACAGGTTTAAATGCGAGCCTCGGAAACCAAACAGCTTGACGGCTTGTGTCATGAGGTGACGTTGCAGGGTAGAACAGAGTGAACATCACGGTGTCAATCGTAAGACCTGCCTCCGCGTCTGGCATAGATATATGCTTGAAGTTCCCAAAAGATTGCTTGGGTATCGACAATTCAACATCGTGAACTCCTACTGGATATTGACCACTGTAACTCGGCAAAGTTCTAGAGAACAGTGCACCCAAGGGTGAACGCTTAGAATAGGATGAGACGTAAGGTGTCGAACTCGATTGTTCCAGTGAGGAAGACATGATGGGTTTCGAGAGGAAATTGGTACCAGTGCTAACTTAAAACGATGTCATCGATATCCTCAGTGGGTCATGCATCATGCATCATGACTTGGATGGGGTAAAGTGGGGTAAGTTCAGCAGTTCGTGGGAACGTTTGGAGACTGAAGTGTAATTTTGAACTTGATCTACTACCTATCGCATCACAACCGGTGTCAATGCTCACTATGTACTACGTAGGAGCTTGCAACGTTGATGTTCAGCGTAGACATCATTACCGGAGTAGCCATCTTGATCTAGCTGAGCAGAGTCCCACTTCGTAAGAATTATTGATGACGCTGGTCCCTGTTCTGGTTCAACACTCTAACTTGAAGATATGTTTCTCATTCCTACTAGCCAAACTCGTATGGACAGGTATAGACCCAGGCTTGACAGTAATCCCATTCAGGTGAAGATTGTTGTCCCATTCATTCCATTACTTTCGGTGACCCCAGGCAGCATGGGATCCCAAAAGGATTGAGGAACAGGAACGGTGAGGAACGCCAAGGATGCGGCGTCAACAGGAGGGGGCCACGAAAGACATTATGCACCTGACGTGACGGGGTGTCAACGGCTGAACGGTAGCCACGAGCTTCCGGCGGAGAGGTACGGAGAAAAGAGAAAAGGGTCGGGAGGAGCTGCCACTGGCTATACAGCAAAAATTCGCGAGCAGGTACGATCTTCTAGGCTGGCAGTGCGCGGATCCCCACGGTACGTGATAGAGGGCTTTAGGTCTGATACGAAGGCACAGAAAGGTCCTATATCGCAACCCAAGGAAGCAGATACAGCCGAGTCTGTGACCTGAGTATATAAAAGACCTTGCTGAACCTCTTAACCTCTTAACTCGAATCTTCTCAATCCACACTCGATCTCAAGCAATGTCAAGCACCTTCGTCAGAAACTTGACCTTTCAGGCGTGAGTGTCTCTGCGCTATTGCGCTCCTCATCACTTTTTACCCTACCGTCTCGCAGCGAAGATCTTGGCAAGGTGTCGACACTTGTACTCACTTTCCATTGCGACACGGACGGCATCTACCAAAAAACATTCCCTTTAGTTTGGAGGTCAGGACCCCCGCTTTCGCCCCGATAACTTTCTAACCTTGCAATATTCCAGGGCCATCACATGTGGGAAGGAGGGTGGGTGTTATCATATCCTTCCCCGATTGCGAACTTACCTATCACTCCTCGTCCCAGGCCGGTACACCATGTTCACGACCTACACGAACCAGTAAGTTTATATCTTCAAAGGACACAAGTCATGCTCATAACCACGGATTCGTTCAACCTATAGATTTGCTTTCTCCAAAGTACAGGTCGAGGATGGGGAAATCGTTGACGCTGGAACTTACGTCCGGATCAACGTGAGAGACTCTCATCTACTCTGCGGTTCCTAACATGAACGCAAGACATCATGCAGAACGGCGAAACAACCACCCTAACCCAGACGGATGACGGGTTCCGGTTTTCTGTAAGCCTGGCTTGTGTTTATCTTCTCGACAGCTCACGAATGCCTCGTGTAGGACCCGGAGCCTGGAGTTCATGGTTATCTAGAGGCCTGTAACGAGACTGGAGTTGTTCAGGACATTGCAATCAGTTTGTGACCATCATTTTCTTCGTTTTTTTTCCGCCTCAGCGTTTCTAACCCCAGGTATTATGATCCCGGGAGACTCGGTGCCTAAGCCGGTGCTCTATTTCAAGGACGTCGAGTATGTCATCTTTCCTTTATTTTTGGTACAGGGAACTTACAGTACAAAACAGAGACTTGCCGTGGCGTCACGGCTATCACTCCGATCCTGCGCGCCTACATAACCTCGAATTATCAAGAGACCGCAACCGTGCAATGTGGTATCACCACCGATCCGATCTGGGAGCAAGATCTTTCCGACCTTCCTGAGACCACCATCTTGACCCTCAAACGGGACCTGGCCACTGGACGTTACACAATCACCCAGGAACTTAGTGCACTCGAATAATTTTTGTCTGTATTTCAAGGTGCTCCTTCGTTTCGTAGCATCCTCATAGAGCCCCAACAGCCTGACTCGGTTACTTGTAAGCTCGCAACGGATGTACCGCGTTGAGTTGACTGATGCCTCCATATCTTTGGAATACTGCATTGCATTGAAGAAGATTCAATGCGATTTCTATAATGCGCTCGTCTCCAGACTTCTATAGGTCTGTCCAGATAATATTACGTCAACAACGATATGCTATACATATCTAGAAAGCAGCGGGCGCTGCCACCGGACTGTGGCGGTGACGGCCTGTACTTAACGTGAACACGCGATGAACACGCGCTGATTTTTATTCGCTGCAACAGTAGACTCCGAAACACTTAGCCTTCTACTAGGCAGTCCAGATCAAAGGAAGACGACCATTCCTTCGTATTACGGTAAGCAAAGAACAGGACACACTTGTCATTGAGCAGCGTCTCGCAGAAAAAGGTGGGATTGAGGACTCGTCATTAATGTCGCAGCCGGAGTTATGGGCAAGTTGCGTCGATGTTTATTGGCATGCATGTGTGTATACATCACATTCCTGATTCTTACTACTGCCTTTTACTATTTACAGGCGCAAAACGTGTATTCTCGCTGCCGCCTGCTTATACCGTATTGCTTTTGAATGACATGCCTCGTGTCCAAGCTTCTACTAGCAGTGCTGTACAAACACGTTCTTTTCGTCGGGAAAGGGACAGACACAATACAGCATTTCGACACTTCGTCATAGTAGTCAGCTAACTATAATTCACGCGATTACTATGCAAGAGGTGTGCGATCGGTGAGTTCCAGACCCCACCTGGCACAGAAGCATAGTTATAAGTTGTCTGCATGTCAGAATTATTCAAGAAGAGTGTTAGACTTTCGTCCTGCAAGAGCTATGATTCATTTTGAATGGGGTGCATAATAACGGTTCCTGTTCAGAGGAAAGGGAGTGCACCACCAGCAGGGAGGTGATTATGTACATAAGTACATGCACGCATCGCGTCTCATCGATTTATTAAACACGTGCTGTTGAAAAAATACAGGGCAACCAGTCGAAGACATTAGGATATCGAGAACTATCTTAGTATATACCTATACTTGTTAATCACCTCCCCCAACTCACGGAAAGATTTCACGAAGATTTGCAATTCAATGAAGGTGTTCAGGATATAACGGAGGCTTACGGTGAGGCGTTTCGGATTTCTCCGTTGCTGTACAGCAGGTCACCTCGGCTCTGGTACATTGCCCCGTTCAACGTCTTCAACTGCCTTCAACATTAACCTTATCTTGGTAACCTTGATCGACTGTTCTGGCAACAACATCGTAATACCCCATACTCGCATGACACTACTGCCACGCGCAGAGCATTTCATCAAGGACAACTAAGTATTTGAATTATGCACGGATCAGACAGGTGAGCATATGGGTGCCCCAGGGTTATTACGAACTTTGCTGCCAGTGACAGTTCTCCGCATCATGTCTAGACTCTGCACTACGATGCAGCCCTGAAGAGCCAGGAACCAAGTGATAGAACACCATATGAATAGCACTCACCACTAGCCAGAAACACTGCGAGGATATGCAAACCTCACAGTTTTCCACGAGCTCGGTGATAACTTGCTACATGATCGACCCGTGCCTTCTTCGAACATCACCACCATTCCTCGTGCTGAGTTGAGTCGTCCTTGTGGGAATGGCGGTAGGGTTTTGGAACGGGAGACTTGCGCGCCGATGGCGGTTGCATAATCCCGACGAGAACTTACCACACGGTGCACAGCAGTTGCACTTGGATGATCGATTTGCTTCGATTTCAAGTTGTTGCATTATCGTCACTGCCTTGGCCCTTGACCCGTGGCGTCGAGTGCTCGATTTGGAATATACATAGTTGTCCTACACAGCTGCCATTAATATAGATTAGAGTATTTGATCTATATAACGTAGCTAGTATCGTTCCGAGTCTTAACCGTATGGTATGTACTGCCTTCAAGTCGCTTATCCCTTCGTCCGTTTACACCATGTTCAGCCTCTATATAGAACCATCCAGATTCGAGATCAAGTCGGACCGCTCTTACCCGTGCGTGGTTGTACCGTCTTAAAACTCAGTGCATCCCAAGTTCTTCCTCTCAGAAATGACCCTCTTGCTGCTTACCTTCCTCATCCTCCACCTTACACCTTACACCTTGCCTTATCCATGTTAAATATGTGTCGTGCCGAATACGTGTTGGCTCTGGAAGGTATATGCACTTCCAATCATCCTCCCTCCATTGCTCACATCAATCCCGTAGTCATCACTGGCAAAAACCTCGCTGTTCCATCTGGCCGCACCCCCACTGGTCTCTATGTCCTTGTCACCACCCCCTATGGTTACTGGAACACCGCCAGTTAATGGCCCCAAGGGCTGACTGCAGTGTTTCGTGGAATGAGACCCTCAACATACGTGGGCGCCCCCTCATGTTCCCCCGATGTTTCATGCCCTTTTTCTCCAGCACCTCGAAAACAGTCCACCTTGAGATTCGCGCTACATTTGAGTGTGAACCAATGCTCGGTCGAGGCGAGCTTGTAGGTACCGTTGAGATGAGTTTAAAAGAATTGCTCGCACATGATGAACAATTTGGTGAGTCCTCGCATTTTTTGACGTTGTCATCCCTGATAGCCGCTCAGAAGTGTCACTGCCGGCTGTTAATTCTCAGTGTACATCCCTTGTGTTGAAAGCACGGCGTGTAAAAATAGCTGCACACCGTGACCTAGGATTAACCAGCATTCCGGGACCCGAACACGGACAACCAGCACCACCGGCTCCAAACATTTCATTGAACAACAAAGTATGTGCCCTACTCCTTGAGCCGCATCGCAGCCAAGAAATCTTATAAAATTTATCAGACCCGGTCGCGGGCAAGAAACGTTGTCATCTTCGGCGAAAGCGGTTCAGGGAAGAGTTCAGTCATCAACGCAATCGCACAAAAAAAGCTCGCGAAGACATCTGGCGATGCTGCTGGATGCACTTCCCGCCATCAGCGCTATAAAGTGAACATTTCCGGCCAGGAATACGCTCTGTTTGACACCGTAGGTTTCGATGAAGGGACTGAAGGGACGGTTCCAGCAGCACAGGCGAAAAAGGGCTTGAAAGGGCTTACTGGCTAAGCTCACGAGCCCTGGATCAGGATGGTATAGATCTTTTGGTGTATTGCGTACAAAGCACCAGAGCCCGTCGTGCCCTTGTTCGAAACTACAACCTATGTGTACTCCACGATCTGCCGGAAGAAGGTTCCGATTGTCGTCGTCGTCACGGGATTGGAGAACGAGCCAGTTATAGGCAACTGGTGGAATACCTACGGGAAGGAATTCGAAAGTCTTGGGATGCCTTTCAAAGACCATGCATGCGTCACAACGCTTGTTGAAGACACGGGCGCCTCGGACGACTTGATTCATCGCATCGCAGAGTCCCGCAAAGGTTCTGCGCAGACTCATTGTAGAGAATTGCTCGGAGTAGGCGGTTGCCGACAGCTTGTTCAGATAGCCTTGCTGTGAGCGGTGATAACATGCTCGTGCTCATGCTCACGCTCATTTTATTTATCGGTCTCGGATCCCCCATGCCATAGGGTAAATTATGCATTACTTTTATATGCGTCTTCGAGTTCCTCTTTTCTCTTCGCGCCCCACCTCTCTCTTAGGGCACGGATAAACACTCAATATTTACTCAATGCCTGTATCACGTAGAACCATATATTTTTAGTTTACCATGTCTTATATTCCACCCGCCCCATCACAAAAATTCACCACAAGACGTCACATGCATTTTTCTCAGACCAGTTTCAAATTGCGGTAACTCCGCGTTCATAGCATCATGCTGGATTACAAGCCAGTTCGAGAATTTTTAGGACGGAATCTCCAAATGACATGCTGACAGCCGTGTTTAATGAATGATCGACGCTGGAAAGCACCGGAAACCACTCAGTGGACCTGCTCAGTGCTGCTTCCCGTCGTTGCAAGCATGTTAACCGAGGGTGGCTGCCTCCTCGCCCACTGCGCCTTGCAGGGCCATTACTTACGTGAATCTGGTTCACCTTCGCGCGTCCTCATCCTTGTATCCTCGTTCCCGCCCGCGCTATTGCTCAGCGCTTAAGTCTTGCTACACGCTCGCTTCATTCTCTCCCCACCTCTTAGTCATTTCCACCACTCATTTCCGCCCATACCGGCGCCCCGCCACCTCAGCACTGTAAACGGCTATCCTGAGGAAGCAGATGTCGAGTTTGGGCGTGACGTTGTTAATGTGTAGTACTAGTTACATCAGTAGGTGATTTGTCCTCCTTCCTGCCGCTAAACACATACCCGCCATGCAGATGCCTACGAAGCCAGAGACGGGGAAGGTCATCACCATATGAGACACAACGCACTCGCCATCAGGCAGTGTCTCACAGAACAGGGCGCTCGTTGATGCCGTACTATTGTATACTCAGATGCGAGATCTTGATTTTGACATTTTCGTGTATTGGCAGGTATGTACTGTCTATGCATCACTGTTTACAGGCGCAAAACATGCATCTCGTTGCTGAATGTCATGCCCGTTCACTGATGCTCCGCCGTACTGTGCGAATAACACGTTCTTTTTGTTAAGCAAAGGGACAGATACATATATAATACCAACTTGTCCGGCGCTTAGTACCACGGTCACCAACTGTAATCTAGTGTGCGGCTACATAATTTGCTGTGTGTATCTTCTGCCAGTGAATGCCTCGTTTACTTCATGTGGCTTTGCACCTTGGACCCCTTACCTCAAGGTAATCTCGACTTCACCTTCCGGTTACAACATAGTACCCGGCTCCCCATAAAGTTTTAACTCAGTAACGCGTGTGCGAATGTCATGGAAGTCATTGATTTCTTAATGCTTTGACTCAGTTAGAGAGCGATATGATTCGATTTCTGGATGATACCGTCATCACAAAGATGTACGAGGATCTCTAGCTCGCAATTCTCCAAAGAAAGTTCAAGAAACACACTGCTTCGAGGGTGCATTGCAGATTTGACTTGCTTCTAGCACAGAGCAGTGTATAGAGACAGGACCTCTCGAGACGGCTATCGACATCCCGTCACAAGCGACAACTCTCTAGGAAGGCAAATGAATGTGGCACAAGTGCGGGCACGTGTTCAAATCATCGCTTCCCGCCATCTTTTGTTGCCTCACAACTTTGCTTGGACCTTCGCTGGCGTTGGGCCAGGTAAAACTGGAATGGGAAAATAGTTTTACCGTTCTTCAACCATGATGCATGATGTATGACATCGATCATGATCGAATGGATGTTCAATGAGGGAACGAAAACAAGGTTGCCGCCGCGCGGATATTGAATTATACGCGGATCAGCAAAATCATGGGTGTGGTGCTGTATGATCCCGTCAGGGACGAGACGGTGAAGTGGTGCCCCACTCCAACGGGCGTGATGCTGTATAATGGGTGTCGCGTCAGGGAAGAGACGGTGGTAATGCTGTAAGTATGATGGGCATCCTGTCACAGAAGACTTGACGGGTGTAATGCTGTATAACGGGTGTTCCGTTGGCGAAGAGGTTCATCACGAAATGTGCTTTGTCCGCATCGATATGTCTGGAGTCTGGAGCTGTCTGCAAGAGACAGGAACCAGGTTATAGCAATCTCTACTAGCTAAAAACATTGCAAGAACAGTGAAACCTCATAGTTTTCGTTTTCCACTGGACTTACTACATGGTCCTTCTCCAACATTTCATCCGGGTGCGATCTCGGAGGGTCGTGTGGGAGATAGAGAGCAGAAAGCTGCCACTTGGTGCGAGTTTGTTTCAGCCAATGAGAAAATGGGAACGTGGTCGAGTTTGTTTCCACGGAAGTAATTTAATATTATGTTTATGTCGGTGCCTGATCGCTATTAAATTAAATATTGTCTCGCCAAACCTACTGAAACAAATTTGCAGGTAAGTAATACGTATGACTTGCATGGTGTATTCACAAGGTGACATCATCAATTTACAAATCCATGCGGGGCACAAGGCTCACGCCGCAGACCACGCTCAGCTCACCTCCCAATGATATCCATAAAACTGCCCGACTAGTACTTTCCTGATCATGCAACTTGCGCCACTTGTCTCTCGATGAAGCAACCTCACACCTTTACATCCACCGTGTCAAATATTTCGAGTCGTGCCAGTGGCGAATATGGTTTAGAACTGGAAGGTATATACACCTCTCGCCATCGTTCCCCTTTAATTCCTCACATTCCCGCATGCATACAGTAATTGCTGGCAGAAACCTCGCCATTCCCTCTAACCGTATGCCCGCTGGCCTTTATGTCCTGGTCTCCACCCCATGCGGTCAGTGGAACACCGCCATAAAGGCTGCTAATGGCCGATTACAGTGTTTCTTGGAACGAGACACTCATCATACGTGGGCGCCCCCGGTACTTCATACCCTTCTTCTCGAGAGCAATCCGCTTCGAAATTCGCGCCTCATTTGAGTGCGAACCAATACTCGGTCGAGGCGAGCTTGTGGGTACACTTGAGACAACTTTACAAGAATTGCTCGCACACAAGCAGTCACCGTTCGGTGAGCCCTCACATTCCGCAAATATTGTCATTCCCTGATAGCGGTTCAGAAATATCACCAGCGTCGGCTGTTAATAATCAGTGCCCATCTCTTGTGTTGAAAGCACGGCGTACAAACATAGCGCAGCGCCCTGTGGGCAGTACTGTACAGGTACACCATACCCCATAACCTTATGCTCACCACTAAATACAGTCAAAGTATTCTCATATTAACAGCGAGATCGGTCGCGCCACTGATGTGGCAAGGGATTTATACGCTCTCTTCTGGAAGAGCAACATTCCCAGGTGATCTCGATTATGCCATTCGAGCCTTCCAAGCAGTGCTTGAAAAATGTCCCCATGGTTCTCCAGAGCACGCCGCAGCCCTCTCCAACCTTGCCTATGCCATTCTATGTGGCTGTACCAAGAACATTCCAACCGACATTGACCATGCCATTTCCCTCTTCCGCTCTGCGCTCGAATTTTGTCCCCGAGAGCACCCCGATCACCCATTATACATCTTCAACCTCTGCCGTGCTCTCCAAAAGCGTTACATCATGGATCAGAAGGACCATGCCGTCCTCCATGAGGCTGTGGAGCTTTACCACTCTCTACTGCCGCTTTGTGCGGAGGGCAGCTATATTTACCGAGTAGCCCTCGAGAATACCGGCGTCCTATACGTCATCGAGCAGTGCAATACTCTTCCTAGAGATCCCTCAAACGAGAGCGTATCGCTTCGGCGAACTGTTCTCGAACTTTGTCCACCACAGCATCAACAACGGGCTTGCTCGCTGTACATGCTTGCCGGAGACCTCTACGCGTGCTTTGAACAAACCGGCAATGTCGATCATTTATATGAGGCTGTTCATCTGTCACGTGAACTGGCTGTACCATATCCTGCTGACGATCACCTTGACTTCCTCATCACCTTATCTAACGCTGCTCAAGCTCCGCTTCGATCATCACAGCAATCCTAGTGACCTGTATGAGAGCATATCGCTTGAGGTTATCCACCGAGAGGCACTCGACCTCCGCTCTAGGAGCTCGTCTTCTTCGAGCCAACCCAGTGATTACCGGCACAGTGGGGCGTTTTCTGAAGCTGCACACCGTGACCTAGGATTAACCAGCATTCCGGGACCCGAACACGGACAACCAGCACCACCGGTTCTAAACGTTTCATTGAACAACAAAGTATGTGCCCTACTCCTTGAACCGCATCGCAGCCAAGAAATCTTATAAAATTTATCAGACCCGGTCGCGGGCAAGAAACGTTGTCATCTTCGGCGAAAGCGGTTCAGGGAAGAGTTCAGTCATCAACGCAATCGCACAAAAACAGCTCGCGAAGACATCTGTCGATGCCTACTGGATGCACCTTCCGCCATCAAAGCTATAAAGTGAACATTTCCGGCCAGGAATACGCTCTGTTTGACACCGTAGGTTTCGATGAAGGGACTGAAGGGACGGTCCCAGCAGCACAGGCAAAAAAGGGCTTGAATGGCTTACTAGCTAAGCTCACGAGCCCTGTATCGGATGGTATCGACCTTTTGGTATACTGTGTGCAGAGCACCAGAGCCCGTCATGCCCTTCTTCGACACTACAACCATGTGTACTCCACGATCTGCCGGAAGAAGGTTCCGATTGTCGTCGTCGTCACGGGATTGGAGGATGAACCAATTATGGAGAACTGGTGGAATACCTACGGGCAGGAATTCGAAAGTCTTGGGATGCTTTTCAAAGACCATGCATGCGTCACAACGCTTGTTGAAGACCCGGGCACCCCGGTCGACTTTATTCATCGCATCGCAGAGTCCCGCAAGGTTCTCCGCAACCTTATTGTCAAGAATTGCTCGGAGTAGGCGGTTGATGACAGCTCATTCGGATAGTCTTTCGCTGTGAGCATGCTCGTGCTTATTTTATTAATAGTAATGTATCAGTCTCATAACATTGACGTGGACTTTCGAGGATCTTCCATAGGGTAAATTATGCATTACCTTTAAGTATACTATCGCATGCGGCAGTGCACACACACCTCCTCTTTCCTCTTCGTGCCCCACCTCTCTCAGGGCACGGACAAATACTTAATATATGTATCATGTAGAACCATATATACAGTTTACCATATCTTGTACTTCATCCGCCCCATCGCAATTCATCTTGCTCCTCAGGTTCAAGCCAGGTTATACTTCCGTCCTCCATAGTCTAGAGACGAGCCTCGGAAACCAAACAGCTCGTGTCTCACGAGGTTACCATAGAGTAAGTAAGTTTCTGAGTAACATCACCTTAGTGTTAACCGTAGCGCTAGAACCTGCCCCCGCGTCCGGCATAGTACAACAACCTGTCACGATTCTGAATTCCTACGACCCAGTACGACCCCCGCAGGATTTTAGAGAGCAGTGCTCCCGAACGTTGGATCCACGAGACGTGACTTGGAGGTTGAACTCCCCTGTCCCAGCAAGGCATAATGAGATTTGAGAGGCATATCTAGCGCAGGACGATGGCGTTCTCGATGTGACTGGGGTTAAGATGTTTACCGATGCGATTGAGAATTCATCTGGTCATGAGAACGATTTCGAGCATTGACCTGATATGTACTTGCTGTCCATCATAGAACTCTAGCATCAAAACCTTCGGAGAATCTGAAGCGACTAATAAACCTCTGATTTACTCATCGCCTTTTTGTACCACATCCCCTCGAAACTCCTCGCCAACGCGTAAGTGATAGCTCCCACCACAAACCCTACGAACACACCAACGTCTCCACTGCCCTGCCTCGCCACGGGTCCTACATACCAAGCTTGTGACATGAATGGAACAAGTGCTCCACCGGCGCATACGAAGGCCACAACCGCTGGAATACCGCTAGGTAAGAGAGCATACGAAGCCCAAGTCGTGATGGGATATTGATCCTCAGAAAACGAGGCTCGTCGGAATAATACGTGTTCTGTGAGGATTATCGCAGCAAAGATTGATGACCAGTAGCCAACGATGTCTGAGGGATCAGCTTGTTGGCGCTAATCATAGATACCGATATTTGAGACTCGTACCAAGTACGTCAACAACGGTGGTGTAAAACCTTTTCGCACCAACAACGGCCATTGGTATGAGACTTGAAGGCAAATCGTGAGCATCGCTGAGGTTCGCACTCGATAACACTCACATTCCTTCTGAGATGAGGATATACACCCATCTAGGCACCGCACCAAACCGCGTAGCTATTGCCATGAAACTGTTGCTGAACGTATACATCGTTGGTGCGCAGGCGCTGGGTATGCTGAGAGCAACCAAAGCAGTCAGGACTTTTCCGAATACGCCAGTAGGTAACAACACGCTGTAAAACAAGCCACCGACGGAAGAGCTGTTGTCAAACCCTGCGTTCCAAGCAGGCACGCTCGGAGCTGCGGCTGCGAATGCAGCACCTAGAGCTTGGCCAGTCACCTGTTCAAAAGAATGTTAATATGCCACTAATGACTGTGTATATGGGCTTACACTAGCGGTGAAAAACGCAAGATACGTGTAGATAAAAATCCTCGTACTATAGGGATGTTAGAGAGACCCTGCAGCGATGGTCAGAGGAGGCTCACGAAGAAGCATCAGGGCTATGGTACACGCCATAGTCGGGGATCATGGGACACCAGCCGATAATATTAGACGCAATTAAGGACGTAAAAGAGATGATATTGGCAGGTGTTACTGGAGGAACGGGAGCTAATTGGTTTTCGCGTAGTTGCGGATAACCGACACCCAGCATGGTGATAAAGGCAACTACATTTGGAATCCACGCAATACTTTCGTACCTATGAATTCGGTCAGAATTCTGTATAATGCAAATATTTGACTGATCCCACCAATGAATAACACGGTATCCACAAAAAGTGACCTTTGAAGCCTGTCATTTTGGTGCAGCACGAGTAATTGCAACATACCATAAGAGATATGATACTGATGATGACAATTCCGAGAGTATCGTCAAGTTGAGGAGACAAGCTTGCTATCGTTTGTCCACCAATGATGCAGTTTAAGATAAGGAATCCTTCCAAGGAGAAAACATTCAGGACGGCTGGTATGATCGCACCAAAATACCTTGACGGACATCAGCAAACGACACTGCAATCGAACAACAAGGAAAGATCACCCACCCCCACGAGAACCTTGCTTGTACCATAGCTCGCATTCCAAGCTTTGGCCCGAAAACAGCACTAGCACACTATAAGATCCCCAACGCCTACAGAAGAATAAGTAAATCTCACAAGAAAGCAGGCAACAAACACGATCTAGCTGATAGTCATTCACCGCAAATCGAGATCTCATGAGCTATTGCAACTTACACCAGGTTAACGATCACGATGATGATTATAGAGTCGCGAACTCCCAAGGAAAAAAATGCAGGTCCAGCAGTACCAGTGCCGAATCTGCAGGTGCCAAGTCATTCAGCGGAAAGCACTAAGGTCGATACTGAACTGAAGACGCACGCCAAGATATTCATGTTAGAAGAGAACCAGACGAAAAACATTTGGTACCAGCGAGTCTCGAGGCGTTCCTCCGCTGGCACTGGAGTGATGCTAATTCAAGTACCAGGTAGGAATGTTACAAACTGGAATATCACATCAATACCTCTCACTCACCCATGCGTTTCAATCCCATACCGAGAAAGCAGCAAAGTGGTACGTCTGAGAAATCCGTGATTGTCCGGTAGATTACTCGCGTGCTCGTCTGAAAACAAATCGGGTGTCGAATAGTAGTTGGACTCGGCCTGCTTCCGGTCCACAGGGTCGGGCTGCATTGGTGCAATAATTGACCTAATGTTTCTTTTTTTTTTTCAGTTTGGTAAAACAGCGTCAGTGCCAGTTGCAATCGGGTTCATATCGCTGAATTGAAACGACGTTCGACCTCGGGTTAAATACCATAAGTGGGACCCGAAACTTTCCAAATTACCACATAGATAATCTAGAACATCATGCATCATGATTAATCGAATCAAGCGCCTCGATCTTAGACTCGTAACCAGTCTGACTATATCCGTCAATTTAAGATGGTGAGAATTTTTTTGAGTATACGCCAGGCTGGTCACGAGCTTACCTCGATCTGCCTCGCTCAGCTTGGGCCCTGGATTTTTTACATATTATCAAACTTATCACTACGATGTCGATGATGCCTTGAACGTCTGAACGCTTATACATGTAACCATGTAGCCTAGGATGGCTTCATAGACATGCTTAACCTGCTAAGGAGTAGAAAGAAGACAGCAATCGATGAACATCGTCACCGTTGGTTCCCATCATGATGCCAGTGAGTGCGCAAAGTTCAGATCTGCGAACGACCCAACGCTCACAATAGCGAAAACAACTGCGCATTGAATATTGAACAACGGAATTACGCATTGCACGCATCTCGATATTACCTTCAAGGAATGTACCTCCAATCAAACCGCCCTCATAAGCTTTCAGCGGTATCTGCAACAAAAATTGCGCACAGGATGAGACTCATGCAGGAATCGCAAGAATCACCTTTAACGCTGCTGCAACCACCGCATCTCGACTTGCAAGGGAAAATGGGCCATAGGCAAGTGTTCCCTGCCATGTAAAGATGCGTGCTGTTTATAGTTGTACTATTGGTTACCACTCACTCGTGCAGTCCCACATTTCGTGCATCCTCCAAAACCACACTTTTCCTACTACAAATCTTCAAACTACTATGTCCATTTGAAATAATAATACACAAGAACATCTTACGAGCTTAGACGGATGCATTCGGACAAGAAACAAGAGAGATAAATGTTTGCTTGTGACAAAGGCTTTTGTCACTTCCATTGTCACCTGCCGTCCGATGCCGTAGCGGAGTTTCAACTCAGACACGTTGGTGGCAACGCGTCTGGACGTGTCTACTTGCCGCACGGATGGCGCGCACTCGAGTCGGTGGGAAGCGGAAAGGTCCCCGAGATCCCACCAAAGAGGCTCGCATTCAAGCCGCCATCCAGGAGCTCGTATCGCACGCATTCACAACAGCATCACGACGAGGACATTTGATAGTCCCTTCACATCATACAAACGGAAAGAAGATCTCGAAGCACTTGCCGGAGCACTCGGACTCTCGAGAGACGGAAAAATCGCTGATCTTGCTGCACGGATCAAAGCTCACTTGAAAGATCCTGACACTCGCACAGCCCTTGCAGATAATCCTCGATTTTCGGCGCTATATGGTTCAAAACGACGCACTGGCAGGCCTGTTGCCGTTGCTGTTGCCGTTGCCAACCCAACTTCGAATGAAAACTCAACACCTTCAGCAAGTACTCCTCTCCCCACGGCAGCCAACAATATGTTCTACCTGCAGCCACCATTTTTTCCGCAAATGCAAGGATCTCTCCCCATTCCTTATCCGAACCACCTACATCATGTTGGCCCCGCTGTACTCTCAACAACCGCTCCTGTCATATCTACATCATCACAGCCATTGCTGTCCGGGCATCCTAATAGTCTCCCTTTTCATTACTCCGGCAACTCGCAATACATATTCAATTAGATTACTACATACTAGCCACTGGTACACTCGTACATATCTTCCTAATATCTAATCCACAGCGTGTCGAGCGGACTGCGAAATCGGACAGTGTGACTATTCCGTGACTTTCCGTGACATTTGCGTGACTGCACGAAATGTGGGACTGCACGAGTGAGTGGTAACCAATAGTACAACGACTTGTATCATCATCTCTCGATATCAAACACTCAAAAGCATTAGGGACTACTAGCAAGCATCTGATTTACTCATCTTCTTATTGTGCCACATCTTCTCGAAACTTCTCGTCAACGCATAGGTGATAGCCCCCACCACAAACCCAACATACACCCCAACGTCCCCGCTTCCATGCCTCGCCACTGGACCTACATACCAAGCTTGTGACATGAATGGAACAAGAGCTCCACAGGCGCACACGAAAGCCACGACCGCTGGGATACCGTTAGGTAAGAGAGCATATGAGGACCAAGTCATGATGGGATACTGATCCTCAGAAAACTGAGGCTCGTCGAAATAACAGATGTTCAGTGAGGATGATGGCAGAAAATACTGATGACCAATATCCAATGATGTCTAAGGAACCAGCATGTTAGCACTAATAACAAGATATCGATGTTTGAGACTCGTACTAAGGATGTCAACAAACGTAGTATAAAACCTTTTGGCACCAACAATGGCCACCGGTATCAGACTTGAATGCGAATTATGAGCGTCAATGAGGTACACATCCACCGGAAGACACTCACATTCCTTCCGAGATGAGAATATACACCCATCTGGGCACCGCAGCGAACCACGTGGCGACAGCCATGAAGCTGGTGCTGAACGTATACATCGTCGGTGCACAGGCGCTGGGTATGCTGAGGGCAACCAGGGCAGTCAGGAGTTTTCCAAATGCGCCGGTAGGTAGCAACACGCTGTATAACAAGCCACCAACGGAAGAGCTGTTGTTAAATCCTGTATTCCAAGCAGGCACGTTAGGAGCTGCGGCTGCGAATGCAGCACCGAGGGTGTGGGCGGTCACCTTTTCAAGAATGTTACGACGACGCTGATAACAGTATGGGGACTTACACTAGCGGTGAAAAACGCAAGATACGTGTAGATAAAAATTCTCGCACTATAAATATGTTAAGGAGAGCCCGTGCATGATACGAGGAAGCTCACGAGGAAGCAGCAGGGCTGTGGTATACACCATAGTCAGGGGTCATGGGACACCAACTGAGAATGCTGGAAGCGAGAATGGACGCAAAAGAGATAACCTCAGCGGCAGTTGCTGGAGAGACGGGAACCGATTGGTTGTCACGTAGTTGTGGGTAACCGACACCGAGCATAGTAATAAAAGCGACTACATTTGGGATCCAGGCGATACTTTCGTACCTATGAATCAAAAGTCGATCAGAAATCTTCGGAGAGTGCGTGGTTAAGTGATCCCACCAGTGAATAATGCGGTATCCACAGAAAGTTACCTTCGAAACTTGTTATTTTGGTGCAACACCAACAAGTCTGACATACCACAAGAGATATGATACCAATGATGACAATACCAAGAGTATCGTCAAGGTGAGAAGACAGGCTAGCTAGTGTTTGTCCACCGACGATGCAGTTCAAGATCAGGAAACCTTGCATGGAGAAGACATTCAAGACGGTCGGTATGATGGCACCGAAATACCTTGATGTTCGTCAGCGAATGATGATGACAATCAAAAACAGAACACACCCCCACGAGAACCTTGCTTGTACCATAGCTCGCGTGCCGAGCTTTGGCCCGAAAACAGCGCTGTACGCTATGAGCCCCCGGAAATGTTCAAAGAAAAATGGTAAAGCTCACAAGAACGCAGGCAATAAGCAAACCCTAGTTATCATTAGCCCCAGCTCAATATGGGTATGAATCAAATGCACTTACACCAGATCAACGATGACAATGATGATTATAGAGTCATTCGCTCCCAGGGCAAAAAATGCAGGTCCCACAGTACCAGTGCTGAATCTGCAGGTGTTAAGTGGTTCAGTGGAAAGTACGAGGATCGGGACGGAACTCAGGACGTACGTTAAGATATTCATGTTAGCAGAAAACCAAACGAAAAACATTTGGTACCATCGAGTCTCGAGACGTTCCTCCGCTGGCACCGGCGCGATCCTGATCCAAGTACATGCCAGTCAAAATGCTTCAGACAGATATCACAGCGCCACCATCTCACTCACCCATGCGTTTCGATTCCATACCGAGCAAGTAACAGTGTGGTACGTCTCAGGAATCCGGTATGATAGCGGTTGTCTTCCAGATCATTCCCCGCAGGCTTATCCGAGGCCAAATCGGGCGTAGAACTGGAGTTGGACTCTGCTTGCTTCCGCTCGACTGTCACGTCAGACTGCGGCATTGCTTGAGCAGTAATTGACCTGAAAAGTTTCAGTTTGGATGACCACGTCGTGAGAACGCCAACTGGGCGTCGTGTTGAAGCGACCAGGTCTCGATCTCGGAGCATGCCTAAATAGGATCCGAATTATAAAAACATCATCCATCTGAGGCTCAAAGCGCCTAGCGGCCATCATGTCGCCATCTTGCCATCGTATCAAAGCCTGTAACCTCAGTTCTCCCAAAAGAACGTTAGAACTGTAACCCAGAGACGCAGGGAGTAAACTTAGAATAGGGTCAAGCTCTATAGGATGGTGATGCTTATGTAGGTGTGTAATGCATGAATGAACGTCATGGGCTCCGACGGAGACAAGCAGACCCTAGGTACTGACTAAGCTACTACGTACTAGGGAGGGGAGGTTCTAAGTACATGTGCCAAAGTCGATAGCTTCATAGATATGCTTAACCTAGAAGTCAGACACGCGCCAGATACACACGATTGTTTTGAAAATACCTACGCGCGAGTACTCCGGGATCAGCGAGGGGGGCCCTAGGTCATAATGCCTGTTTCTGTAAGTAAGTTCTAATATGATACACGTATGATATTTCAGACCGTTCGGGGATATCCCCGCACCGAAACAAAATTCCGAAGTCTCTTCCACCTGCCAATTGAACTTCACTGAGAAAAACACTTTAAATGTTTACATACCAAAGTCTCCCTTTGGAAGGTGCGACCTGTCATCCTCAAGATGTGCAGTCTGCACCTGGCGAGCCTCGCCTGCGATTACCGCCCTTGCCCCGCAAAAACATGATGATGAGGCGTCCATCGTGTTCAACTGCCTCCCACAGCGCTTGCAGCCACGCGTCTTCAGCCTCTAATGAGTCTGACGTCCACCTCATTGTTGTCCTGCTCCTTTACCAAGGCCGCAGCGACACGGTCACGGTCATTAATTGCCGCAATCGTCTCCTCCGTGACGCTCGTCAGCTCCATCAGCGATTCTACCCTAACAGTCAATTGACAGCCTTCGGACGACCTGAATGAACGGGGACTCACTCTCGATGCTTAACGTGACAAGCATCTGAAAAGACAATCAACCTGATTCATCGAAAACAAAAAAGGAATACCAACTCACCTGTCTGGTACCCTTATCCCTCAAAAGATTCATTTTCACACTCTCCTTCATACCCCCCGCGCCAAGTACATCGTCCAGGAGCGCCTTCAGCCGCTCATTCACGTAGGCGTTCGTACCTTTGCCATTATTTCCCAGATACCGCATGTACTCCTGGAACGAACGCGTCTCGTTTAAGACATGCCGCGGGAGCGTCTCGAGCAAGTCCTGTGCCCGTAGATTTGGATCTGGTGCGTTCATTTCTGTGTCTTGTGGCTGCTTGCTGCCCTCACCGCCTTCGTCCTCCTGCTCAGAAAACACTGTCGTGCGTAGTCGAAGCCCTGAAGACGGCGCCAAAGGAATGATAGGGTTGGAAGCGGACATTTGGAGAGGCTGGAGTCAGCGATTCAGTCTGGATCTGGGTCGGGATTTGAGCTTGAGGGAGAGGCTGAGATAGGGACCGGGAGGTCCTCGTGGTATACGTCTTCTTCATGCGACTGCGGTACAGCGTGACGGCTCGCTCGAAAGAGTCGCTTTGGAGCATACCCTTGTAGCGCTCGGAGTAAGCCTCGGAGGCGACTGCAATGGAAACATTCCATTGATGGTACAGGCGTTGGAATATGTTGCAAGTATCAGAATAACGAAGAAACACACATTAGGGAGGAAAGCAAAAAGAAGATATCAGCGAAGGGGAGTCACCAAGAGAGGGCAAACACGTACCAGAGATCAATACAGTCACAGTCGCGACGCCGAGCAGGGCCCACACAACGAACACAGACCGACCTGCAGGCGTCCTGGGTGCAAGATCACCATATCCGATCGTTGTGAAAGCCACAAAACCTAAACAAGTTCAAACCATCATTACATCAAAAGGGCACGAAAAACGCACAGAAATATATAGACGAGCCATATGACCAGCCTTCGGTTTTACTGAATATTGCCGCGCCAACCTATGTTTGTCAGATCGCTCGGTAACATGTTGGAAATGAAGCAGGAAGCGAGAGAAGCAACACCGCCCCAACTCACCATCCAGAACACAACAAACAATGCCCACGAAAAAGACGAGCGCACCCAAAGAGCGTTCTTCTCCAGTGCTCGCAACCACGGAGTCGTATTCTGTGTTAATATCGTCGCTGCTGGAGGTCGTCGCAAGCGTCGCAGAGCTCTCAACGTTATGTCCGCCTCCACCTGCGCCGCCAATGCTCAAGCCACGTCTAGCATTCGAAGCAGAGTCTTCGCTAGGACGTTTAACACCGTCCATAGCAGCCTGCGGTCCACTTTGTCCGGAAAATTCAATCGCAAATCTCGTTAGGAGCGCTGCCATGGCGCCAACCCGCTGATGTGTTAGTGGCCGAAGTGTCCCATGTCGCACATTTATCCCATATACTGGATGCGGGACAGACATATATTTGCTTGCAATCATCTTGTCACGGTAATCAGTATCATATCAAGAAGGCAAATACGAACATTACCTCCAAGTCATCAGCATTGCTGTCGTCGTCATTCTGCATCTGCGCTTCGTAAAACTCTGGTGGGAGCAACGCATCAAGTGGAACGCCTGCCTCCATTGCTGCTGCTTCCAATTGATCGTGTGTGAGCGCCTCGAGGTTCAGACGCATTCCCCGCGAATAATCCAAGGGACGCGGAATCCTTTCGGCAGCGTTGAAAAACCTTCTCTTCACCTTGGCCCAAAGCGAGTCTGATTGTTTTGAACGATGTTTCCGAACCCACACCTTTGCACCTTTGTCTCGCAGTTTCCATATAACCGCTGAACGCCATCGCCTTTCAGCATTTTTTCGTCTCCGTGATGCACGCCGTCGTTCTCGAATTTCCTGCAAGCGTCGTAGATAACCGACGTGCAGCCCTTCCCTCACTGTTTCCCCTACCATGCCCACCACCACGGCAAGGTTCACAATACCAAAGAAGGCGTAAAAGCAGATAAATACTCTCGATCCAGGGGAAGTAGGCACAATGTCGCCAAAGCCGATAGTCTCGATTGATGTGACAGTGAAATAAAGCCCGTTAATGAAGCTGAGAGAAAGCATGAATGAATTTATCATAGAGCCGAGTGCGATGTAGGTGAATAGGATGATGAGGATGATCACCAGTGTGCGCTGCTTGCGGGTGAGGCCACTGCCTGTGTCATGTTAAGAGTGGTGAGTGAAGCGAATAATAGGAGATGGGGAACATACCGCTTGTCTTGAAGTCTGGCGTGCGAATGAAGTCGATGATAAGGGACACATTTGTGATGACAGATGCAACGGTGGAGCAGACAGTGATCCAGAAAGCTTCACCGTAGGTGAACCCGTCGTCGAATCGGTGGCTCACGCCAAAGATGGTGAGAGCGACAATATTGATTATATCTATACCATATGTCAATACACGTCTTTGCTCGAACCAAGGCACAAACCGTGTATGGACAAAAATATGATACATAAAATTGTCGTCGCCATGACCCACTTCTCAAGAAACCTTAAGATGATACATACATTAGCGATGACAGCGCAAGTCATGCTAAATGCGAGGCCAGTATCCAGTAGAGCGGGGTTAGGACGAGTTTGGATGGTATCATAATCCTCGGTGCGGATGTACCAGTACCCAGTGAGCCCTGGGATCTCGAGCAAGATCGAGAATGGTATCACAATGCCAGATATAAGGGGAGTGCACCGGTAGTTTGGTACGAAGCACAAGACATCTGATGATGGCGGAAACATGAATGTCTTTGCCCGAGCCAACAACGACGGGCGCTCTTCAGGAGAATCGGGCAGCTGTAGTGGGTCGGTCGGTGGGCCTAAGTCAGACTCATTTGGCGGTGAGCCGTCTTCATCGTCGTCAACGTCTATGTCCAGGTGCGCTTCCTGAACTAGGTTTCTCCCCTCGCCCTCGCCCTCGCCCTCGTCCGCGTCGTCTCCTTCGTTATTGTCAACGCGAGTGCTTGAGTTCCTATTTCCATTGGAAGTTTCACTGAGGGCTCCTGGACCCTTCTCTGGGTCAGATACACTTGTCCTGGTAGATGTGAATGCAAAGACGAGGGCTATCAGGGTCTGTAAGGCCATGGGTGATGCATGAAGTAAGGGGGCGACAAGAATGCTGTAGTATCATATGTACTGGGCTCCATACCCTCGTTGTTCTTGTGTAAGCAACGCAAAAGGCTTACCGCCGGCATAGTCGGACCCGCTGGGTTCGAATACGTCATCAACATTGATCCGGGGCTTGGGGCTTTGTAAGCAAACGTCCTGCAAGTGGGACAAACCTGTCGGTATCAGTGAACGTAGAAGCATAAGTATATACTATAAATTGAAAAAATATGGCTCGTCAGACACAGGATAGCTAGTGACTGATGTTGGCTGTATGCGTGGCGGCAGCGCTTACCCTAAACCTCTATTCGGAGTGATGTGATCCACACTGAACCCTGCATTGGACTATTTCTTGACAGTGGAGACCGAGGTGATAAGTCCGTGGTGGTCATGAACGTAGGTCCAGAATCTTGAATGAGAACAATCCCCTGTCTTCTCCCCATGGCAGGAGCTCGAGTGAGTGTGGTGTTGACTGTCAAATCATGTAAGAATTTCCAATAGAAAAGAACATGTAACAACCAAGTTACAGCGATGGACCATTATCAATATTTCTTGACGCCCCCTCCGGGAGGAACGATGACGACACAACATATCACTGTACTGTACGTATATATGTCAAAAATGGTCAACAATTTAACTGAAGCTTCCCACAAACTACGAGTCCCCCAATCTCGTCCCAGACCCCCAACTATGTCCCGTCACCCGCCCCGACGCAGCAGCCTCCTCAGCACGCTGCCTCGGCGCAAACGCCTGTACGCCACCCCTCCTGCTCCCTGCACGCCCATGCTCTTCACGCTCGCCAAACCAGCTCTTCAGCCACGCGGGAGCACGTCCCCACCCCGCGTATATCCCCTGCTCGACACCGCCCGTGCCAATGCCAGACCCCCAGATTAGCCACCACCACGCGTGTCCAACGAGCATGCCGCTCACTCCCTGCGCGGCGGCAGTTTTCCCGCCCATGAGGAGGTCCATGCCCAAGAGTGCGTATGGGAAGTATGCGACAGGGATTGTAATGAGCCCCATGACGCTTGTTAGCGCGCCTGGCGGTGATAGCGAACACATCAAGTAGGTAAGAGTGTGAAACAAGGCGCGGCTATGTGAGTATGATTGGAGTGGACGGTTGATGCCCTGCAAATGAACAATGCAGATGAGGTTATGGACGGCACAAGTGAGATATGAACGTACGATCAGAGCAAGGCTAGCAAGAAAGAGCTGCCAGGCATAATCAGAGGAACGGCGCTCGTAGTGAGTTGACTCAAGAGTGTTCGAGTTGCGACTTTAAACCACGGATCGTTGGATTCCGAGTCTCAATGAAGGGGGGAACTTACTAGAGCATGACCATTTCAAAAATATAATTCAGGTTCATACCTGAAATGAAAAATGAGCTCGTATCGCTTCACGTAGTCTAAATTATATTGTTCACGATACTTACTTCCGAGGAATAAACTGGTGTACAATCTCCAGACCTACATATATGACAAGCACCGTTAGGCTCAAATGGATGATTCATAAATAAAGGAAGAAAATAACGATGGGACACACCTCCCACTTGCTAATAACAGCTTGGGATATGAAAATCAGTCTGTATGGCGAGACGAGATTCATGATGGCTGAGAGGGTGACGCCGAGAGACGAGCTAACTAGAAAGCGCGTCACTGGCGGTATTTTTCGAAGCTCAGCGAGAATGTCAGCCATCGTAAGGGATGCGAAGTATATAAGGTACGTTGGACCAAATGACGAGGTCCACAGGCAAACCACAGGATAAAGCTTAAGGACCAACTGGTTGGAACCAGGAGTCGACGTGTCAATCCTTGCTGACTAATCAAGGTTCAACATTAGATTACTCGTTGAATCTCAGCTCGCTACTCACTGCGGAGTACTTAATCCACCCTCTATTCGTAGAAAACGTTAACCTTTTGATTACCTTCAGCAAGTCGGACAAGTGGGCTGAAAATCTAAAGTGCCTACTATTTTACCGGATCCACCTTTCACATTCGTGACGCAGCCAATCAGCTGCCTCGGGACCCGCATGTAGGTGACTCGAAATTTTGTGATACAAACACCCTCCGGCTGTAAGATTTCTCCCCACGATGATGGGCTTTATGTTACTGTCATGGCATTCCATGTTCCATACCTAAGCCCATTCAGCTTGATTAGCCCTTGTTCAGGACTCATCAGCAAACTGCTTTGCTTCTGTGGGTTCTGTACAGAACCCAGAGTCTCACAGAGTTCCACAGTGCAAAGTGTTTTGCTGTCACGAATCCCAAATACAAACCATTTTTCATTTCTCGGTTTTCCTTCGGCTACTTCCAGTACCCGAGCCGGTCACGTGACTTCTCGTCATAGGTCACCCGTTGCTTCTCTGATTGGCTCCCCTACTCCACGGGCTAGAACAATCTCGCTCCCTAAAGAAGAACCGGTCGGATCTTGGGTTTCTATTTAGTAACCGTCTTACTCAGTCGCTTATATATCATGATGTCATACTTACTCATCCGCAGTATCAGTACGACTCTTTTCTTATTGGCTGATTTCTTTCGTACCCAGATATCTCCGACTCAATGTTATGTATAAGAGTAGGGTAGTTAGCGTAAGAGCTCCTTAGACTTAACCTCTTCGTTTCTACTGTTGTAGTGACCTAGACGTTCACGCTCAAATCTATCCTGTTGCTCATCGTCATCTCTGACCGAGTCCTAGTGGTTGTGCACTCACCTTCAACATTATTGTTGGACGTCGGTCATAACATTAGGTTAAGTCTACTCTACCACTCCGACTCGAACTTTGTCTTGGATGTTACCGTTCTCGACGAACTTCACCTGTGCTGTTCTGCTTGAGAATATTCTCGTGGATCACATTTTTTGTCAAATCATTATTTCCCCGACGCACTTTAGTATCTCAATTTCTTTACGTTAGTCTTTAGTAGAAGTCAGCCAGGCCCTCATCTTACTACGAGCCGCCAGTTGATAAGGATCAGTGACACTTAGGTCCTGTTTCCGTACATCTGCAGTTCGGCCCCAAACCCTGCCAACTGTACGCTACCTACTTGCTTTCTATGTAACAGAATGGCACTTGCGGGTCTTACAAACCCTAGTACAATTACCTAAGAACTTAGGGTGCTAAAAGTAGACCCGAAGTTCACCGCGTCTTCGCGAACTCCTCTCGAGTTCTTTTAGGTTGATGAACCGCTACACACGTTGTTCGCACCTCTGTCATCATTGCCCCGCCATACAGATCCCGCCTAGTCGCGGCTAGAGAACTCCATCTTCACACTGTTTCCTGTCTGGATACCTCTTGCAGATTCTTCCATGTCCGAGAATCTAGGAGAGCCTGGGATGCACGTTTCCGAAGATACGGAAATAGCGATGGCACCAGCAGCTGTGCAACCAGTAGAGACTCCGGACAGAGCGAGCATCCTCTACCCAACGCCGTTGGCATGGCACAACTCATTGGGCCCAGCACCTGCAGAATCATCCACCACCCCAACCGCAGGCCCTTCTGTACCCTTTGGCATCTCAGGGCCGGGAGAGACTACCATCACCCACAAGAGCATTTCGGACGCAATCCAAGCCGTCGTCGAACAAGAAAGAAGGTACACCAGGCAGTTCATAGACGATCTGCAGAAGGAGATCGACGAGCTGCAAGCAGGCCTGGTGCACGCGGACAACGAGATCGACTACCTGAAGATCAGGACGAGAGATCTGGAAAACTCCTTGACTGTGGCGGAGAGCCACATCTCGGTTTTGCAGAACTCACCTACGATGAAGATCCCAGGCGCTACATCTGGGACCTCAGGTTCTGATCTGAAGATGGCAAAACCGATGGACTTCACAGGCGAAAAGAACTCCATTGACATTGACACGTTCCTCACCCAGCTCGCCATCTACTTTACCGGTTACCCAGGCGCGACAGAGCAGCAGAAATGCACCTGTCTTGTTTCCTTTTGTCGCGGAGCAGCAGCCAAATGGGCAGAAAGCATTACCCCCATGGTGCTCAGCGGTCATCCTGGGTTCTACAACAGCATCGTCAAGGACATGAGGGTCATGTGGACCGTCGTTAACAAAGAGGAGAAGGCAGCAAGAGAGTTGGAAACTCTCCGACAAGGCACTCGTACCGTCGGAGAGTATATCTCCCTTTTCTGTCAGAAGCTCGCCTTCTGTCATTTCTCTGACTATGAACTAATGCGCAAACTCCGTCATGGTTTAGACCAACGGGTCAAAAACTACTTGGCCAGCATCCACCCCAACAGGAAAGACACCCTGGAGGGATTGATCAGGGAGGCGCTCCTAGTTGGGCAGAACTTAGAAGAGCTTGATGATGAGAGGAAGATGAGCTTCGCTCAGCAACAACCTTGGCGAGGCTCCGCTGTTCCACCTGCACCAGCTGGAGCACCCAAGACCACGTCTCAGGGAGGAAACACGATGGATGTGGACGCAACCAGAGCAGGAGGCAGACCCCGCGCGCAGGGGCAGCCATTCAAATGCTATCGCTGCGGAGAAGAAGGGCATATGGCCCGTAACTGCACAGGAAAGCCACTCGACACCAAGGGCAAAGGACCAGCTGTCCGCGCCGGCAAGGTGGAAGAAGTTCCAGCGGTGAAAGCACTCACCCTGGAAGATATTAACCGCATCATCAATGAGAGGATTTGCCTCTCCAGTATGTACAACCCAGCGAAGAAAGAGGAGCAGAAGGGTTTTTAGGGAGATCGAAGTCGACTGCTGGACTTAGATCGAAGAAATCGTTTTTCCATTCTCGGTGACTTGGCAATCATGTTTGCAGAAGTATCAGAAGTTTGTTCTGGAAATAAACGAGACCATTTCTACTTGCCAGTTACGTTGGAAGGGAAACACAAGAAAGCAGCTGTCAATGCTCTAGTGGATTGTGGAGCAACGAACCTTTTCCTCAGCAAAAAATTCGTAGAAAAAAATCAAGTTCAGATTAAGCAGTTGTTGCGACCAATGTTGATTCGTAACATTGACGAAACAGACAATTCCACCGGACCAATTAGCATTACGCAGACTTGAAGCTTACCATAGGGGATCATGAGGAAGAAGTAGCCTTTCTGGTCACAGACCTAGGATCCGATGATGTTATCATTGGAATAGATTGGCTGTGATTCCACAATCCCAGTATCGATTGGAATGCAGGGAAGGTGGCATTAGACCGTTGCCCGGTTAAATGTCAAGAAGCCAAGGTCAAGGACAAGAAGACCAAGGCGAAGAAGCGAATAGCCATGAACTGTTCGATCCTTCCGGCATTGCCCGATTTGATACCGACAGAAGATGACGAAGATGAGGATATCGAGGAAGCCTCTATCCATCATCAGGTTCAGTCGAACAGCTTCAGCTCTAAAATGCACGGACATGTGGGTACTATACCTGCCAGGCTTGAGGATGAAGAACAATCGGACCTTGCTACTACTGTTGGTCAGAAGGTGCAGATTGAGGAAGTCGAGGATGAGGATTCATCACGGAACATGTGGATCAGGTACAAGAGCTCTGTAGCATCAGAGTTAGCGCAGCAGGAGGAGAAGAAGAAGGAAAAGAAGCCCATAGAAGAAATGGTGCCGGACTGGCTCCATGACTATCTTAAGGTCTTCTCCGAAGAAGAGTCTACTCGATTCCCCGAGTCTAAGAAGTGGGATCACAAGGTAGACCTCAAGGATCCTACTGACCTTCCCCCCAATGCGAAAGCATATCCCCTGTCCCCCTGCCGAAAATGACGCATGTGAGAAGTGGTTGAAGCAGGAATATGATTTGGGACGACTGAGGGATAGCGAATCCCCAGTAGCAGCTCCTTTCTTCTTTGTTGCTAAGAAGGACGGAAAGCTCAGACCCGTCATGGACTATTGGAGGTTGAATGAGAAAACCATCCGAAATGCATACCCTCTCCCTCGCTCTCAGGACCTTATCGATCGTCTCTCCGGTGCAAAGCTCTTTTCGAAAATGGACGTTCGATGGGGCTATAATAATATCAGAATGAGAGAAGGAGACCAGTGGAAGGCCGCCTTCAAAACTCCTTTTGGACATCACGAACCAGTTGTAATGTACTTCGGCATGACAAACTCCCCAGCTACCTTCCAAACTATAATGGACCAAATCTTCCAAGATCTAAAGGAAGGCAAGGTCGTTGTAGTCTACATCGACGACATCTTGGTTTTCACCAATGGTGATGTAGAAAAACATCGGAAGGTGGTGTGCGAGGTATTACAAAGGTTGCAGGACAATGATCTCTACCTCAAACCGGAGAAGTGTTCTTTTGAGAAGAAGGAAGTGGAGTTTCTCGGTTTGATCGTCAAAGATGGACACGTCTCTATGGATCCGGTCAAGGTTAAAGGAGTTCAGGAATGGCCCACTCCTACCTGTGTCAAGGACATTCAACGATTCATGGGATTTGCGAACTTTTATCGTCGATTCATTCTCGGTTTCTCGAACATTGCCAGACCCATGAATGAACTCATCAGAAAGGATGTACCATGGGAATGGACGGACAAGCAAGAGAAGGCTTTCAAAACCGTGAAGGACAGTTTCACTTCCACACCAGTGCTAGTCATGCCAGATGCAAATAAAAAACAAAAGATAGAGAGTGACGCATCTGACTACGCTACTGGTGGTGTACTTTCTCAATTGGAAGAAGACAGACTATGGCACCCAGTGGCCTTTTTCAGCAAATCGATGCAAGATGCAGAGCGTAATTACGACATTCACGACAAAGAACTTTTAGCCATCATCCGCGCATTGGAGGAGTGGAGGCATTATGTGCAGGGCACACCTCATCTGGTAGAGATCTGGACAGACCATAAAAACCTTGAGTACTTCATGACGAGCCAGAAGTTAACTCATAGACAGGCAAGATGGTCCTTGTTCCTTGCAGAGTACAACTTCACTCTGCACCACAAACCAGGAAAGGTCAACGACACTGCTGACGCTCTGTCCAGGAGGCCAGACCACAGAGGGGGGGTAGAAAACGACAATTCTGATCACGTGCTTCTGAAACCCGAGTTTTTTCATATCAAAGCCGCAAAAAGAGGTCAGATTCTGATAGAAGGAGAGCATTCGCTGTTGAAGCGTATCAGAAACTGCACCGATTTAGATCCAGAAGTCCGAAATGCTATCGAAACTCTGAAGAAGGCCCCTGTGCAGTTGAGAAGAGGATTGGAAGAGTGGAATACGGAGGATGGACTCATTTTATTCCGAGGATTGGTTTACGTACCCAATAATAAGGAAATACGTCACTCGGTGCTAGAGATCTTCCATGACTCGCCCGCAGCAGGACATATGGGACTGTGCCAAGACTCTTGAACTTGTCTCGTGGAACTATTGGTGGCCTCAGATGCAGAAATGGGTCAATGACTACATAAATGGGTGTGATCGATGCAAGCAAACGAAGGTGCTACCGTCAAAACCCCACGGACCTTTGAAGCCGAATGAGGTTCCAGAAGGGCCATGGCAAACCATTAGCTGTGACCTCATCACCAATCTACCCATCTCCCAGGGCAAGGACAGTATCTTGGTAGTCGTTGATCGTTTCACGAAGCAAGTGCATCTTGCTCCGACCACCAAGGATGTTGATTCTAAGGGAGTTGCGGACTTATTTCTCAATCACGTATGGAAATTACATGGGACACCGAAGAAGGTGATCTCAGATAGGGGAACACAGTTTGTGTCCAAATTCATGCAGGAAGTCTCGAAACGACTAGGAACCAAGTGGTCCATGTCAACAGCATATCACCCACAGACTGACGGACAGACGGAACGAGTCAATCAAGAAGTCGAACAGTACCTCCGACTCTTCACATCCTACCGTCAGAATGATTGGGTTTCTTGGCTTCCAATTGCTGAATTCATGCATAACAACTCAGTAACCTGTCACTGGACATTCCCCATTCAAATGTGTCTACGGATATAATCCCGAGTTTATGATTTCCCCTAATTCTTCCAACACGATTCCCCATGCCGACCAAAGAGTAGCTGAGATGAAGGAGGCACAAGAAGAGACGAAAGCAATGCTGGAAATAGCGAACGATCGAATGAAGCGCTTTTATGATCATAAAGTAAAAGATGCACCAGAATTCAAACCAGGCAACAAGGTATGGTTAGACGCGACAAACATCAAACAACGCCGTCCGAGCCAAAAATTGTCCGACTGCCGTCTGGGACCATTCGAAATCGAAGAGAAGACTGGCGAGCTAAACTACAAGTTGAAGCTCCTGGTTAAATATCGCGTCCACCCAGTTTTCCATGTATCGTTACTCACCCCACATCAAACCTCTCAACTCATTGATCGCCCACCTCTAACGCGCCCGCCACCGGATATTGTTGATCAAGTCCCAGAATATGAAGCAGAGCAAATATTGCAAAGCCGCCTATACAGGCGCAAGTTGCAGTATTTAGTAAAATGGAAAGGATATGCAGAATCAGAAGCAACATGGCAGTCAGAAGAAGATGTGAAGAACGCGCCACTCATTGTAGCCGACTTTTATGCAGAAAACCCAAATGCGGTTAAATCGGCGCGAATCTCCGCCTCAATTCTGACGACCCCTGACTTCCTCGAATGGAGACAGAACAATATACGACCCTCTTACATTTGCGAGGACGCTCATCCTAGAAAGGGGGTAATGTCACAAATCCCAAATACGAACCATTTTTCATTTCTCGGTTTTCCTTTGGCTACTTCCAGTACCCGAGCTGGTCACATGACTTCTTGTCATAGGTCACCCGTTGCTTCTCCGATTGGCTCCCCTCCACGGGCTAGAACAATCTCGCTCCCTAAAGAAGAACCGGTCGGATCTTGGGTTTCTATTTAGTAACCGTCTTACTCAGTCGCTTATATATCATGATGTCATACTTACTCATCCGCAGTATCGTACGACTCTTTTCTTATTGGCTGATTTCTTTCGTACCCAGATATCTCTGACTCAATGTTATGTATAAGAGTAGGGTAGTTAGCGTAAGAGCTCCTTAGACTTAACCTCTTCGTTTCTACTGTTGTAGTGACCTAGACGTTCACGCTCAAATCTATCCTGTTGCTCATCGTCATCTCTGACCGAGTCCTAGTGGTTGTGCACTCACCTTCAACATTATTGTTGGACGTTGGTCATAACATTTGCTGATGGAGTCTTGATGTGAAGTATCCAATAAACCTATACAATGGAGTGGGCTATGCCCGAAGACTCTGCTATCGAATAACAACCAAGACCTAGAGACCTGCTACTGCCCCCGACGACTCTGACAATGCTATGCTCAGCTAACTCCAACCCAAACACCGCCAAACTCTCTCTTCCTCTCACCCTCTGCCTAGGGGTCCCCTACTCCATGTGCCCCCCTTTAAAACAGCAACGACCGCATCGACATTGGAACTCCTCTGGCGTCTCATTCATTGCACTCTGCGTTTCCTTTGTCCTCCTCTTCTATGTCTCTTTCTTCCTCCTCTTCATCTCCTTTTCTTCTGCCGTTCTCTTCGTCTTCTTCGTCTTCTTCTTCGTCCCTGTCTTCTAGATCGTTTTCTTGGTTTTCTTCGTCCGGTTCTTCATCTGTTTGTTCTTTTCCTATCTCTTCTTCCTGGTTTTTCTGTGCTTCTCTCTCTCTCTGCTCATTTGCCAGCTCTGTGCCTTCTCTTGGTATAAACGCTCTTAATCTTCTCGCATGGAATTCTCCAGGCATTGGTTCCCCTTGGGTTGCTTCTAGACGGTATGAGTTCCTTAGTTGTTCAGTGATGTGATGCAGTGGTGACAATTTGGGGAGTATCTTTCTTCTTGCTTCAAGCGTGTTATGTGCACCGCTGTAGAAGAATTGAATGAGCTGTCCTTTTTCAAAGATCACTTCCCTTGGCAAGCGTTGTGGGTACAACAAGTGCAGCGGATGGTAAATCGATCTACTACACAGTTGGGTCTTTGCTGCCTGCTGCCTCGCTTGGAAACAAGCACGTTTGACCCTTAAGGGGATTGCTACTGGGGAAACACTAGTCTCTGTCTAAAGCGACCCAATAGGATGAAGGATTCGCAAAAGCGGATGAAACGGATAGGATGCAAAACGTACGGATTCGTCGGATGGAGCGGATGGCACTTGCAGATCGGATGGGATGCGAATCAAAGTCAAAGGGAGTTCATTAAAGGTTAGATGGATAGTGGGTATAGGTCAAAGCGATCTTCTGGTAGGGTGCAGGAAAAGTGGGAGGAAGTTACATGAAGTAAGTATTTTTCGAAACCCTCCATGCTTATAGGGTACAGTATTTTCAAGGAACATAGATACATAGGTAGCGAGTCTAGACCGTGCCATAAGCTATCCGAAAAATACTGGAGTGTGAGAGGATATGTCTGTGTTCAGTCAGTAACAAGAAAATGCATGTGAGTACGTACCAATGAGGTAGAATGGACGTGGACAGGACAGATGTGGCGGATGCGCAAGCTATAGGGGGAGATCCGAAGGTATCCGCATGTCATCCGAAAAGCGGATGGGTATCGGATGGAATGGATAGGTGTCGGATGGACATTGGATGGATGCCTGATGCATCGGAAAAGTGGTGGATACAAGCCTAGCGTAGGGATACTCCCTACAGCATGCTAGTACGCGTTTATTGAACACTGCTTTTCGCTTGATGGCGTGTTACACTGTGGCTTCGTACCCGTCTAGACGTTGTTGTGCAATGTATGCCATGTGTATGTTGGCGTCTGACGATCGTGTCACTGACGTGCTGTTAGCCAAGTCTGTTTTAGGTGTATTGATTACCATTCCCAATAGCAGTTCCTTCGGCGAGAATTTCAAGGCGGGTAATATTTGATAGTTCAAAGCTGTGACTGCCTCATCAAGGTAGTCAGGCCAAGTGCCTGGTAAGGTGTCCCATGATATTGCTTCATAATTGTCTTCGCCCAGATTTGGTGCGCAACGTCTTTTGAGCACGTGCAGCAAGATCTTGTTCATTCCTTCTACAAGCCCATTGATCCATGGTGAGTAGGCTGCCACTACATGAGTTTTACATGACCACTTAGCGCAATAGTTTCGGACTTCTGCGTTGTTGAAGTGCTTTCCTCCATCGGACATAAATGTCTCTGATGGCATGAAGTTTTTGAAGATCTGTGATAGACTATCGACCATTGTCCGTGCGGTTCCTGAGTTTCTATACTTGAAGACCCATACGTGTTGTGAGAAGGTGTCGAGGTACATGCCTAGCGTGTGGTAACCTCGTCCTTGTGGGAGCATCAGGTAGTCGCCGACCAACAGTTCGAATGGGTGTCTGCGTGTTATGGGTTCTAATAGTGAGTGCAAGTGTTGTGAACCAAAATTTTTGCACTTAGCGCAATCTGTTATAGCTTCCATAATTGATGCATCGAGTTTTGCACTGTGTATTCGGTCTGTGAGTGCTATCTTGATCGCGTCTCGTCCCCAGTGTCTGTTTTGTTCATGCTGTTTAACTGCTAGTTGCCTTGCTTCCTCTCATGTGATGCACTCTGTCTTGCTTCACGCTTAAACTGTCGTCCCTCCCCGTAACTTCCATAGTTTCCCGTCTTTGATGAGATACTCGGATGCTCAGTGGCGTGCTTTCTTTTGGTCTCGCAGTGGTTTATTTGAACTGATTTGCACTATTGACTCTATGACTTCTAAAAAAACAGGTTCGTTAGCAAAATGTTCTTGAAGATTCCTTACCATTTGTTCATCTATTGACGTTATCAATAGTATGTCGTTAATCAAACCTGTTGCTGCCTCCCAGTCTTTGCTTACTGTCCATGCACTGCCATCTTCTAGCCCATCATCTCGGGGTTGGCCTTCCCATTGCCTGTTGAGACCATCCGCTATGACGTTCAATTTGCCTGGGACATGACGCACATCGACTATGTTGTGTGCAATGATTCCATCTCTCCATCACGCATGTGCCGCATTGAGGTGGTCGTTAAGTAGTACGTCTTGTAACGCTTGACAGTTGGTCTCGATTTCCACTGGAAATCCCCAGACTACGTCTGAGAATTTGTCTAATCCAAACTTCAGGGCCGCAAACTCCAGCAGGAACAGTTTGTATTTCTGCTCCATGCTTGATGTTTGTTTGGATGCAAATGCAATGGGTAGCAGTTGCTCTACCCACTTCCCAGATGGTCTCTGCATGCATATTCACTGGGACAGTACTACTGCTAAGCCTTCTTGACAGCCATCTGATGTCACCACGAACGGTGAGCCATCATACTTGGGTGCTTGCAAGATTGGTTGCGATACTAATGCTGCCTTCAAGTCTAGGAATGCCTTTGTTTGCTCCTGCATCCATCAACCATCTAATTTGAAGTCTCGTAAGGTGCATCGATATGTGTTCTTGGTGTATGGGTGCGTTAATGGTGCTTCTTTCACTAGGTTGTGTAGTGGTCCTTCACACTTCACGTATCCTAGTACAAGGTCTCTAAAATGGCTAGTCAGTCCTAGGAATGATTCTGAATTGAGTGCGTCTGCTGGCTGTTTCCAGTTTACGATGGCTGTTAGTTTTTCTAGGTCCGGCTGAACTCCTAATGGTCCTATTGTTGCTCCTGCGAAGGTCGTTTCTGTCATGAAGAGGCGGCACTTTGTGGGTGATAGGGATAGTCTCCATTCTCGACAATGCTGAAAGATTTGTTCTAACTTTTCTAGCATTTCCTTGAACGTGTCTCCTGCGCTTCCCCCGTTGTCCACAAAAAGTTCCATGGTCATATCAGCAATTAGATTGTGCAGATGGGTGGCCGTCATCTCACAGAATGTTGTAGGCACTCCTGTGAGTCCCATTGGCATACATTTATACCAAAAATAACCCCAGCCTTCCACATAGAAGGCCGTATATGGTCTGGATTCCTCTGGAACTTCGACAGTGTAGAATCCCGATGCGAAGTCGAATACTGATACGTACTTGTGTCCACTTAGCCTTAATTGCTTAGCCTGTATGTCTCCTTGCGGCATTGGTGCAATGATGGTGTGTCTGTTGACCTCATTGAAATTTTGGCAGATTCTCCACTTCTGTGGTTTTGCCGTTTGGGTTTCCAGTTGCGCTTCTTGGACTTCTCACTCAGGTAGTGTGAAGGCTGGGGGTTGTCCTTGCTGTGCATACTGCTCGTTGACCTTGTATTGCAGTTCTTCTAATGTGAGTCCGCCTTGTTCGTGTGCCTTCTGTGCTAATACTGTGGTGGCGCAACACTTGACCCGTTCTGCTGGGGCCTTCTCTATTATTCCTGCGGCGAGCATTTCGTCAATTTGTCCATGTAAGAATTGAGTTTGTGGTGGTGTGAGGGCTCGCTGATGGACTCGTAGATTGAATGTGGTGCCTTCTGGAATGTTCAGACAGTGCTCTGCTCCTGGGACCAGTAGGACTTCCAATAATGAGCATGCAAATATGTTGGCATACTGTGAGATGAGCTTCTTGACCATTTCGTGTTCTTCAGGACTGAGGTCATCACCAAGCTGTACTGCTTTTATGATGTGGGCTACTCTTCTTGGGTTCATTGGGTCTGACACCCTCGTAAAGATTTATGCTTCGTTGTCTAGGAAATTTGCTGATGCGATGCCTTGTTGTGTTTCGGTCTTGTCAATCATTTTCGCTTCTGTAGGTGTGGCTTGGTTCTGGTTTTGGATGGTTGTTGAACCTCCGTTCCCTGTTATATAGACTGTGTCGGTTTCATATTCATGTATAGCCTTAAATGCCTGTAACATCGGTTTCCCGAATAGAAACTTCCATCCTCCTCCACTGTCGAAAACTTCGAATTCTCCTTCCATTCGGACGCCTGCTATATCAACTTCGCCTTTCCATGTCGCTTTTGACAGGACGAGAGTACCATTGGCCATACGCAGTCGTTTGGTCGACTCCTCCCAATTTCCTAAGCGGTGCTTTACTTTGTTGAAGACCATTGCGCACATAGCACTGACCATTGCTCCTTCGTCAAAGAGTGCTTTGACTTGTACGACTTCTCCTTGTGGTCCTGCAAATGAGATGTGTTGCAGGAAGGGCTGGCAATTGTGATGGTCCTCTCCACTTCCCGTCAAATACAGGTCAACAATATCCAATTGCTCGCTGGCAGATTGTATAACGACACAATTTGTGCATCCGACGGGGAAAGTAAGCTGGTCCTCGTGTGGCTCCTCCTTACACACGAGGACTGATTGTCCTGCTAACTGAGGTACTATATGTTCGTGGGTCGTTCGGTTGTCCTCTACACCAACGACCCATTCCCTTTTCCCTGATCTACCATCTCGTCTATGACAAAATTGATTTGTGGGGCTATAGCTCTATTGAATGTACCGAGGATTCATGTGCAATTGCTGTGCCACATACTCTCGTTCTTCAGCAATTGGGCGTCCGGTGGTAGAGGGCACATTGGTCCGATATGCCCGTGCATACCACATCTAAAACATTCGCCCGAGCAGATTTGTGCCGTCCCTGGTGTTAGCGGGAATGGTGTGCTCTCTGTGCACCTAGCGCCTTCTCCCCACTTCGCTGTCCACTGCCTCAATTGCTCCCTATATGCCTCATGTCCTGCGTCCATCTCTACATTATGCTGCAGTTCGTTGATGCGAGCCTGCATTGCATCTCTCTCTTCCTGTGTAGGAGGTTGTCCTTGAGGGCATTGGTTGACGGACATTTGGTTAGCTGCGACATAGTGTACTGGTCGCCTCAATGCTGGGTTACTGGGTGCCATGTTTCCGACTGTCCTCACAGTTACTGCTGTTCTCACTGGTGAGACATTGTTCCCAATTGATGTCTGCTGCATCTGTAGTCTAAGGACTTCCACCGGGTCCTGACGACTCTCCATTTGTGCGATACAGGCATTCTGGGCTCTCTCTACTTCTTTCCTTTCCTTTGCCCGTTTCGCCTTTTCTTGTAAGGTGTCCACGTTAATGTTCAAGATTTCGTTCAGGAAGGTGGTCCAATCTGCTGGTGCCACCGTCATTAAGTCTCGTAGTGCTCACGGAAGTGCTTCGCGGTCTGGTTGGATTAGGACCGGTATGCTCTCCACTCCTGCATCTTTCACGAGAGCTGCTAACTTGTTGTGAAAGTGAACATGCGCCCAAGTTGTGATTCCTGCTACTGTGATGCATTCCCCGACTTCCTCTTCCTTGAAGCATACCTCAAGCAACTCTTTCTGGTACTCTCTTTGGGTTTTCCTTGCCACAACTATCGCTGGCCATTTTGTCAAAAAGGCAGCTTTTGCCGTTGCCCATGTACTCTTCTCTTGAGTACCTAGGTTCGTCCACCACACATCTGCATCTGAGCCCTGCAGAGATAAACATATTGAACAGTAAGATCTTTGTCGCCTCATCTGTGATATGGTTGATGACTATGTATCCTTCGAAACTCCATATGAAGTTTGCCAAGTTCTCGTCGTCTCGTCCATGGAACACTGGTGGTGGGTTACCTGCGGGTGCTGACATTGGCTGATTGCTCCTCTGTGTCTGTTTAGGTGCGATAGCTGGTTTTGCTCTGGGCTTGGCTGGCGTTACCACTGATTGTACTGGTGGTATGTACAGGAGGACTAGGTGGTTGCGCTGATGGGAAAGGGAGGTTGTTCAATTCTGCTGGGGTGGGTGGTTGCTGTGCCAGTTGTCCCACTGGAAGACTGGTAAGAGTATTGCGGATGGCTCTGGTGCTTCTGGTAGCGAATCTTCATCATCATCTCTTAAGTACTTGCTAACTTCCTGTTCCAAGTTGTCACTGGTTCTCCAGTTCTTCCTCGTCTGTGGTAAGCTGCCGTTCATCTGCCTCCGGTGTGTCAAGAGGCGATGAGGCTGATGATGTGTCGCTAGAGCCTCCAGCTCCCGAGAGGGATTTGGATATAAACCAGCCTCCTGGTCCCCTAGGTGGTAATGTCTTTTTCTTAGCCAGTTTGTCTGAAGGAACTTGGTCATCGTTAGTATAACTTTTCGGTTCAGGAATAAGAAGGCTATGCTTTGCAACGTGTTCTCCTTGTGTTTCTTGACTCTTTTGCGCTTGTCTAGTTGGATCATCTACACGTGTACTCCACGGGGCTCCGAATTTCTGCATTTGGACTCTAAACTCTGGGCTCTGAACTCTAGACTCTGGGCTCGAAGAACGAAGAAGGGGGGTTGACCAAGTTAAAAACTTGGTCGAGACGAACTCACTCTGTTCACCAGTTGGAGTGGGCTATGCCCAAAGACTCTGCTATCGAATGACAACCAAGACCTAGAGACCTGCTACTGCCCCCGACGACTCTGACAACGCTACGCTCGGCTAACTCCAACCCAAACACCGCCAAACTCTCTCTTCCTCTCACCCTCTGCCTAGGGGTCCCCTACTCCAACAAGTAGCTATAATAATATGCTATAGTATGTAACATTGAATTGAAATTTACACTACGAATGGCTACGACAACCCTCTGGCATCACCACAATAAAACTCGATTGAACACATGAATATTTCGGAGAAACGAATAATCATAATTACTGCACGACGAGCAAGTGGTCCATAGTATCTCTTTCGCGCTGGCCTTCTGCAGCCACTTTGTTGGTCCAGGTATCCCCAACATATATAGGCTTCCCCATGCGCATGGCAGTGAAGTATCGGTTAGGAAGCTCTTCTCCCTCGGCAAACACCTTGATAGACGGCTGTGCGAATGGGGCGAGGAGATCGCGTTCCTCAGATGACATCCTGCGGAGATCAGCGATATCTGACATTTTGACAAATGTTGGTTGGCGAGCTTCGTCTGACAGGTAGTGGATTGGCGTTGATCGCATAAGACGGCACTTCTGCATTGGAATGATTGATAGATTAGCATCGCCTTCAAAATATGTGATACGAGTCTGTTTGGGAGACAACCATGGCACCCAGTCCAAGTCAGATTCATCCATGTCTTCAGTCTGCTTCTCCCATCGGTTCTTCTCGGATTCATGCTCCCATGGCTCTGATGGATCGGGCTTGACATGGAGGCGCAGATTGATGCGATTTTCCAGTTTTCGATAGTATGTTGAAAAGTCCGGGATAGCATCCTGACCCGTGTAGAGGGATAATAAAAGCGGTTCGGAGGACATGGAAGTAATGTGACCTTCGTGTGTCAAGTCTGCAGGAGCAGCCGCAAATTTGATCTCTTTGCATGGAGAATGAGAGAGTGCATGAGAGGCTGCGAATTGCGGGTGGTGCATGAAGGGGGCGGAAGGGACCAACGTCTTGATGAACCAGTGTGAATGGCTGCGATCGATTCTTGAGCTCCTGAGGATACCATTCGACGGTACTCGGACCAGTTGGTAATGCACACAGCCGCACAGGTGTGTCCGTCCGATTCGTATATCCTGACCGATGAACAGTAGCTGTGATATTCACGGACGAGTCTAGAAAGCAGGGAATCAGATAACTAAACTGAGATTTCCGTTCTACTGAACATACTTTGATAAACATGAGCTCCATCGGGAAAAGATACTTCAATGGTGTAGTTGCTCCTCAGCATGTCCGCCAATGGCTCCAATAGCTTCATGTTGGAACCAGGGCCTGCGCGTGCCAGAGATACGTTAACATCGGGTGCTTCCTTTTCGGTCAAGCGGTAGAATGGAGTGAACGCTGTTATTCCTGCAGGAATTTCCGAGGTGGTGCCATTGCTAAACTTGATTTCGACAAAGTATTCGTAAATCGATTCACTGGATATTGTCTGTAACGATATTCAGCACAAGACTAAATCGATAAAGAATGTTCTTACATCAGGACTTCTCCAGGAAGGCATTCCACTTGAGCGATAGTCTAATCCTGGTGGGTAGTTGGTATTTGGCACCAGAATTCCGAATCGAGTCGTGAAGCTTCTTGACAATGGATCTGTGCTCAACATCGAACTCTGAGTCTACTCGAGAATTCTCAATCCATACCTGCCACCTCTGCACCAGACAAGGGAGCCTTAATCTCAAAGGCAATCCGTTCTTCTTCATGTACAGACCACAAGTCCTGATTCTGGACAGAGTTCTGGAAGGGGAGCGGGACCTGGATCAGATCGCGGTTAGACTCCATAGAATTATATTTGAATTTTGGTCCTTTCGGAATCGGCGCATCTTCCCGCCTGTGAAGGATGTGCAGTCAAGAACATGAGATAAACAAAACTAGCTCACCTCAACTTCCAGAATATCCTTTCTTTGTAACGCAAGCCCAGCGCATAGCTCTCGGCATCAGGACACGGTCCATTGAGTTTGATCTTGATATCCCCCGCGATAACATCGCCGGGCATCATATCAGGTGCTCTCACCCAGGCATGTGCCCGGCACTGGGACGGTGCATAACTTGGCTTTAAAGATTCTGTAAAGGGGTCAGTGAATGGAACAGTTCTAGTAGCCAAGGCAAGCGCGAGGGATAGCCAGTTCCGCATTGCTGGATAATAGTGTGTGAGATAGAAGAGGTCGTCGAGTCCAAATTCTCCTGCCTTTGCACTCAATGACAGCATCTCTTTGAGAGGACGCGTGAGGAAAGGTACGAGAATATCTTTAGCTGTGAGTATCATTAATCATGGATTAGTGCTTTCAACATGCAGCTACGCGACATGAAGACACCAGTAAAACACCGGGGTGACTTGCTCCCACACGGCCGCAGTAAACATGCTTCAGTCAAACATATGGCTATCATGGGGAGGCGGTGAAGCCACAGAAAGACGTCGATGAATACCTCGCTCAAGAGTCGAAGGCGGTCCTCCTGGTCCTGACCCCTCTAGTTTTGCAGCAAGTCCAGAAACAGGTGCGATATATCCCAAGAGTATGATACCATTTTTAGGATACTATTTATGTAATATCAGTGGAAATGGACGAAATTCCGTGGGAAGGTGTAGACTGGCCTGTCAATGTCATCGCTGTTAGATCACTTGTAAGGCACCACTGGCGTCAAGAACGTAGTGGTCCGCTCGCGGCGACGTACTAGATGTGATGATTGGGTTACAGCGAAGCGCGACCGATGCTTTCGTCGCCCGTTGTCCAAATTTTCACAGAGGGTTGCGCGAGTGGAGCAATTAGCATCTTGTAACGGAGCTCTGGAGACTGGGATGCTAAGAGTCGATCAAAACTGATTGGCGCGCGCCGGACGACATCGTCGATCGTCATGCTCATCGAAAAGCGTATTGAAGCGATTAACACCAGGTGACCAAACCACATACAGTAAACAGGTGTACATGTTATTCGGATTAAAGAGATTCTACTGGAATTCGAGAGACATGCATAAGTATCTGAGTCTTGATGGGCACACAAGATGGACTGTGATATGATGTATATAAGGGGAATTGACGATTACTGCACCACGAGCAAGCGGTCCATAGTATCTCTCTCATGTTGGCCTTCAGTAGCCAATACTTTGTGAAGCCATGTGTCTCCAACGTATATGGGCCGTTGCATGTTACTGACGGTGGAGTATCTACTAGGAAGTTCTTCTCCCTCAGCAAATACCTTTAGAGACGGCTGTGCAAGTGGAGCGATGAGATCGCGTTCCTCGGGCGACATCAGACGAAGGTCAGCGATGTCTGACGATTTGACAAATGCTGGTTGGCGAGCTTCGTCTGACAGGTAGTGGACTGGCGTTGATTGCGCAGGACGCTGCTTCTCCATTGAAACGATTGATAGATTGGCGTCGCCGGAAAGGTATCGGTGACGAGTTTGTTTGGGAGGCAACCATGGCACCCAGTCAAATTCAGTTTCATCCAGCCCTGCAGTCTGCCGCTCCCATTGTGACTGCTCCGTGTCATACTTCCATGGTTCTGATGGATCGGCCTTGACAAGGATATTGACATTGAAACGATGTCCCAGTGTCTGATAGTACTTTGAAAAGTTGGGAACAACATCGTCACGCACGTGGAGGGATAGTGATAGAGGTTCGGAGGACGTGGAAGATATGTGGCCTTCATGAGTCAAGTCTGAAGACGCTGCGGCAAATTTGATGTCTGTGCATGAAGGTTGGTAGAACGGAGGGTAGCCTCCAAACATTGGCAAATACTGCATGGAGGGGGCAATGGAGGGAACCAACGCCTTGATGAACTGGAGTGAGAATGGCCCCTTTGGTCGGTGCTTGAGCTCCTGAGGATGCCATTCGATGGTACCCGGACCGCTCAGAGGAGATACACACAGCTTCACAGGAGTGTCTGTCCGATTCGTATATCCTGTCCGATGAACAACGGCAGTGATGTTTTCGGACGAGTCTAGAAAGCAGGAAATCAGACAGGCTAATATTTCCATTCTGCTGGAACACACTTTGATGAACACGAGCTCCGAATACTTCAATCGTGTAGTTGCTCCTCAAGCTGTCCACCAATGGCCCCATGTTGAAACCGGGACCTGACTGTCCCAGGGATATGTTAGTGCTGGGTGCTTCATTCTTGGTCGAGTAGAACGGAGTGAAGGCTGTTATCCCTGCAGGTACCTCTAAAGTGGTGCCATCGCTAAACCTGATTTCGACAAAGTACTCGTAAATCGATTCGCTGGATATTACCTGTAACTACATTGAGCACAAGGAAAATTAATAGAGGCTGTTCTTACATCGAAGTCTCCTCTGTACGGCATCCCACCTTGACGGCAATCTAATCCTGGAGGGTAATTTGTATTTGGAACCAGAATTCCGAATCGAGTCGTGAAGTTTGTTGACAAAGTATCTGTTCTCAACGTTAAACTCTGACTCATACTGTAGAATTATTAACACATACCTGTCCCATCTGCACCAACCAGAAGAGTCTTGATCTCAAAGGCAACCCGTTCTTCCTCGTGAACAGACCACAAGGCCTTCTGGACAGAGTTCTGGAAGGCCTTCCATTCCACCACATTGTAGTCCGGGTGCTGGGAAGGCGTCTGAATTCGAAGAAACACCTTACGAATGGAGTCAATAATTTTGTACTTGAAGTTGGATCCTAGTCCCCTAGGAATCCACGCATCGTGCCGTCTGTGAGGCATGTTCATTAAACTTGGGTCGAGGACGTGAGAGAAACTTGTGACACCAACTCACCTCAACTTCCAGAAGACCCTTTCCTTGTAGCGCAACCCTAGTGTATAGCTCTCGGCGGCATCCGTGCATGGTCCTTGGAGTTTAATCTTGACGTCGCCTGCGATGACATCGCCGGGAACCATGTCAGGTGCTCTCACCCAGGCATGTGCTTGACACTGGTATGGTGCAAACCCCGGCTTCTTGAATCCTAGAGAGGGGTTAGTGAACACAACAACACTAGCTGCGAGGACAAGCACGAGAAGTAGCCAACGCAGCATTGCTAGTACAGTATATCAAGATAATATTGAGGGGAAGAAATCGTGTCCAAAATGCTCTGCCTTTGTAGTCAATGATGTACAGCGTCTCTTTGAAGCGGTGCCTGAGGAGAAACATATCTATAGAATTCATCATGGATCGGTGCTGGTTGCAATTGCGGCGTACGACGTGAAGACCGGCAAGACACCGGGGTGACATGCTCCCACATCACTTCAGTAAACATACTTCAGGCAATTGGCTGTCATTTGATGAGGCGGTGAAGCCGCAGGATCTTTTGTCATCACTGAGAAATACCTTGGCTAAAAAGGTTGTCCTCCTGGTCCCGACTCCTCCAGTTGCCGAACGTCAGGAAACGGGCTTCTGGATATGTCATTTCGTAGTTATCCCAGAGCTTGCAAGTCGCCAGCTATAGCCAGGCTCTGTGCCGAAGAGAGCATATCCAATGTCCCTTCAACGTCGCAAAGACTCATTCGACGGGCGCATCGATGGCGGATAACACACGCCGAAGAGGCCATTATTAGGACGCTATTGACCAGGTACCAAAAGCTGTAGACAGGCCATCACGAAAGCGTACACTATCATCCCACCAGTGACGCAAAATCACCTGTCAGTTGCAAGGCATGAGACCGAACGGACAGCAGTCCGCTTTACAAATAGAATACTGACCGGCTCAATTAGTCAGACATAGCCTCCCCCACTCTCCCAGGAATGGCAGCAAGACCTTTTAGCCTAGATCTCCTCGAAGGAGGTGGGATTGAGTGTAGCAACTGACCCCTTCCGTCAGGCTATAAGTCGAGCAATTAGTTGATCTCGTTGCCTGGTTGGTATAGACTTGTAACGGGCTCTGAGATGCCAAGAGAATCGATAAAACTGATTTAGCGCGCCAGCCGACGAAAGTTTTCATGGATTTGATTCATGGTTCACAAGCATTGTAGAGCTTTGGAGATCTAAAACCTAGCCGAACTGTCTTTGTGGGATATTATTTCAACCATCACAGGTCTCTGGTAGTATATCGGATAGTACACCCGCCTGTCATTCATTCTGACCGCGGGAGAGCGGGGTTCGATTCCCCGCCAGAGAGTTTTTGCTTCCCTGACTATGGACAACAGCATGTAGGTGATTCGTTTTTCTTGTGCCAGAAGTATATCTCGCGATGCGGGGAGCAGTGTAATTCATAGGTTTCACATCCTCACAACAGCACAATGATGATGACACTGCTTTCTTTTTCCTACAAATTATACAGAAAGTATCTCACCACCCAAGGAATAACAAGTTATCAAAAACGCGTCGAATAAAAACGACGGCGAACAAAGGTCCTAGTAATTGTGGTGAACGAAGCGGATAACATGATGATGACGGTATGCGGGTGTAGCTGAACGGGATATGCACGGGTGACGCGAAATGAACAGAGCGATGACCAGTAAAACAGCGTGATGCAAGCGAGAACAGGGCAAGCAACAATGGAGGGGGGGTATCCGGACGGGTACTGGTGCATTTGCGCGAATCGACAAATCGAGTACGGGCAGACAGCGAGCGAGATGTGTAGAGCACTGAGATGGCAGCGTGATAGCGACAAATCAAGCGCAGAGCATGAGGCATAGATGTGGCGCATAAACAGGCGGACGAGTGTGGGGGGGAAAGGTATTTGATAATCATAAGATTGACACATAAACAACAAAATGAAAGAACAAAAAAACGAAGTTGGCGTTGATGGATGGTGTGATGGTTGAGTTGCACAGAATTAAGGTCATGATGCTCGTGGGATGAATATGATGCACGCGGGGATAGATGGTGTGGGTGTCCGAGGAATGGATATGCGTTTTCAGTGAGTGATAGCCGTGATGATGAAGAATAATAAAAGAACGGGTGGGAGACCATGCGCGTCGTCGACCCTATGAGTTTTCATCCTCACCGTCCATGCCTGCTAGCCGCTCCCTTTCTGCCTGATTCTTCACACGAATGGCTGGCAACACGGCTGCGAGAGACACCTGCTCGCCTTCTTCCCACCGTTCCAGAGCCCACTCTCGTACCAGTATGCTCACCTGCATGATAGCTTAATTAGCAACTACACATGTGCAGCTCATTAAGACGCACCTTCATGAACCGCTTGCCAGCGTATTTCTTGTAAAATGATTCGTGACGGATGGGTTTGAGGATATAGTTCAGCATCAGGTTGGCGGTCGGAATGATGGAACTTTCCGCATACGACGAGTAGTGCGCATGATTAGCAGACTAAAATCCGACAATGTTATCAACGTGATCGAGATGCGGTAATACACACAACGTACCCATTTATCATTGCCAAGAATGAGGCGTCCCAGCCAGGTCGCAGCAGCAGCGACTAGCGAAGGTGGAGTGGCCAGCAACCGCCACTCCAGTGTGCCCACCTCCAATAGATACTTCCCCATCGTCCTTGATTTTACATCGTAATCATCCGCCTTGCTTATACGCCGCAGAAAGTGCATCGGGTTCGGATAGCTCAAGTTCCAGTCAATCGTCTTCAGGACGTACCGCTCTGCAAGAAGAATCTCGGATTCGGTGTACGATGAGTCCGCGCAGTGAAGGAAGTGCGAGACGGATGGTGCGACAATCTCTTCGACCTTGGAAGCAACGAAGAGGCACGTAATGCCCACGAGCTGGAGTTTAGCGAGGGAGACTACGCGTGCCGACAAGAATCTATCGATGATGTTCACGCAGAGAAACAGAGTCTCAGGCAGCAATCGGAATCGGGCGTGTACTTGCACTAGCCAATCGAGAAGGATCCCGCGCATGGACCAGGCCAACTCTTTTTGCGACGCCATGTATTCCGGATTGGGAAGTGTTATGAGCTGAGGGTGGCACGTTAATTCAGACAAGATGACAAACGATTCGAGGACTCGCACCTCGGTCTGCTTCATGTACTTGAAGATTTCGACAACATACTCGCTGACCATCAATGGATCATCGGCATCCTCAGCATCGAGATCGTCCCACTCGTCACCGTCGGGATCAGCTTCTGGCGTCACATTGACATCGAGTACAGCCGCCACTTCTGCCTCGTGCTGGGCTTGCTCGTCTACATCGGTCTCTGGAGCGTCAGAAGACGTCCGCCGCTTCTTAAAGACACGATCTTCTTGAACATCGTCATGCGTCTCAGCCTTTAAGACGAGATGTGAAGAGGTTCGTCGAGCAGTCTGAACACGTTGGACCTCATGAGTGATCACCTGCTGGGTGTTTGCGCCCGACCTGCGGGTTGAAACGCGTCGCAAGGGCTCCGGAGCCGGTGGGTGATCATCCACGGCCATCGCATCTTCATCATTGACCGTGGGATCGTCCTTGACATCTTTCAACGGTTTTACCTCTGGGACTATCGCAGACCTAGTAGTGCGACGAGTGGTAGTCTGTCTTAAGGGGACGGTGGGCTTCGCCTTGATCACTACACCATCAAACGTTTCCTTGGCTGGTGCGGCAACTTCCTTGCCTTTGCCCTTTCCATCCTTAGCAACTGTGGCAGCGGCCTTATTCTTGTTGATGTTCTTGGTTGTGACTTCGCCAAGAGCCTCGCGCTTACGCTTGCCCTGAAGAGCAGGGTCGACTTTGTTCTCATCGTTGGCCCCGACTTTTGCGCGAGAGGCGGCGGTAGCGCCTAAGGCCCTAGATTGGAGCGTGGCAGTAGGAGCAGGAATAGCGGACGTAGATGGGGGCTTCACACGAGAGGCGATACGAGATGGGCGGGCGTTGGCATTTTCGCTGTCCTTCTGGACCGCCGTACGGCTAACCCGCGTCACACGGCGAGTCTGTAACATCGATCAGCAACAAGTCCGCCGCGATCAAGGAAAAATCTGAAAAGTAGGGGACTTACGGGTAAGTTTGAAGACATGAGCTATCTAATTGACGCAGAAGGTACTCTATCTGTGCGTGCAGTAGATGGATAAAATAGAAAACGAAGAGCGAACGAAAGATGAGAGGAACTACTTGAACTATTCCAGAAATGGCCATTTTAAATTTCAACCATCCACACATAATACAAACAAACAAACGCGTCCGCGTTTCGTCACGTGACAAATGCCATTGTTCACGCGCGCGAGGGCGCTAGCCTTTGGACGCAGTCCATTAACGTTTATTATCAGTGGATGGGCTGCGCCAGCTTGATTGTGGTCGAATAGAAATCACTCTGGGGACGGAGACCACCGTGGCGTTTCGCCTCGCGGGTCCCGCATGGCGTGCACAGTTATGTGATCGGTTGTCACAGATTCCCATCAGTGCGCTGGCGTACATAAGAGATAACTAATCTGCGCTGATGGCCCCTTGCTTAGACTTATCTAGGTATTAAATATCATTCTCAAATACGAGTATCATTTGTCGCAAAAAAGAGTGATTTAATTCATAACAATTCCAATATATACAGCAACGAGGAGGCGGAATACACGATCCGCCTAAACGCCATCACTAGAAGATTCCAGTCCGAGAGATCCGCACGTCCAAGAGAAACATAACCGCCCGTAGAGTTTCCCGTGCCCTAAAAGGGCAATCTTGGAAGCAGAATACAGGCAGCGACAAAACCCCAGGAAATACATCACCTCATCAGGATCCCTGAGGGAAGGCGTCGCAGCGGAATGATGCAACCGAAACCAGGACCACCGCAGTCCAAAGGAAAAGCTTGTAACTAAAACGCAAATCCTGCAACCGAATCGCGAACACTGAAACCGAGACGCAGACATGAAACGGAAAAGAAGGATAGGGAAAAAAGGGAAGAAGGAAAGAAGGAAAAGAAAGAGGAAAGGAGAGAAGGATAGGGGGAAAAGGAGAAAAGGAGAGAAGGAAAGAAGGAAAAGGGAGAAAGAAGGAGAAAGAAGAACTCTGCAAACGAGACGCACTGAAACTGAAACGCGAGCTCTGAAAACTTGATGCATCAAGAGTCTTCGTGCTTACGACGAGTCTTTGGTATCGCGTCGTCCTGATCCAGACCTAGCTTCCGTTTCACAATTGATTCCTCGAGAGGGATAACGACGGAGCTGGCGGATAGCCAGGAGGGACGAGCGATGGGTATACCGAGACCACGACGATTAATGACTGGCCGCTGACAGACATCAGACTGGATACTGGGATATGCGGAAATCGCATCCGCGAGAGGTGAGTTCGGCTCAACGTCGAATGCAAAATATGTGCATTCTGCGTTGAAACGCGGAACCCAAGAGGGCATCGTGAAAGGGGGAGAAGGGGGAGGAGAGAGCGGAGGAGAGCGTGGTGAGGATGGGACTGATGTATGCGGCGTATCGACCTCGCAAGGCAGCGATACTACAAAAACAGTTAACCATCAAGAATGCCAGAAACCGACAAAAGCTTACAGTCAAAGTCATCTGTTGATGCCATCGAGTAGCAGGAGGCCGAGGAAGCGATAGACTCATCGTCAGAGTCATCTTCAAAGACCGAATTACAGCTCTGAGCAGCCGAGGAAACTTTAGATACGGCTGGAGGAACCTCGGGCTCTTCTGCTTCCTCTTGAATGACTGAGATGGCGATTCCTTAACAGGCAGTCGAGTCAGCGCCAACCAAAACAAAGAGATAATCGACCTACCAATCCTCTTCTCCACTTTAGTCAGCTCCGCCCTCATCTCCACATACTGGCGGAAGTATTTCTTGTTCTCGTCCTCCAGCTTGTTGGAGGCTCGGTTGGCTGCTTCGACCTGATCCCAGAGGCGTGTGCGTTGGGAGAGGAGCCGCTTGATGTCATCCCGCAACTCTGCGTTTTCGTCCGCACGACGATGCAAAGCTGCACACTGATCTCTGAGACCTACGACCTCAGTATACGCAAGCGTGAGGCGTTCCCTCATTGCGATACTCTGGTCCTCACTTAAGGAATCGGTAGCTAGAACGTCATCAGCAAGGACAGTTGCGGTGGAACAAGATAACACGTACTGCTCGAGGCATTACCATGGAGTATGACTTTCCCGTCCGGAGATATGATCTTCAGCTCTGGAATACCTGTTCGGAGAGTCAAAAGACGGCGAGGAAGATGACGAACGAGCCTTACCTGCAGCCGCCCTCTTCAACTTCCGGAGCTCCTTCTTAGCTCCTTCCAACTCCTTCTTTGTCCGGATGAGCGTTCCTTGCAACACTTCGACTTCTTCATCATGTTCGGTCTGCAAGTCAGATGAGTCCTTCCTATCTGCTGTGAGTTCGTCGCGCTCGGCCCTCAGATTCGCGACCTCGAAACGAAGCGCAGTATTCGCAGATTGCAGAGAGGATAACATAGACCTTTGGGAGCACATCTTGGCAGTGGCATCCCGGCACATAGAGTCAGCCTCATCGCGACGGACCTGCTCGATTTCCAGGTCACGCGTAAGTCGGTCCATGTTGTTAGCCAAAGTCACGTTCTCGACCACAAACTCATCGATTTCAGCGTGCGCGGAGTCAAGAGCGTCCTGCACGCGCAGGAGCTGCTTCAGAAGAGCGGCATTCTCGTTCCACGCATCGGAGAACAGTGCGTGGACGTGGTGACGAGGGCCGATCGGGGTCTGATGTAGACTTGGGTTAATAACCGAACAGCTGATACTCCACTGCAAACGAGGCTCAGGGAGGAGACCGGGGCCATCCAGAGACGCTTCTAGGACGGCCGGAGACGATGCAGACGATGGAAAGCGTGACGGTATGGAGACTAAAGTACATGTGGCTGGCATAGAAGCAGCCTTGGAGGGGAAAGCTGCCTCCTCCGCTGCCTGAAGCATGATGACCGAAGTGGGATCCTCAACAGTCGGGGGGTTGCAGAGGCAGTTGTAGACATCGAATGCCAGCCCAGCGGTGATGACGAACAAGTAGAGCAGGATCAAGATAACAACCTTGAGAGTCGAAAGGACGAGGACGAGCGTGGAGAACGCGGAGGAGCGAGAAGGAAAGCAAGGACGGCAAACATAACACTGGTTGTCGGAAGACATAGTGATAGATAGATAATCGTCTGTATATGCGTGTATGCAAATATGCGGACGATGAGAGTGAGCAAGAAAGATGTCCACTGGCGTTTCAGCTCTCGGGAGCGGGTTTTTATATCCTGGGGGCTGACATCTAAAGTCAGTCTATGCCAGCCTCATACTCACCATCGTTTCAACAGATTTCGAACCGGCCTGCAATACTTATTTTGAATGCGGCTGACAAGATAAGCTAATTAGCACTCAGCCACATTAAAGCAAGACTCAGCGGGTTGAAAAAAAAGAGCAAAGTTGGAGATCTTGCCGTGCAGCATGTAGATGAGAACGACCGACCAGCAACGCGAGTCTGAGGCGTTTGTTTGGATCAGAAGCTGTTGCCAAACAAACCAAGTCCATGGCTGCCTAGCACCTTGTCTCTCATTAGTACTCTAGTATTAGCTATAGTACTTACTGTTCAGCGCTGCAACGTTGTAATAGTCGAACAATATCTTGAAGTTCGTTGAAAAGTTCAATTTGTTTTTCAAGCTATTCTTCGATCGGTTATCTTTTTTTTGCTTATGTCTTCTCCATCTTTGATGCATCTATTTTCCACATGCCTTTGCCACTCCGCGTCGTTGTTCCCTTTCCGCGTCGCTTTCCGAGATGATTGAGCTGATAATCGGCGTGATGGGCACGAGAACACAGCCGATTTTTCTCTGCAAATGCGCTCTTCAAGAATTAGTCTTGCAGTTCTGTTGTCGTATTAGCCGCGACCCATATAGCGCGCAGTACGAGCACCAATGTAAGTTTGGTAAATGAACCTGATATCCAGGGTGAGACAACTCTGACGTTCATTGTTGCTCCGCAGGTGACAGTGTATGAGCAACGCGGAGAAGCGTTGAATCTCATTCGTCGCCTTGAAGACTCAGTCTGGTTTGGTTTTCAGGTTCGGCAACTTCAATTGCCTTGTGTACCAGCTGGAGTGGTAAAGTTCACGAAGTGAGCATGGCTTACTACGTCTTCCCTGAAAGCAACCGCGCTCATCTATGAATTATGGTGAGTCGCCCATCTTGAGGAAGTATTTTTCTTCTATTGTATTTCTCTGATACAAAGTTCCACGTTAGGACTTACCTCTTCATTCTGCAATGTATCGCACAGAAGAGTGGCCCTTGGAAGTGAATCTCCGCTACATGTACGTCAGTAACGTCATCCATCTACTTCCCAAAGTCAGGACATAATATTGCATCGCATAGTGTATGCATACTAAGTTTCACTAACTCCTGCTCAGGTCCCACTGTGAGCTTCTCTCGTGTGAGGCCATCTTGCACTGGTTCGAGAGGGTTTAAGGTGACCTTCAAGTTGATTTATACACTTCCGTGGCTCGACAACATATTCTAGAATCCAGAATGACAGACACCTTGCTTTCACTCTATAATGCGACTGACCCGTCGAACTTGATGGCGTTGATTGGTCCAGTGAGATGTGACTTTTACTCCAGGCTGATACTGTCACATGCGCGATAATTGCCATGCCAGTGCTTTCTATTCACACAAGTAAGGACGTTCATGGTTCATGCAGACATTCGGTCAGTTTCACCTTCATTATCCAACTCCCTTTTCCAACTCCCTTTTAATTTCCCTTCTCTTAGCTCGAGCACAATTTGTCAACCAACTTCCCGGCTCTCTAGAAGCGCGCGGAAATGCACTTTCTCGGGTTTCTGTGGACCAAATGGCCTTTCAGCCGCACTGGAAGAATTTACCGATCAATTGGGCGTCAAATGGAACAGATTCATGGTTTTCGCACGTTTTGCATGCGCCCTTTTTCATCTGTAGGCGCTTATCCTCGGCTGTCAAAATCCCTATCTACATGTCAACTCTGTGTGACATGGGATTACCGATGGCTTCTTTTGGTACTGCCTGGTCGAATGCCCAGCAATGCGATTCCCCGGAAGGCGCTGTGAGCTCATCTCCAAACCTCAATCATCGTTTGACCCTGCATGCATCACAGGATACAAGTTCTGTCTTTGCAATTGCAATTCCTGCGTTCATGCACAGCCCTCCTAATCTGACATGGTGACTCGATCTCTTTCAGCAGGAGTTCTGACCCTCATCTATGCTGCTGTCGATATAGTGTCACTCGCTATTGTGGCTGATTCAACTCTAAATAATAATATCACCCTACTACCATCTATTTTCAACATTCATCTCTTCGAACTCATCTCACGAGCTACGCTGGGCAGAGGATGTCAGTTCGCCGGAGATTTCCCGCTTACGCACTCCTGATTGAAGACCACCTGTGTTCATGCTTTCGCTGCTTATGCGTAGGTAATCGTTTTGACATCGTGTTTCCTTTCCGCGGAATGTGTGAAAGACCGTCGAAGAAGTGTTACGACCAAACCTTGATCAGAATACCTTATTTTCCGCCATCAAGCTGCCATCTTCTTTTTCCGGCCCGTGTTGATACGAAGTACTCGTCGCAACATCCATGCAGGCGAAGGCGGGCACGAGTGGTGTAAGTATACATACATGTCAAGTTACTTTTTTTTCTTACCTGTGTAATTTGCAGCTGGAATTCAGACACGCAAGAATTCGAACTAGCGCTCCCACCAACATGGCCTTAACTCATCGTTACCTAAACAAGAAAGAAGGAACCTCTTTGCCAGGTTAGCCCTACGTCCCTGGCCATGCCCTGACTCCATTACATGCATGGACGTCGAGACGACACTGACCTGCCGAGAATATACAATTCCGTGAATCAATATCTCGGTGCAAGTGGAACTTCATCAGGCCTACAATGTGAAGTGCTACTTCGCTAGGTCTCAGATCTTCTGAATTCTGATTGCTCACTTGCCGATTTCAGATCCTGACGCGTTTCAGAATGATGCAGATGGCACTTTCTCCGTACTTGGATATGGCAGGGGCCGGGCCAACTATGAACAGCTCAGGGGTTCCAGACCTTCTAACTACGTACCACCGCCGCCGCCATCAACGGCCCGGGGTCTCAGAATTCATGTGCGGCATTTCATTTGAATCCAGATCACTATTGGTTGCATAGATACACTTCAAGTGCGCTAGTCTGCCTGATTTGCATCCAGTCCATTACTATTTTTGGCGCGTGGATTTTGCACCTTATGTACTTACTGACATCATATTACGATCTGCTAGCTGTTGGAGTCTTAGGTTAGGTTTGACCCATATGGGTGGACGAATACTGGCTCTCGGCGAGACTTTGAAAATATCTCCACGAAGCAAGAAGCCAGAGAATACATCTATACATAATGTAGGCAAAATGACTTGGACATACCAGTTGTCGCTCAGTTTCCCCCCACTCTTTATTGATTCTGACATCTTCTTTGTGCATCGTCAGGACACGCTATGTTCGAGAAGTACCGAAGTGCAGAGGCTTTGAAGGGCACAGACTTTGCGCCTGAAGCCTTGTCTTCCGATGGGTATAAGACAAGAGCAGCCCCTCCAGGCCACCAGGAAATACTAAATGGACGGCCTTCTGAGAGGGCTGTCATACATCTTGGTGATGCACCAGATGGAGGACTGACTGCATGGCTGGTCGTTGTTGCGTGAGTATTAGGTTGCATGTTTAATTCTTTGAATTGGTCGCTGACGTCTTCGTAGTGCCAATTTGCTTCTATTTTCTACGTGAGTTTTCTCAGTTTCTTCCCCTCAGTTAAGCTCAAGACATTCCACTAGATTTGGTTTATCTAATGCATGGGGTGTAAGTAAGGTTGGTCACTATGTATTCGCAGATCATGCAAATCCCCGCTTTCAGGTCTTCCAAGCGTATTACGAGGAAAATTTACTACGTCACACTTCCCCTTCAACAATGTAAGGTGCTGGATTTGTTTGATGGAACCTTGTAACTGATCTATCCTATATTTTTACATTCTCCAGAGCATGGATCGGTTCTACGCAGGTATGACTAATTCTCAGTAGACTTCTGTAGCTAACCAGTCCTGCTAGTACGCGCTCATCTACCTTCCAGCGCTTGCGACGGGACGACTGTTTGACCTGGGATACTTCAAGATACCGTGCTTCACCTGTAGCTGCGTCATTGTTGTGTGCACCTTCCTCATCGCGGAATGCACACAGTACTGGCAGTTCTTTCTCGTACAAGGTCTCGTTTTTGGAATGTGTTGCGGAATCATAGTTGGCCCCGCGCTTGTCGTCGTCTCGCATTGGTTCCACAAGAAACGTGGCCTTGCTTTGTCGCTTACTGCCATTGGGGCGTCGTGTGGCAGCACCGTGTTCCCTGTAACGGCACAAAAATTGATTCCGTTGATCGGGTTCGTTCGACCGATCATAGACAATCTATGTTCGCTTATACGCCTTCAGATTTAAATGGACCGTCCGTGTATTTGGGTTTATTCTGATCGCTACTCTAGGAGTGGGCAACATAGTATGTCATCAGCACCTGTGGATGACTCTTTCACCAATGTATTTTCCCGAAGTTACTAAAACGGCGGCTTCCGCCCGTCAATGTTCATGGGGGACTCTTTAATCTCAAAGTATTCCGCAACATGGCATATTCCATATATTGCATTTCTGGAATAATGGTATTTTGGGGACTTTATACAGGTATGTTCGTGACAATTACCACGGTGGCTTTCTGATATTCTGAATTGGTTCCGCCAGAACTAACATATATCTCCGTGAGCGCCATTGCAATTGGCGTTTCCAAAGACTTTTCATTCTATATTCTCGCGATCGCCAATGCCTCATCTACGTTTGGACGTGTGACGTCTGGCCTAATGGCAGATAAAGTCGGTATGTCTCAATATCAGTGGACTAAAGGAAGATAGCTTGATACTCTGACAGGCGCACTCAACACCATGGCAGCTTTCACTGCTGCTGCTGGAATTGCAACATTTGCCTGGCCATTTGCTAGAAATGAAACCCAGCTCATTGTAATATCCTCCATCTACGGGTATGTGCGGCACGTGTTCATGACTGGCTGCCAACTTACTCCATCCAGCTTCTCCACAGGAGGATATGTATCTCTATTCACTATAGTTGCCGTGGAAATGGGAAAGATTGAAGACGCTGGGCGCCGAGTGGGAATGTTCATGTCCATTTCTGCCTTTGGAGCCATTGCAGGTCCTCCAATATCAGGCGCCATCAGTACTGCATCAGGAGGGTTTGTCGAAGCCGGTTATTATGCAGGTACGTTTGCTATTTGTACAGTCTTTGCGTGAGTGTTGATCTTTTCCAGGTAGCATCATTATGTGTGCTGTGGTATTGCTACTTTGGGCGCGATACCTGCACCTCGAAAGTCTACAGGAGAAGTGTTGATGATCCATTCAGTAAAACGAATGACTCAGCCGTGTTATGGAACAAAGGTTCCTTTACAAAAAGGGACCATCGGCATAATTTATAGATGGTGCAGAGCACAACCGACGATACTACGTGACATATTTAGTGTACTTATATGCAACTCACAAGGCAGTACAGTGGCTCACAAGCTTACTATGTAGGGACTACTATTATTCAAGGACCTACTTAGCCACTGAGTACTGAACGGCGGAGTACTAGATAATTCTGGGCGAAGTATATGTAAGTAGTCAGATCAAGACTTCCGAGTCCTCCGAGTCTGCAGATCACTTATCCATGGATCGTAATTCGCATCGTCCACGACAGCGTGACTGGTGAAACAACCTGCGAGCCCCCAGTGGAACTCGCCGTCAAATATGTCTAGAACAGCATTATGATATAATCGAGATTCAGGGAAGCACGAAGTCTTTGAGGGTATGTATATACCAGCTGAAGTTTCACACAAGTGCGGCACAACTCGAAGCCATTGATTCCCACTCTCTGACCCAGTTCTCAGTAGACTTACGCAGTCGGCATTACTGATTGGCACGGTCAAATGACACACACGAAGTGACGATAGTACATTACCATCGGGAATAAACTATTACATTGTAGGCTCACTGCTCATGCTCTGCAGTAAATCATGAACACTGCAGCCAAATATTGGTAAACGGCACATGTATGTCCCCTCGGCTAGAATGAATGCAAGAGACCTCTGCTTAGGCGAGGCCCACGGGAAGATAAAGCTTCTGCTTCTGCTTCTGCTTCCCCTTCTTCCTTTTCCACCAGACATATCTTCAACCTTTCTGAGAACACAAGCACTGACGGTCGGAGAAGTTTCCCAGAGAATGTCTCGAAGGGACCGATTCCCTTTAACCCTTTCGAGTGAGAGTTACAAGACGAGGGTAATTCTGGGAATGCAGCAGATATAAGCGATGGCGGTGGCATACTTTTCTTCGCGGCAGCGCCTTGCTGTAGTGCAGAGGGGCTGGTACCGATGTCGACACCCATAAAGTAGAAAACCAGACGTCCACAGGATGTTCCGCCGATGTTAGTTGGAGTGGGAGCGGAAGAGGTCGATGCAACGCCACCCCACACCTGTGACGGAGATTGGGAAGAAGACCCTGTGGCAGTAGCGTGTTTCAAGTTTAAGACGGAACCAGATACCATACAGGCAAAGCCAGATACCGTTCCTAGGTTACGATGTTTGGCGCCTCGGAAATGCCGGAGGTACTAGCACAGTAGACGGAGTCCCGACTCTTGGTTCGTGGGAGTAGCAGCCATCCGTCTACTGACTGTCGGGGATCTCGCCATCAGATTCACCGCAATACAAACACGAGTCAGAACACCTCAATTTCAAATCCGTTCCGAGAGACGAGCAGATAAGACTTCTCTTCTTCGTCAAACAATTCGACGACAGCATTGACGCTCCCTGCTGTATCAGAATGTTCCATATAGTTGGGAGATCACAGGCCGTCGATCCGTTGACGCGAAACCCGCGGATGACAGCTTTGGCAGCGACGATTACGGTGGCGGAGTTCGGTGCAACGAACGCTACATGATGCCTATGATGAAGTGAGAATAAATTCATGGGGTCCGGGTTCGACACTATCCTTACTAAGCTACGGTAGGATAAAACCTTCCCCGTTACGTTGTGGATATGACGATCTTCGTTCTGTGGCGGCAACGTGTGAAGTTGTTGTTCCCTATCCCCTCTTCGTCTTCGTGTCTTACGAGGTCATATTTGTGCTATGGACTTCGACCTGAGGCCTGATGTACCGTGAGAACGATTGTAGATGCGAATACCACACATTTTGAGCCCGACAGGCGGCTTGCAAAATGTCTCGATTAAAATGTTGCTCCTAAAATGAGGGATCACAACGAGTAAATACATAGCGGCCTATCAGTACGAAGCAGCAATCAACAGACAATATTGAAAAAAAAAAAACTGACTGTTGATCTCGTTACTTGTATATCTCCCGCTTGTATACAGTCCGTCATCACTGAAGAGGATTCTCGGCAGAACCGTGGCGGATGTATGACAACTTCTACTTATCATTTTTTCAGCACCTGCTTGTGAGAGTGATGCGGCACTGACTCTGGTGCCGAGTAATAAGACTGTAACTCTAGTCTTCCCTAGACAGACCATAGACGAATGAAGAGCTGAACACAAGCTGAACATGCAACTTGAGCAGCTGAGTTTGAATTCCAGTTGTTGTCGCCCGACTCGAGTTTGTTCTATCTAAACGAACGTTTATGTAGATTTGACGTCCGACAGCGTCAGATACCCAGACCCTATTTTCGTGTAACGATGAACGCTTCTCGGGATCGATATGACCTCGCTGACTACTATGAGTCCTTCGACTATGGAAATCGCTTGCAAGGACATCAGTGAGCGCTCAGTACTGTGTAATATTTGTGCCCACACCACACCACCTTCACGTGCAGTTTGATATCGCCTCATCCAGTCGCAGTGTAGTCACACTGATTCTGAATCACCCAAAGATGAGCGTCTCGGTAAGTATACATACATGTCAAGTTAAGTACTTATTCTTGGTTTTTTATCAGTGTAATTGTCACTGGAATTCCATCAGTGTGACGACACGAAATATTTCGAGAGGGGACTTGCTACTCCACCGACATAACCTCGGGCTCCGAACATATCTCACTCGGCGTTGCTCAATACCTAAACCAGAAAGAAAGAGATATCTCATGTCCTGAATTTACACTCACCTAACTAGCCCTAAGACCTTAGCCACGCCCTCGCTCTATTGGACATCGAGACGACGCCGACCTGCAGGCTGCATCGAGAATCCACAACTCCGCGAATCAATGTCTCGGTGCAAATTGAGCATCAGGGTTATACTGCGACGTTAGGTCTTAGATCCCGTAGCACCGCTGATCACTGACTTGCCGATTTCAAATCCTGGTGCTTTTCAGAATAAATGCAGATGTACATGATCCGCACTTGGACACAGGGGGCGCCTCAACGTTTAACCATCAACGGCTCGGGCCCTAGGGGTGAACGAAAGGCCGATAACCCGAGGTCCCGGACTTTTTGACCACCACCACCATTGCATCATCATTAACAGCTCGTGGTCCCAGAAACTCATGTTCGGCATTTCATTTGAATTCAGATCACTCTTGATTCGATGTGCAACTCCAAGTGCGCTAGTCTACTAGTTCCGCTTAGTCCCGTTGCGGTCAACTGATTTGCGTCAAGTCCATTACTATTTTTTGTGCGTGTATTTTGCGCGTTGCCGTAGTTTCGACCCATATGAGTGGTCGAACGGAATACTGGCTCTCAGCGAGATTTGAAGATAGCTCCAGGAAGCACCAAGCGGGATGATTATTCATCTTTACAAAATGTGGGCAGAATGACTTGGACATGCCAGTAGTCGCACTGTTTCCCCCCACTCTTTATTGATTCTGACCTCTTCTTTGTGTATTGGCAGGAGAAGCTATGTCTGAGAAGTACCGAAGTATGGAGGCTTCGACGGGCACTGATTTTATGTCTGAAGCCTTGTCTCACGGCGGGTGTAAGACAAGAGCAGCCCCTCCAGACGACCAGAAAACACCGAATGAACAGGCTCCCGAGAAGCCTGTCATACATCTTGGTGAAGCACCAGATGGAGGGTTGACTGCGTGGCTGGTTGTTGTTGCGTGAGTACTTGGCTACATTTAATACTTCTTTGAAATAGTCGCTGATGTCTTCACATTACAGTGCCAGTTTGATTTTATTTTCTACGTGAGCTTTCTCAGTTTCTTCCCCCTGTTCAATAAACTCGAGACATTTCACCAGAGTTGGTTTATCCAACGCATGGGGCGTACGTAAGGTTTGTTGATGTATTTCCAGATCTTACAATTCTCCCCTTTCAGTTCTTCCAAGCGTATTACGAGGAAAAATTACTACGTCACATTTCCCCTTCAACGATGTAAGGTGCTGGATTTGTTTGATGCAATATTGTAACTGATCTATCCTACATTTTTACATTCTCCAGAGCATGGATCGGTTCTACGCAGGTATGGCTAATTCTCAGTAAACCTACGTAGCTCACCTCTCTTACTAGTACGCGCTAGTATACCTTCCAGCGCTTGTGACAGGACGACTGTTTGACCTAGGATACTTCAAGATACCATGCTTCGCCTGTAGCTGCGCCATTGTTGTGTGCACCTTCCTCATCGCGGAATGCACACAATACTGGCAGTTCTTTCTCGTACAAGGTCTCGTTTTTGGAATATGTTGTGGTATCATGGTCGGCCCCGCGCTTGTCGTCGTCTCGCATTGGTTCTACAAGAAACGTGGCCTTGCTTTGTCGCTCACTGCCATTGGGGCTTCGTGCGGCAGCACAATGTTCCCTGTAATGGCACAAAATTTGATTCCATTAATCGGGTTCGTTCGGCAGATCATAGATAACTCATCCCCGCTTATATACTTTCAGATTCAAATGGACCGTCCGTGTATTTGGATTTATTCTGATTGCTACCCTAGGGGTGAGCAACACAGTATGTCGTCAGCACCTGTGACGACTCTTCACTAACGTATTATCCCGAAGTTGCTAAAACGACGGCTTCCACCCGCCAATGTTCGTGGAGGGCTCTTCAATCTCGAAGTATTCCGCAACACGGCATATTCCATATTTTGCATTTCAGGGATAATGGTATTTTTAGGACTTTATACAGGTATGTTCGTAATAATCACTGACAATTGTCTCTGTCATTTTCTGATATTCTGAATTGGCTTCGCTAGAGCTAACATATATCTCTGTGAGCGCCGTCGCAATGGGTGTCTCCAAAGACTATTCATTCTATATTCTTGCGATTGCCAATGCTTCATCTATATTTGGACGTCTGACGGCTGGCCTGATTGGAGACAAAGTTGGTATGTCTCGATTTCGATACCTGTCGACTAAAGGAACTTGATGTTTTGACAGGCGCACTCAACACCATGGCAGCTTTCACTGCTGTAGCGGGAATTGTCACTTTCACCTGGCCATTTGCTAAAAATGAAACCCAACTCATTGTAATATCCTCCATCTACGGGTATGATCGGCATTTGTTCATAACCAGCTGCCAACTCACCGCATCTAGCTTCTCTACAGGAGGATATGTATCTCTATTCACTGTAGTTGCCGTGGCAATGGGAGAGATCGAAGACTCGGGGCGCCGAGTGGGAATGTTCATGTCCCTTGCTGCATTTGGAGCCATTGCAGGTCCTCCAATATCAGGCGCCATCAGTACTGCATCAGGAGGGTTTGTCGAAGCCGGTTATTATGCAGGTACGTTTATCATTTGCGCGGCCTTTGCGTGCGCGTTGATCTTTTCCAGGTAGCATCATTATGTGTGCTGTGGTATTGCTACTTTGGGCGCGATACCTGCACCTCGAAAGTCTACAGGAGAAGTGTTGATGATACATTCAGTAAAACGAATGAAGCGCTGTGTTATAGAACAAGGGTTCCGTTGCAAAAATAGTTTATCGGCATAAATTATGGATAGCGCCGAGCACAAACGACGACGCTACGTGTCCTCAGGCTGTTTAGTGTGCCGTGAAGGCGATTGCAGATACGAATATGAGAATTTTTGAGCCCGACAGCCGCCTTTGGGACAAGGGGGTGTCAGCATGTAAAACCAGATATATATGCACATACCACATCATCTTTCCGTGCATTCCCCGAACGTACAGTTGGCGATCACCCCATCCAGTCAGTGTAACCACGCTGTGATTTTGAATTGGCGTGTCCTCCATCATCAATGGTATCAACGATTCATAGTCATTGTGCGGGATCATATGTCAGGAATGTACATCAAGGAACTTCACAGTCGTCTGAGGCCCTCACTGTGACCACTGACTAGTCTCAAGGTACTCAGGTCAAAGTTTAAAACAAGTAAAACCATCATGAACCCAATTGCAAAATATTTGGTTCAGACCACTGGCCTCTGTTTCGGCCGCGTTTACCACGCCTGCTTGATGGAGAAGTCTGAGTAGCCGTTGCTGTAGAGTCTAGAAAAACTATAATGATGGGCCCGGGAAGATTCGGAGATCTGTCTGCACGTGACCAACGCTGGTTCGAGCACAGCAATTATTGTTTTACAGCAAGTTTTACAGCTTTACATCGTTCCAGAATTCGAAGAGGACAGTGGATCCGAGACACTGACACAGATAGCATCATTCATAGGGCGCAAGGCAGCCATGATGTATCAACACGTGTAGAGGCGATGCAGATTCGTGCAGGCATACAATGCATACTGTGCGTGTTGGAAAGTTGGGAACGTGGGAGGGGCACCCCAAACTAGGCACCCCTATATGCCGCCCATGCTGATCGGATGGGTGTCTTATAGCACGGGCGGTCGATTGCCAGTAGACTCCCCAAGAGACCCCAACAATGGAACGAGCAAGATTGAGAAGATCAAGACGACTGAGAACTACCGAAGACCAACCACGTCGGACTGCTATCCCTCCGCCAGCACGGCCTACTCCCACCCACCCCAGAGAGACAAACGTAATACGATTGCCAGAAGGGAGTGGTCTAGGGAGGTTTCCCCTAGACGTAGGAGGACCTGGTGATGCAGTGACAAGCGTGTGTTGGTCAAGAAATGGAGAACAAATGTTCTCGGGTTCTCGAGATGGGACGATCCGGGTCTGGTCGTCAGGGACCGGGGTCCAAGTCGCTCTCCTCCAGGGACACACCAACACAGTCCACGCTATCGCAATCTCTTTTGATGGCCGTTTCATCGCAAGCGCGTCGTCTGACTGTACCGTTCGCCTATGGAGCGTACGTACTTATGAAGCAGTCAGCCCACCCTTTGAGCACGCCGATGAACTCTATTGCGTCACATTTTCTCCTGATCGCAAGCGTGTCGCATGTGGCGGGAAAGACACCAAGGTGTACCTGTGGGATATCGAGCCATACACTAAACCAGAGGCTGGTATCACCGATACCTGTGAAGAAGCTCCGGAGTTGCCGTTGGCCCCCTCAGACGAAGATGTAAGAGCTACTTGCACTATGCGCTTAATTGTTTGAAGTAGCTGACGCGGCATTATTTTAGATTCTTAACGAACTCTTGATACAGGAGGTAGAACATCGTATTGCTTATATCTTCAATACTCATAACCACCTACAGGTTGCTGGCTTCCTTCCCCCGCTGGCGCTTCAGAATGGAGTATGTCTATCGTACCATAGCGTAATATTTCTGATTTGACTCTCGCAGGTTCCACCCGACCTGAATGTTCCTTCGGCATTTAATTGGCACAGCGAAGAGATCAACGATCCCCCTGAGGTGAGTGCCAGCGTATGGTCCAAATGTCGAACGCTTAAAATATCATCGTCTTAATAGGGTGCACCGAGGAAATTAATTCACCCCGTCGAGTCTTCCGAAATCGTTCCTAGCCCGTCACCTCCCTCATCCAAGCGTAGTTTCTTGGACAGGCTACCACTATTTCGTCGTCGAAATGATATCGGTAGTTTTTAGCGAATTCGTAGGTGCATCCATGGCACTATGTAAGCAATTGTTCAAGATATCCAGATTCCCGATGAAAACTTATTTCTTTGCTGTAAGATACAGAAATAGGTCCATGGGGGCTGTACCCACAGACAGACCAACTAGTTGTATTGCAGTGTCGTATTGCAAAATTCAAGTTCAAGTTCTGTATCGATGGCATTTTGTGTCAGTTCCACTGGTTACTCTTCCCTACCATGCCTTCCTGTTGCTTAAAGAATCATTGACACGATATTTAGTCGATTTTCCCCTTGTCTTGCATTGAATTGAAAACGGGTTGGTTTATTCGCAACACGCACGTCTGCATCGTAGCGCTCTATGTACATCATTCACCCAAATTCCTCAAGCAGGGGAACTTCATTGTATTCCTCTCACCTTCACCGTAATCAAACAGACATGGTGTTGCAGGTTAACGGAAATCAATGTACGCAAGCTTACGATTTAGCACTACCTCTCTATCATCATCGTGACAGCGCTTGGCCGTGCCAGTCCCCGGTTCCTGTTTGAATCAAACTGTCCTACATATCAGACTAAAGATGCTGTGATATGGCTTCTTGCTGCTGGTGCGTACGATTCGGATGTAAGTACTGAGTATATTTACAGTCATAAGAATGTCATCACCGGTGCACAGGGAGCATATCGTCTCGACCTCGTTCCTCGGCCAGCCGATATACTCTCCGCGACAATTTAAATGTTCAAGGTACTGTAATTGATAGTGAACACTGAATTATATCATAAAGACTCTCTCGCTTTCCATCTCATGGAGCGCAAATTTACTTTGTATTTCAGCAACAGGAGCTTGCCCATAAACAATTCCTGTCCAACAATTTCCCGCGGTTCAGTGTACAGGTACCTGAACGTTTGTGTCTGACAAAACCCTCCTTCACTAAAGTGGGAGACAGGGATTCAATGTTGCGACGGTTTCATACATGCTACATCACTTCAAGTATATACACATGCAACCGACATACAGGCACAGAATGTATGTGGCTTGAATTCATGGTGGAGTTCATGTGCTCTTCGGAAGTGGCGTCTCTGCATATAGTGACTTCATAAATGCTGGAGGGTAGCGTTCCCCAACCACCCAATCCGCCTTCTCTGCAATCATACGCACTTCCTGGACTGATTCGGGACTCAACGAAACCTTGATGGCACCAAGGTTCTCCCCGAGATACTGTCGAAGTGAAAGCTATGAATGCCTGGGGTTGTGTGCGAGAACGTGACCACTGACCTTGATCTTCTTTGTACCGGGAATGGGGATGACGTCGTCACCTTGAGCAAGAAGCCACGCCAAAGCCACTTGACCAGCAGTTGCGTTGTATTGCTCGCCTATTCTCTTCAGGTTATCTGCCAGCTTCAATATGTTCGGGAAGTTCTCCTTCGAGTATCTACAAAGTACGGCTCAGGTGAGTCCTCACTAGGCATTGAAATGACGTGTACCTGGGAACCATCCGCCTGAAATCATCAGCTTCGAAGTCGTCTGGAGATTTCTTTTCATGCGATAAGTATCCAAATAATTTCTGTCTGTCTGTCGTACTTACATACTGTCCCGTGATCAAACCACGCCCAAGAGGCGAATAGGCAACAATTTTGATTCCAATCTCACGAGCCGTGTTTAGGATGTCAAGTTTTGGGTCCTCGATGTCAAGTGTGAAAGGTGAATATTCCACTTGGACAGCGGCGATAGGGTGAACTTTGTGAGCGCGGCGCAGGGTGGCTGCAGTGCATTCTGACAGCCCGAGATACTTTACTTTCCCCTGCCTGTCCAGCAATGAGCTAGAGTCAAGATTCCAGGAGACGTTTGCTTACTTGACAAGCTCTGCCATAGCGCCCACAGTTTCCTAACCGGTTTTAGAAATCTTCAAAAAGTCTAGAAAAAGACACATACTTCGATTGGTGTTTCGGGATCAGGTCTGCATGAGGACGATAATGAGGTTTTTGAGGATAATAATTTCGGCATTCTGGACATACCTGTGCAAGTAGTAAAGCTGGACCTGGTCAACACCAAGCAACTTCTGTGATTTTGCAAACGACTCGTGGACATTTTTGGGGGATCCGTCGACCCCTCGACCAGATCCATCGGTGACAGCACCGAATTTCGTGGCAAGGAAAATTTTGCTTCGCTTCTCGGGGTTCAGCTTGAACCTGCGCTCATAGTTTGTGAAGGGCTCTTTCTGTTGCAGCGCAATACGACGTACCATTTGCCAATGAGCTCTTCACTGTCCCCGTAGACATTGGCAGTGTCCCAGAAGGTGCAGCCAAGTTCGTACGCTTTATCTAAGACCTAAAAAGGGACAGTCAGCCACCAGTAACTTATAGCAGGGCGCTCCCGTTTCACCTTGAAGCGCTCTTCATCTGGTTCAGTCTGACCGTAGTATGCTGATATGCCCATGGCACCAAAGCCGATGGCGGAGACATCGTCAGTACCAATTTTGCGGGTGGAATACTCGACCATGATGTTAGATATAGCTAAGGTGGTTAATGGATGTTGGAACTCGAGAAGGCAATGTCTTTATATACCCCAATCCCCTATATACAGTGACTAAGAGTGACAATGATAAGTGCTAAGCTGACGCAATTGATATGATATCACTGTACCAATTTGGACCAATTTCCCCCGTCTTGCGACAGAACTCTTGCTTGCTAATCTGCAGTGTGTAACTGAGTCTTACAAAGTCGTTTTATTTTGCTCTACTTACGTGCCGTGCATCCCCCTAAACGCCGCAATGGCATGCCACCGGAATTAAGTCCTCTGACCCGAGAAACTTGTGACGTGAGATCCAGAATTTCATGCTCGACCGCATGTCACATGTCTCTCCAGGCCGGCAACTCAATTATAGTTTGCGAAACTGGACGTCTGAGGACTGCAGTTGGGACGAGGACATTCGATATGGTATGCTCATCGGGTTTAAGCGCTAAGCGAGCAGCTTCCTCGGCCATTAATAATTGAATGCAGTCCGAACTTGGTTTCCAGGAAGTTGACCGCAGCGAACCTTGAGAATGAAGTGTTGAATTTTGCATGCCGTGCGGCAGGCATTGCAGCCTCGTAGAAAATGCTAATGTACGAAACACTCACCAAATCGCCAACACATGGTTTTTGGTGAGACAAAAGTTTGCTATTTATACTTATTAGTGATGCGATAGTAGAGCTTCTCTCGGTTGTGCGTCGAACACTTGAAGGATCCAGAATTTTGGTAGGTGGCACAGAAATACTCGTTGCGAAAGTAGAGCACTGCCAGTACGCCGGGAACTTTTGAGAATGGGAGATGGCATGCATGCAAGTGAAAAGGTATGGCAGCCCATGGCCACTGCCAGTGGTGGACATCGCAAAACGTCTTGCAAAACACGTGTCAATATTCGCTGACCTGCCTCCGAAACAGGAAAGTATGAACGACGGTGAGTAGGCTGGATCCTGGGACCTGCATGCTTCCAATCCGTGGATTCAGCGCAGCCTTTATAGTACTAGTGATCATGGTGGAGTCACAGTTGAGTCCTAGTGCCATTGGACTTGCAAATTATTGTAACCAAAGAACTTCTCCCACTGGGAGTGGCTTTTCGCAAGGGACTTGAATGCAACGAAATGTTGCAAGACAACTTCCCTGTACTCCGGTGCCTTCATGCACTGTGGGAAGGGGAGCCGATTAATGTCAGTGGTATAAAACGTTGAAAGTCAATAGCGAGAGCCACTGAAACAAATAAGTTAGCATAATGAATGGACGGCCAATGAATCCCCCGAAAACTGGTTCACTTCAGTGGTCCAATTTGCTCGTTTTCGATGGCACGGTCCACTGAACTTGATAGGCTATGTGTAAGTCCAGTGGTGCCGCCTTGGATAGTAAGTGGCTCTTCCGCAGACATTCATCGGTTGATTCCCAATGAAATTCATCGGTATGACCATTGAATGCTTTCCTCTGCATACTTCACACAGCTCACAATACTACGGCCCAAGAAGCCCTGAATAACATTACCTACACCCATCGTCATTGATTTCTAGCTCCCTCGATTGCATCTCATGCATACACCATGGTCTAGGATGATCATATCACAACTATCTTGATAGAAGATATCAACATTCAGCGGCCACTAGCAGTACAATCCTCCAGTTGAAGGATATATCCGAGCCTTTCTGACACATACGATAGAAACCTGTCGTCAACCTAGAATCGACGAGTGGCTTTGCTCGTATGTTCTGGATCGACAAACAAGTATCGTGCTTATCGTGCAAGGATACAAGACGCTCTCGAATGCACAACTTATACGTGTCTACTTTGAAGGAATTATGGAGTATCCGCATATGTTAAAGTACAAACAGAAACTTCCCAGAGATCCCCGGTGTTGAAAAAAATACATACAGCTACAATATTTCTAGAGTCCTTACTCTGGCCATCATGCTGTGAACAGAAGCCACATCGTTCACCTGTGCAGTGATATCACAATCTGATGCGATCCTCTTGTATTCTCCGCCGCGCTGTTGCGCTAGCAAAAATGCACCGAACAGCTGCCCAAGGCGAACCATCAATCGCAAGGCTCGTAGATGAGGGTTTGAATCATCCAGTTCATGTTCCACCGGGGAACCGCCGGGGGCGTCGTCTAATAGAGACTCCGACTCAGACCAATCTGCAAAGCTTTCTGCATCATCTGCGAAGGCAGGCAGCTCTGCGAAGTCAGGCAGCTCGAGGAGACGGCGGTCCCATGGACGGACAAGTAAGAATCTCTGTTGAGAGGGCCTTGCATGCGAGAACTGAATCAGCTTCTCTTCGCTGGTGATCAGCAGCTTGCGAAGCCCGTCTGCCTTGACTCCATACGTGAACCGTGTCTCGTGGGCGGGGCCACGCATCCGTCTGAGTTCCGTGACACGGAATGCAATGCAAGGCAGATGCAGTCTGCGGTCCGCGAAGCGAGGAGCGCTCATATTTTCAAGCTGATCATAAAGGTTCGAAGCCAACTCGACGGCCACGGTATTGCGCAGCGAAGAGACCCCTGTCTGCATTTCGTCTTCAGACAAAGATGGGAGGGCGCACGGCGGAGTTGCGTATGAGGAGATGTCGGCTGGAAGACAACTGTTGAACGGGGATGGTCGTCCTACCCAGTTGAGGGCAGTAATGTCGCCCGACTGAGCCACAATCTTCTCCAGAAGCCGCCCGAGCGCATTCTGCTTATTCTCGCCATAATGGATAGGAAGTCGGACGTCGAAGATCCCAAACAATGAATATGCAATGTCTTCTGGCCTAGTGGTGACGCGCGCAGACACCCATTGGAGTTTCTCTCGAGCGTCTGTCATCCCCGGTTCGAAGGCGATGAGTGTCCGTGCATCTATGCCCGTCGCATGCTCCAACTCATCTATGATCTCCATAGACTCCTTGTGGTTAGTGGATTCATCGTTGAGATATGGAGTCCAATCTTGTTGGTAGAAGCGAATGACTTTGGGTGCCAGGAACTCCGGGACGGTCCATCCTCGGGTGTTCCAAGCGCTATTTGCCAGTGCGCCAGACGTGGATGAAGGCGGAACATCCGACAGGTAGACAACCGTGAGCGTTGAATTGCGATACCAGGCAAACATTGAGTCGAGTGATGTTTGGACTTCGACATTGTTCGTCTGGTCAATGCAACACGAATCCACCCATGCCCAGTGATACTTCGCCTTACGCGCAAGTTTGCAGAATGATTGCAACTTCACGAGAGCGCCAGCTAGCTTCACGAGAGCGCCAGCTGGCTTCAACTCGTACACGACCTTGTCCTTGATGTCGTGCAGCAATACCTCGATCCCTTCCCACCTATGCGATAGCATAGCGCACCGGAAGTACATCTTCACCGCTTCTGTGATGCACTCCGTTCGGAGGTGAGAGTGCTTCATAATTGATAACAGAAGTTTCTTGTACTCTGTGCTCATCTGGAAGGCGCTTATCTGTGCTTCTCTATTGCACAAGAGCCCGGAAGTGGTGTTGAGTAGACGATGCGGGGCCATATCAAGTCGAACATCGATGACCTTTCGAATAGTAAGTTCTGCATCAGATTGACTGAGATATTGCTCGCGTAGCTCTGAGGAAAGAGTTAAGAATCTTGATGGATGCGTGACTTAGGGGCTTACTTTGTATTTGCTCGTCAGTAGCACTGTCCAATTTCAAGATCATCATTTCGAAGGCCTCGATAGCTTCATCGTAGCGTAGTGCACCATGAAGTGCTGCATGTTTCACCTCATATCCAACATGAGACGAAGGGTTGAGTTCAATGACCTATGCATCACAGAAGTGAACATTGGCTAGAAATGGTAGATGTCATCGCACCTTTTGCGCGTCGAGAAGCGCATTTTTCCATAGCAATTTCCCCGAGTTGGCCTTGCTGCGGTTTGCAAAGACGGTCTCGCTTGCGGAATTCAGGTCCACTGCTACGGAGTATGAGCTAATGGCCCTGTCGTAATCTCTTTCAACGAGGGCCGCCTCTCCGTTGGCAAAAGCGAGCGCGCTGCATTCTTTTTTGAAACCTGAATGAAATGCGGGTGAGGATTGCAGCCATCAGAACATTACAGACTCCAAACTTGCCGTTAGACCATTCAAGGCAGCTGGCCTTTGTGCTTTTGTCGCACATATCCATCATGTGTCGGTAAGATTCCGCAGCTTCGACATATCTGCCTGCCTGCCCGACGGAGTGCATCGCACTGATTCCGGCGAGCATTTTGCCACAATGACTTCAGGTCCCATCCAAAGAGCTGCACAAAACACAGAGTTCGACGTGAGAAGTATGTTCAAATGAATCATATCAACGTACCACCACCAAGTCCTTATAAGTAGAATCAATGGCAGCTGTAGGTGAGAAGGTGGTAGCGTTGACGGCGGCAGTGAAGTGGTTAGCAGCTTCGTCGTGAAGCGCGCTATTCGAAGCATTGATTCCGAGTTGAACACATAGATATGCCTGATGTACGAAATTCAGAAAAAATGTGTGATGCGTGAAACTTGGGCTTGATTACAATACTCACTTCCACGACACGACAAGCAAGAGTATCATTGTTCGGAAAAGTAGTAGCTAGCTTCCGGACGCGGAGAATTGCCTCTTCATATTGATTTGCATTGAAAATAGTGATGGCCTGGAAACCGTAATGAAGCATGGAGTATGTAAGGAAAATTTAACATACCTTGATCAAGAGAAGGAAATGAATAATCTGTGAATCTTGGTTCGTGAACATGAATGCGAGGTCAAATGCTGCCCTCGCGTCCGAAACCCGCCCTGTTCCGCATAGGGCGATACCCTCGGAGATATAACCTGTCAAGGAGGGCTGGATGGCAACAGACTATTTTATAACAGTTAGTGTTTTGTAAGGGAGGGATGGTGGATCAGTCTATCTCACTCTGATTGCATCATCAAGTGCATGGTCCCAGTTGTGTATTCGTGACCTAACGAAGGAACGATTGGCATACGAGGTGTAGTTGTTTGCATCGGCGTCGATTTCTTGTGTGAATAGCTCTTCGGCAGTAGACAAGTCCCCCGTCATGCATGCATTGCGGGCGGTCACGTTGACGGCGAGAATCTGTGACATCAAGCAGGTTCAATTTGTGATATCAGAATCAAGAATGAAAACATGCCTCTGAATTTAGGCCCTTGGGTACTTCCCACTCCGAGATCTTGTTAGTATAACCTCCACTGAGGATATGCTTGCCGTCCATGGAGAAAGTGGCACACAATGGCGTGGCCGAGTGCTCGAAGATCCCGATGGTTCGTTGATCTGAAAACCGCCACATACGGACATGTTTGTCTTCACATGCGGAAATAAAATGAGTCCCCGAGGGATGAACGACAATGGCCCAGATCCTGCCATGAGTGTGGCCCGTCCAGGGGTCACCAACTTGCTTCCAAGTGGATGCATCCCACACCCGTATGGTCCGATCATTTTCATCGCCCCCGGAGAGAAGGCGTGTGCCATCGAGCGTCCACGCGAGCGACAAGTTCCAATGTATGTGACCCTTGAACTTTGCAACGCATTTCCTCGTGCCTGTATTATAAATTGCGATCACGTCGGTGGTTCCAATCGCAAGAAGTTCGCCAGACGGCGAATACCGAACGCAATGGACTCCCCAATCACTAGGAGTAAACTGGATTGGAGTTCCTTGCATCTGCCATGTTTCTGTGCACCACAATTTCGTCGTCGCATCTGCTGAACCGCTGGCCAGCATTGTACCATTGGGAGAAAAGTCTAGCGACTGGATATAATTGGAGTGGGCTGTGATGCGTTGGGTGAGAGGCCTCCCAGTTTCTCCGTGCCAGGCGATGAGCCCTCCGTTCACGTCAGCGCTTGCTATAATTTGCCCATCTTGTGATATCGCCAATGTCCGCACCCAACCGCGATGCCCCTCCATCTTCTTCAACACTTCACCTGTCTTCAAGTCCCATAGACGAACCGTCTGGTCTGCCTGAGCCAGTGACCATACGTCGTCTATCAGGGAAAACTGCTACAGCCCATATGGTGTCTGTACGATCTTTAAACCGTCGAAGGGCTGTGGTGCTTGGACTCGGAATGAGCTGCGACATGTTACTAGAGGTTGATGGTGCTGAGCTCGGTTGAGGTAAACCTGTTCGGAGGGATTGTGGGTGTCTTTTTGTTGCAGGGACGCCTGTACTGCACCTATACTTCCCACATCCCCGACTCCCACGATTAGTGGGAGCTGAGGGTTTTGTCAGACGCAAACGTCCCACTCGTCCGCACCGCAAGCCGTGGGTAGCATTTTGACGTGGTCATGACAGTTCTTGACAGGGATTACAAAGGGGTTGTACCGTTTTCGGCTCACCAAGTTGAGCTCAGCATATAATGATAATAAAGGTTTGTTCACTCGCACCCGTTTCTTGCTGGACTCTTCGAACTTGATACCAGACCTATCCAACATGAGACCATCAATATCATCATGCACGAACAAGAAGCATTAAGACAGACCGAGAACAATACAGCGCTTTCGATAGCGAAGGGATGGGAGACGCGAAGTAAATCTATAAATTAAACAGGATGAATCGTCCAAAAGGCTGACCGCCGAGTATGCATGATCATATCTTGAAAAAAAACAGCGCATATGTACCGGAGATTTGCTAGTCTCCCGTAGTCAGACCATATAGAAGGAAGACAGTACTTCGTTCCTTCTTTATTATGCCGGAGATCCAGTCCACATCGAGCCTGCGTAGTAGTCGCCAAGGCACCCAAGCACAACATCCGAGCGAAGGCCAAACACGCTTGCGATCGACATGAATTACTTTGGCTTCTGCTACTGCGTTTCAGATCCGAACGGTGGACCTTTCATGCTTTGCAATGAGGGACAGAATGTCCTGCGACGACGACTGTCATGCTTATCATAATCGTGCAAGATAAGACACTCGAAGATACATAAAATCCCTAACCACAAATATCATGAGTCATGATCGCAGAAGCGTATCAGCTCAACAACGACCGGCGACATCGCATTGGGAAATGACGTGGAGTCGAGGATACGTTCCATTTGGTCATAAAACAAGTGTTACTATCCCGTGTTTCAAGTTTTCACGTACAACGACACATCATATACCTACACCTATACCTGCATCGTATCCTCCTTCTCCCACCCAGGATTCTTCTGTAATATAACAAAGCCCTCTAGAACATGCGCATACGGGATGAATTCCTCCGTCGCCAACTCCGCGCGCTCTGTCGTCCCCAGCCGTACAGGTGTCTGATGCGTCTGGAAACCTGATATCGTGCGTGGCTTGCCTGCTTGGCCAACGACGTCCACAGCCTATGTGACACAATAGATAAGCTACGGGTGATATGTAAGAGGAAAAACGTGGACTCACCTGACCGACGCGAACCGTGACAGGCTTGGTCTCGAGGTTCTCATCGAGCGTGATGAGGAAGCGAGGGTACATAGCAGTCACGAGGAAGTATAGCATCCAGTGGTACTTATCAAGTACAACTAAGAGCGGTCATCAGAACTCGCTTACATGAATCAGAAAGAGAGTGCGACTCACAGGCTTTAGCATCCGTAAACGCCATGATCGTCGCCAGTAAACCCGCAATAGCTGGTCGGCTCATGATGTTCCTGTCCGAGAAGAAAGGGTTGATCCCAATCGTGCCCTTACCCATGTGCACGAGACCTTGAGCGATGCGGACCATGAACAAACAGTCGGGCTCCTTGTAGTAGTATCCCGCGAGCTGACGGAGCATCTGTGCGAGCCGTGCATTGTTAGTTCCCGCGCCGACGAGGCCCATTGCAAAGATGGCGTTGAGTGCGACCGCGAGGTCGTGGTCGTGGCTGTATTTTGAGAGCGTGTCGAGGACGGGAAGCTGTGGATTTGAGGCGCTGATGAGGCCGAGAGCCAGGGGAACGGATTTGCGGATGATGGGGTCGCCATAGTGCATCTGAGAACGATACCCGTTAGTATGATGACTGGACGTTGTTTCCACAAGACATACCAGGTGGTTGAACTGTCTCATGGACATCTCAGCACCAATATCCTCTCCCATGGCGATCATCGCAATACCAAGAACGGCGAACGATTGGAATGTGTCGTCAGGTTTCTTCTCTTCGTCTTCTTTCTTCTCATCCTTGTTCTCATCCTTCTTCGCCTCCGCGCTCTCAGCCTGCTCCTTCTCCTTCTCCTTGAGGGCATCAAGGTGCTCGCCACACAAGTGCAGCAATCTCTGGACCCGCAGGACATTCCCCGTGGCAACAAATGAGCATACCTCCACAAGAATCTGCGCCTGCCTCGAGATAGGGTGCTGAATAGCCTTCAGCGTCTCAAGCGTTGCATCCGAAGCATCTTGCAAGCCTGCAACTCCAACTCAACACATCTCCCAGCCCAAGCAGCCTATAAAAACGCACCAACATAGAGAAGCGCCAACCCCAAAGCCATGAAGCGTCCCCACTTCTCATCTAGTGCCTTATCATCCCTCTCCATGAGCGTCTGCAAGATCGTGCTCGTAATCTCCCCGTTTCCGCTGCCCACGAACACGAACCCCAATGCGAGAGCGCTGAGCGCAGCGATCTCCATCGACACGCCGTCGTCCGCGACCGCAGGAAGGAGGAGTGCGAGTAAGTCCTCGCGGTGAGAGCCTGCATATGCTACCCCAAGGCCCATGATTGCGGCGATTTTGAGCGGGACAGATTTGTTTTCTACGTGTTCGGCTAGTAGAGCGAGTGCGGCGTCTGCTTCTGTACGTACGCCTGCGTTTAGCAAGCCTGTAGCGAAAAATGCACCAGCCTAGATGGTTCAATAGGCATGGGTGGGTGACACGGGAGAGGTGATAAATACCTTGATCCACTCTTCAGGGGAGTATGTATATCTGTCGATATGGCTGAGACCGACATCTGTGTCCCAGAGGAGTCCGAGTCCAAGACTGGCCGCAGCGCTCATCATGCCTAGAAATGTTCATCAGTATACAAGCTTCACGAACCGATAAGATAGTCACCATGATCTTTGTTCTTGTACACCCAGCTGTTGCCCTCTTCGGCTTCCACCATCAATTTATCATTACCAAAGCCAGCGTTAACGAACGCGTTGACGAATGTGCCTGCAAGATTAGCACGAGCCGAGTCAACATTGGCGGACAGCCCTGATCCTGATCATCATTCAGAAAGAAATAAAGACCTCCACAAAGTGGAACGCACTCGTAGTTTCTAGATGACTCTTGTAGACATCCTCGAGGCTCTTCGGATCTGCAACACCCACTTCTTTTCCGAACTCCTTGAAATGTCTACTGAGCTGTGTGTTACTTAAACATTCTAGAATGTCTTCTGGCAGTTCATCTTCTGCGTCTGCGTCTTCTGAAGCAGGCGGTTTCAGCCATTCAATAGGAATTTGTGCACGTGCAAGAAGGAAAGCGAGTTGCTTCTTCATTATCCTGACCAGATGTGAGTAAATGTCGCGATTGGTGCGGATGTGACGCGACTTACGGGTTACCTGAGGCGTTGAAGTCTTGTCGGATGAGCTCAGCGTCGTTCAGGCGGATCGCGACGCTGAGGGCTTCGGGGAATTTGGAGAATCGGAGGTAGATCTTGTGTATCGTGCGCAAGAAGGTAACATCGTCAGGAGGAGGGAGGAGCATGACACATCTACAAAACAAAGGTGAGACACGATAGTAATAAGTGAGAAGGTAAACGCACCGATCCATATAAGCGCACACACGACCGAACGTGTTCGCGTCCACGAGACTTGCTATCCGGTCAACAATCTCGAGCTCCACGAACAAGTCTACAGCATCTGGTTCGGCATTGTGCCCCAAGAAGAATGTGGCGCATTCTAAACCGAGGTTGTGTAAGTCTTCGATAGTGCCAGGGACCGGATCAGGCTTCGATTTAGGCGTGTCTGAATCAGCCTCCGGTGCCGGTGGGGGGACTACTTCTTCACCGTCTTGGCGGATAGTGTACTCCTCTCCTAGTTCAGCGGCAAGATGACGAACGTATTCGTGTCCCCAAGAGCCTGGTTCAGAGATTTTGGATGTAGGAGGGAGGAGAGATGCGGACAGAAGGCGGTAGCGGAGAGTTCCTCGTGGTTCGGTATCGGAGTAGGTCATGGCGAGAACAGAGAGAATATCGGCGAATAGACTCTGCGTGGTTATAAGCCAACGTCATACAGAAATGCATTGCTCGTACCTTGTTTTCAGATGCAGGCCATGTTTCAAACAGGGTCTGCAGGCCGGGATAATGTGGGCGTAGGAACTTGAGTGGTTTGGGAACGGATGTCATGGACGACGTTGACGTTCTTATAAGTGTCCGAAGCGTCTCAAGAGCAGGACGATAGAGGTCTGTATTTAATTCCTGTAGCCAATTCAGTTACTTGCTTGTTCTAACTTGATCCATCAGTGCCCTTACCTTTAACCGTTCAATGAGCATCTCCAGCTCAGATTTGAGCTGTGCATCTTCTTCCGACTTGAAAATAAAGGTCAAGCTAATGCTGATTTTGCGCTAAGTTCATGTACGCACTAGTTCCTCCTCCTCGTCCTTGACACCATTGGCCTTGGTGTCTGGTTTCTTGTCTTCCTCTTTCTTCTTCTCTTTTGGATCCTTTGATGGAACTGCAATCTCGGCTGCTGGTCTTTCTGCCATGGCTCGTGGATGTCGCTAAAGTAAAGCTGGCTATTTGGCAAACCAATAAGTCTCGACGCGCGTCGGGGATGTGTCACGCTCCCTACAGATGTCACATATGTCCTGTTTTGGAAGCACGTGACATTACCAGTGACGGGCTGCCATCACGCTCGTGTGTGCTCGCTGTCTACAGGAGGGCCTGGTCCACCCGCACGGACAAATTTCTTGTTTCTGGATGCTTGGTTCACCTGTCCGGACAAATTGGCCTCGGAGGGGCCGAGGCCTGGTTTTTCAGGATGACCGGGACCAGGCCTTCCCACCTATATTCGGGGGTCCTAGCAGGAGGTTATCAACTGTTATCAACCTATTTTTTTCTTAACAAGTCTGCTAGTATGGGTCTCTCATACGGGGAAATTGGTCCAAGAAGGGTGACCGGTGATTACTAGCCATCGTAGATAACTGTCCGAAGGGTTATCAGGAGAAAGTTGTGGTCAGTTATCCACCGGCGGATCTAGGCGCTGCCGAGTTTCGCGGTTTCTGGTGTGCTTCGTAAAAATCTCATTGAATCACAAGCAGATCTATTATTGTAGACTCTACATCAGCCTCTACAGCCCCTACATGGTCTAGTCTACCTCAGTGAGAACCCTCTCTTGCAGGAAAGTGATTACTGGCGGAAAGGTTATGGTGTTCCTTGGTAGTTCTTTAGAGGGTGCCAAATCCTTGTCGGCGATTCACCTGCTCGCGACTGCAGAGTGGTGAGTTGAGCCAAGTGAACGTCGAGCCAGTCCGCTCGTCAGCCATCGAATTAGGTACAAGCGAGAGAACGCAAACAGCGAGTTTCTAGACAGTTGATGATCAGCTTCGAGACAATGCAATTGTGGGTCTGACATACTGCAAGTGGCTGGGCATTACTAGATCGGTCTTTGTCCAGATAACTGCACCCACTCGGCAGTTGGCACTAATGGGCTCTGACTTTCAACACGATCACTTAAGGATTCCCTGGCCATGGCAGTGCAAACTGTAAGAAAACAAGTTGTCCGGGGAGGACGACGACGGTCAGAAGCAAGGTATATTCAACTGTGGGCATGAGTAAAACACATTGTGCATGATTACGTAAGTAGTACTACTGAAGGCGAGGTTCGTTTTCCAACACGAACACGGTCACGTAGCGTCAAATTGATTGTGTCCAGTTTTACACGCATGTTCGAATACTCAGGCCTTCCAGCGAGGCGCAGCCCAGGTAGTGGCACATTCATATTTGGTTCCAGCACACCGAACAATCATCTTTTATGGGTTACTTTTGAGGTATGTATTGACGGAGACAAGATCCATTCTGTTGGCAATGCCTTGAGACAGAGTCGTAAATCAACTAATTGACCCTTGGTTCCATGTTCACTGATCAAAATGAGGAGGATAGATAACTTGAAGTTCATCATATTTTGGTCATTTGGCGAGTCAATGTTCAACCAAACAAACATTATCTTGATGTTCGTTTCGAGCGGATCGCGAGCTTGCGAGCGTTGACGCGTGAAACCGTGCCTTTGTAAGCGATCGCATGTAGATTCGCCATATGTGTGCTTCGATCACATTGAAGCACACATCAGACGCTGCCCCAGTCAAAAGGATTCAACTTGAGAATCGGCGCCTCAATTCTTTCTGCTTCTCTGCGCCCATCTCCTTTTGCCTGTTGCCCTCCCAATTTTTTCGCACCCTCCCACCTCCCTTCTGTAACTTCTAGTGTGTTTTGGTTTGAATCAGTGTTTCCTTTGGACCCCTCGGTCTGGTACGCACTGTTCGGAGTCTACACGCTCTGAAGGTTTGTGTTACGTCGATCCCAAAGCACTCCGAGCACGAGCTGCTTCCGTCGCACTTCGCGGGATCAACGCGCATTGCTCAGACCCCTGCCTTCCTGCACTGGTCTGGTAAAGCCAGACCTTCCCACACACAAAACGAATTAAAAACATATAGTCTTCACTTTGATTCGTTTATACAAATCCGAAGCTCATTTCCAATATCGTTTCCCCTCCCGATATCATATGTCCTGTCTTTCTCTCTGAATTCAATATTCGGTCGCGCGTGAGAATTCCTCATTGTAACACACAATCACTAGCATCGCAAAATAGTTTCCGACCGCAGAGTCGTCTTCACTCTCGCACCTCTAAACGTTCTCTACGAATATTAAATTCTCATCTGCTACCTACTCATCTACTCAAAGACTCGCGTCCATACAAAGGTGTCCCGTACACTGGATCCTTGTTTGAGCCCGTACGTACATAGATCTGCAGTGTTCGGGATTTAAGCTTTTTAAGTATATCTTATCTAATCGTAGCGGCGCGAGCGCCAATCCCCGACTCGGCCGACACTGAATTGTAATTATGAAGGGCGCCAGGGCCCAGGGGACAAAATTTTCAGCGATTTCAATCAAGGATTCCAAAGTTTCGTTTCGCTTCTTACAATCACTGCGTAATGTACATTCGACTCAAACCCAAATTACCAACGAAAATAGAAAACTTTTCTTTCCAGCGGGCCAATCCCATCAATGTTTGCTCCCAACAAGATCAGTACTCTGTCACTTGCATACATGATGAAAAGGGGGGCCATAATAGACCATGATATGCAAGGCGGACAACAGTTACTCCATCTGTGCAGTCTCTAGATTTTACTCAATAATGCAGTTACTCGTTAAACGACTATTGATTTGCGACTCTCCTTTTCCATCCCGGTTTTCGATTCTCCCTTTGCCATCTTCCTTCATCTTCCGCCTTGCACACTATGGTCTCCTTGCTATCATGTCTCAGATTCCTTGTCAAGGTAACACCGTTTTACGAGTTATCTACGTTATCCACCTAGATATTCACCAGTGGATAACTAGGTGAATTTCCGCGGAACACTATCGCAAGTAAAACGGTATTAAGAACATGATGTTCACACAATAACGCCAGCAACATCGAAGGACCTCCATTCTCACTCACGATCAATGACGAAAGACGATTCAACGGTATAAACACCATCATTACCATGCACGGACAAAACGCCACGAATCCCTGGTATCATGCCACGTACACTTGATCATATCAAGATGAACCTCCGAGTCTACCGTAACTTAAATACCGAAAAGCTAGCACGTCCCGTCAACAAACAGTAGGAAAGACGATCCCCGCACCTTCTATACCCCAGTCGCGAACTGGGAGATTCTTTTAACAACATGGGTATACCCACAGTTTCAACCTTCGTTGACGGTGTCATGATCCGCCCCATCATCGTGGCGGTAAACAGCCTTGTGCTCTCTTCTCTCATGTCGTTCGTGATCGCTGGACGGCTTGACTGGAGGCCGGTAAGCCCACTTTTTGTGAATCAGTCAGTCTTACATATCTTAATTGAATGCTGCAAAGATCGCAGTATGCACGACATCCGACATCCTTGCTGTTGGTGTTGACCACTTGAAGGATAAAGAAGACGACATTCGCGCTGGCGGTGCGGCTGTCGTGAAGCGCTTCGCCCCTCTGGCTTATGTTGCCCGTATTTTTCTGGCGTTGAATGCATTGCTGCTCGTGATCGCTTTATCTCAATGTCCACCAAAAATGTCAATCATCACTGTAATTTTTACTGCGCCTGCTTTTCTGTGGGCAACGCCGCTCCAACCTCGGCGGATTGGTGGACTAATCAAGAAATTCATATTTGCGAAGCATGATAAAGACAGGGAAAGTGCTTCACCGATATCTAGCAAACCATTCATCATCAAACGAGTTCCTGGCATGAAGGCTATATTCAACGGCATCATCCGAGGGTATGTGCTATTGAACCATGACGGTTTATTGTTTTTGACTTGGGGACAGTTGTGGGATATTCTTCGTCGTTCAATCAGCGCTGCAGTTCTCGCAAAAGTCAAACCAGGATACATCTCCATGGACGATCATGGGAACTGTCATCTGGTCGACGGTCAATCGCACTTGTCATTCTGTAAGGCCACCTTCTGCCCGAGATTGCACTCCCAACTTAATATCTCCTAGATAATGACGGACGTGCGTGACTTTGACGACGACTTCAAAGCTGGAGTTCCGACCATACCCGTCCTTCTCGGGTCCCCATTTAAAACTCGGATACTCTTGACTATCGTTCAAACAGCCATCATGATGGCCTATCTCGGAAACCCATACATTTTGACGAGTTCCTGTTTTGCGATCGCTCTGGCTTGGATCCTAGGGAAAGATTCCCCGAAGGTGTCCTTCTTCCTCAGTATCCACTCGCAGTCGATGTTCATTGTCATGTACGCTGTCGTACAAAGTGGTTTTCTTTTAATTTAGATCATTGCTATACATAGGGTCGCATCTCTCTTCGAAGTTCAGACCCTAACCCTAGACTCGGTTTTCCTTATGTATCTTCGGGACATCCCTTCACACACCGGCGGTTTGGGAGTTTTTCGCTATGCAAGATTTGTTTCGAAATGTCATTGATGAATTTAGCATTTTCACTATACATTTCGACATGATAAAAATAAGAAATTTAGATGAGTGGCAAAATCCTGGGCAAAATTGTACACTTTATGCATCATTTTTACACTGTAAAAGAAAGTCATTTAACCAACAGCAAGATTTGAAGAAAAATGCCAGCATTATTTATTTATTTATGTACTAAATCTCTATTCCAGCTCGTATCCGCCTGGTTGCCATGTATTACAAATGGTTTTCGCACTATCTCTCTACGGCCCAAAGTGGCAGTTGGTGGTGTAGACGCCACTTGCAGTTACAACCCTCGCGAGCCTGGTTTCAGTATGTGCCATTACCCACGTAGTACCCAATTACATCACTTGGAAGGAGTATCTGCCAACATGTTACGGTATTTTGCGTACACTTGACCATAGGACCGGCATGATACTCAAATCCCGCCTTTCACAGTGCAGAGTTTGATAAAGTACATGAGACCTCGAGCTTAACCTACCTCCATAAAGAGAAGGACTGGTCCCGCCAAGCCAACAAACACCTGGCGCACGCCCCCTTAGCCAGCCAGTGAACTGGGAGAGTACAACATGGCTGCACCCACAATTTCAACCTTCGTTGACGCTGTGATCCTGCGGCCGCTCGTGGCGATAAAACTTGTGCTCACTTCCCTCATGTCCTAGTACGTGATCGTTGAACGGCTTGACTGGCGGTCGGTAAGCCCTCTGTTTGTGAATTCCAAGCCTTACACTGAATAGTGCAAAGATCACTGTATGTTGTCACATGCGACATCCTTGCTGACCACCTTAAGGATTAAGAAATCGCCATTGGCGCTTGCGGGGCAGCGTAAAGCGCTTCGCTCCTCTGTTTTACCTTGCCCGTATTTTTCTGGCGTGGGACACATCGCTGCTTGCGATCGCTTTATCTTAATGTCCGCCGAAAACGACAATCGTGACCGCAGTTTTTACTGCCCCTGCTTTTCTGTGGGCGATGCCGTTAGAACCTCGGCGGATTGGCGTGCTATGATCAAGAAGGGGAATGCGATTCGCCGATATCTAGTGATCTACTCATCATAAAACTAGTCTCTGGCATGAAGGCTATACACAACAGCACCATCCAAGGGTATGCGTTATCACATCCTGACCGATTATTGCCTTTGACTTGGGGAAAGTTATGAGATTCTTTTCGTCGTCATTCACTCAGCGCTGCAGCTATCGTGGAAGTCAGGCCAGAACGTTCATCCATGGGTGATCATTGAGACTATCATCTGGTGAATGGTCAATCGCACGTGCCATTCTGTAATTCTTTCTGCCTATCATTGAACTCCCGACTCAACTTCTCCCAAAGATTATGACGGACGTGCGTGACTTTAACGAGGACGAGAAAGCTGGAGTGGATATTTTGACTGTTGTTCAAGCAGCCATTACGACGGCCTTTCTCAGCAACCCGTACCTTTTAGGGAGTTCCTGCTTCACGATCGTTCTTGTGTAGATCCTACATAGGCAAAGATTACCCGAAGGTGTACTTTAAAGCTTCCTCATTTTAATATGAATTCCTAACAATACATTTTTATGAACTGACTAATATCAGCTTTCATTCACAGCTCACAGTCATTAATATTGTTCACCGTTATGTGCACTGTCATCAAAAGTAGTTCTCTATAGGGTTGCGCCTGTTTCGAACGATCATTTTTGCTTTGACACGATGTTCAGACAGAACCGTCCTTATCTTTACCGGAGTTTGAATATCCACGCTTCACTTCATCGTCAGTGCCACTGGTCTCCCTCAGGCACACTGAAGTCTTGCTCACAAAGGAGTCCCAAGTGTAGTTCAGCCTGAACTTTCTTGAAAGGACAGCATGAACCAACGCTTGGCATCGTCTACTTTACACGACCGCCCTCTTTCCGCGGTTACATTCAAGCTCATCTTACTGCGTGGATAGTCGACACAATCTCTGGCTAGTTGGGTCTGAATCAGGTGTGCTAATGGCCCCTGACCCCGGGCAAAGACTCTGCCTAATGGCTACCAAACTATCCCAATGCATATACATTTGTAGTTTACAGGTCTACATGCATTGAGATAGTCGCTAGCCACGAGCGATGGTAGCTGAGCGCTAGTCGTTCGGCTAAATGTACCTATCAGTCGCACATGAACCATTTACACTCTCTGGAGATAGGCGGGGAATCCTAAACAGCGCGGGTAGGAGCAGGCTCCCCTGATGAGAGATTTCCGTCGGCTCGAAACCTCTGCTAATCCGTCTCCCCTGGTATCGGTCTCCCCTAGCCGACAGAACCATATCCTCGGAGACGGCTGACTGCAGCGGGTGCAAAGGATGTGGTCTCCCCAACGACGCTCGCTTGGACGCTGCAGCTGTCCATGGTTGCCAGCTAATGCCTGCTGAGTTAGTGCTTGACTGCTTATCTATAAGAGGTTTCAAACTATTCAACTACTAGTACCAACCAGTAAGTACCTCCAGAAACAGTCGCGTCACAGCACACGCTGCAGTTGCCACGTGTGCTAATGGTGCCTGGCCCTGGGGCAAACACTCCGAGTCCGTCTCGTAGCTAGAACCACTCTGTGAGTCTGTGTTTTTCGGTTTGAATATATGGAGTAATTCGCTAGCCATGGATGAAGGCAGCCGAGCGCCGATCGTTTGGCTAAACGATCAGTCGTGCAAGGACCACGAGTCCAAGCCCGTTGTGCCTTCGGCACAGGAAGCAAGCAGAGCACTTTGTGCTCTGCTGGAGGCACCTTTGGTACCTTGCCTCACTGTATCTACATATTATTTACTTATATCAAATCAATAATTTCTTACATCTTACATTTACAAAATATTATATACTTTTGTGTTAGTTGTGGGATGTTGCACAAATAGTGAGACTGAAGTTTATGTGGGACACTGCCTTGCCATCCCGTTAATCCGTCTCTCCTATCTAACAGAGCCCTATCGCAAACGCTGCAGTCAGCCGTCTTCTAGGAAGGATCTGGTCTGCTCAGCGACGCTCGCTTGGACGCTGCGGCTGTTCGCTGTAACAGTTGTTGGCTAATGCCTGCTGAGTCTAGTTCTTGGCTTCTAGAAGAGGTTTTCCTAACTCCCAGTACCGACCCAGTAAGTACCTCCAGAATTTAGAAACACACCTCACCGCTGATGGCTATTTAGCACCTACCCGCAGTCGCCACGTCCAGAAGAGATCCGGATAGCATGCAACGACGGGTTAGCATTGACAATGATTATCGAGTCTCAAACCAGGGTATAGGAACAAATACAATCTGCTCTTCTAGTGAAACGAGCGACGACGAGCTAGACGGGATCGGAGTTCCTTTCCGCCGTCAGTTCGAGAAAGCCGCCGTCTCGCGCGAACGAGTCGCCAAAGTTGGGGTGTAAGAGGAGACATAAAAGTGAGACAATTTCTGGCTCTTCTTCTGGCAGGATCCTGCTGCATATAGAAGAAGCACCAAATGCGTTCGCCGGGGTGAACCAAATCCCTGAGATCCAAACCACGGGTTCAACAACACAATCCAAAAGCTTCCTGAGGAGCTGGCAATCTTCTGTAATTAAAGTTGATGACCAGAAGAACTAGAACGCTGTGCTCGGGCCTGGAACTCGGAGGAGCTCGGAGATCTCGACAGGATCGTGGGCGCTTACGACTCATCGGAGTCATAATTCATCGCAGTTGTACTCGCTTGCAACGACTGCCATCTGCTGCCGCCTTCTGGAGGTTAGAAAGTAACGGGGGTAGAGAAAACGGGAAGTGGATGTATGAGGCGATATTGACCCATTGCATGGTCAGTTGTCGGATCTGCGGGAATTGACTAGTGCTCATCTCGTGCGTTACGAAGGCGAAAGCTGAGCTGCTTTTGCCCTCGTGACGCGTGATGCCAGTGCAGCTCGATGGCCTCATCAAGGTCAGACTGAACGCCCCGCTGGCTTCGGGGGATCCGGTCATATCCGGTTTTTGAAAGCTTTGGTGATGAACTTGCGACTCGGCAGGTGGTAACTGTGGCTTTGGTCGATATTCTTAATTCAAACTTGTTCATGATTTCTTGGAATGGTTTTCAAATCGGCAGACCTTCCTAGCAATCGTGAACGGGTCTTGTTCACTTTTTCCGAGGTGAAGGAGAATGGGATGGAATTCTAGAGTGACTACCAATGTTTGAAGATGGCGCCTATGAATGCAATGGTACTTAAAGCATCGACAAGCACCATACTCCATGGGCAGGACTGAAAACGTCACCGGAGGTGAGAAGATAGACCAAGTGGCGTAATGAAGAAGAGACTTGGTTGGGTCCAAAATCTGAGATCAGACGGCGGTAGGCGATGATAGTCCATCTTTCGCAAGGCAGTCGAAATGGCTCAGATGCGCTTCTCGACAAGGGCGAAGTTCGAGGGAGGATCTGTGGGTCTTGAAGGTGCAAGTACTATTAGAATACTATAGGTACTAGTATTGCTAATTGCCGCCACCTAGTGCCAAAAAGCATCAGCCAGGATAACCACTTCACGTACGATCACTCACCAGAGCTGGACGGAGGCTGGTCATACTGGGGGTTTGTCTGTGCTTCAAATATCTAACTCGAAGACAATATTAATGATGGAGATCACATAAAGCTACGCCCAATTTCTGACAGCTTGGCAGTAGCCAAAGGTTCTTCTCGTTCAGGTTGTTTCCCAATCAACGTAACTGGCAATAACGGAGGGAGCCCTTGGCCACATCGAGCGTAATGAGTTGAGCGGCTGTGTGTGTTGTTGCAGTCAAACCCTTCATTGAATCATCTGAGTGTCATCGCCAGTGCGCTGCAGTGTACTTCAAGTTATCGAGGTTCGAACCAAGACAGAACGCTTCAAATGTAACCCTAACCCTAGACTTGGTTTTCCTTATCTTTACAACTTTCGAAGATCAAAGTCACGAATAAGGTTTTGCATAGTCCGACCGCACCGCTGAAGAACAGGACGCTGGTAGAGGATCTTGTTGCGTTTCTACCCCAAGGACGCTATCTATCGTTGACGGAGAAACACAGAAGAAACACAGGAGAGTCATGACTCGGTCAAAGGTCTGTGGTAAGAACTTCTGTCTCGAGCCATGCTCATGCGCAGAAATGGGTGATTTCCACTATGTATACTCCATTTCTTAGAAACGACAGCGAGGAGGTCGAGCAGGAAAATCGCGCGACGACGACGATCGCGGTATGCTGGAAAAGAGCGACATGAAAAACGAGCGCTTCAGCTCATATTACAAGGCTCAGCACATCATTCCTGAGGAGGAATGGGATCAATTCATGGAGGCATTGAGACGTCCCTTACCTACCACATTCCGCATTGCGGGAAGTCGAGAGTGTGTGTTGTGTCCCTTCCGTACCAACTTTATTAACGGAAGCGTTAGGATCGCTCATGCTCTCAATGATGCCATCAAGAAAACTTATGTGCCGTTGTTGAGCGATGTTGTTTTTGAGGGTGAAGTTGTACCGCCTCCGTCTCGGATTCCTTGGTGCGGCACTTTTCTTGTGTATGTGCGATATGTGCGACTGACACTGCGCTTGACCAGGTATCCAGAAGACTTGGCCTGGCAATTCAATGTTTCCAAGAAAGTTCTGAGGAAGCAACAAGCATTCAAAAAATTCCACTCTTTCCTTGTACATGAGACTGAAGTCGTATGTGATCCTTTACCTCAATTTGCTCAGTCTATGATGCATGCAACAGGGTAATATATCAAGACAGGAGGCAGTCAGTATGCTTCCACCACTGTTCCTCGATGTGCAGCCACACCATAAGGTAAATTCCGCCTTCTTTATACTGTTCGGAGTGTTAACCATGGCTCGGCAGGTCGTTGACATGTGTGCGGCTCCTGGCTCAAAGGTAAACCATTTCGCAGCGCCATTACGTCCGTCCTTGATGAACCTTAGACAGCACAACTCCTGGAAGCTCTGCATTCGCAGGACACTGCGACAGCAACATCCATTCCTCCAGGACTTTTGATAGCGAACGATAGCGACAGCAGGCGGGCGCACCTCCTCATCCACCAGTCTGCGCGTCTTCCCAGTCCGGCTTTCATGGTCACGAATCTGGATGCATCGATTTTCCCTGTGCTAAGACTTCCCGTAACGACCGCGGATCCTCGCCGTGGCGTCAAAAAATCTCCGAATCAACTCCTATTTGATCGCATTCTATGCGATGTGCCCTGCAGTGGTGACGGTACGCTACGAAAGAATATTGGGATATGGAAGCGGTGGCAGCCTATGGACGGGAATGGCCTACACAGGTCCGTTTCGCACATGCGCTCATTGCTCGCCAGCTCATTTTTAACAGCCTCCAAACCCGCATTCTACAGCGGGCCATGCGCATGTTGGAGCCCGACGGTCGTATTGTTTATTCGACTTGCTCACTAAACCCCGTCGAAAACGAAGCAGTCATAGCAGCTGCTTTGAATTCTAATCCTGGTGAGGACTGTTACGAGCGACTATTAGAGTATGCTGAACCATTGGATAGATTTCCAGCTGATCGATGTCTCTGCGCAGTTGCCGGAGCTAATCAGACGACCAGGCATAAGTTCATGGGCACCTACCGTGAATCGCACAATAAATACTACCTTCGACACCTGGGCTGCATACGATGAAACCCTGTCGGAGGAACAACGGGCAGACAGCAAGATATCGGAGACCCACTGGCCTCCTGCTAACGCAGAGTCCCTGAAGTTACAGCATTGGTAGGTTTCACTGCTAGTTTAATTACAGCGTTCACTGACCGCGAAATTTTGAAAGTATGCGAATATATCCCCACCTTCAGGATACGGGTGGATTCTTTGTTGCTGTACTCGAAAGAAAGCCGCGAAAAAGTGGTCATGCCAGTGTTGCAGCGTACGTTCTAGTGCCGTCTTCTCAACTGATGTCTCACGCTTTCTCAGGAAAAGAGATGCGGAGGAAGCTGACATCGCTGTCCCGGAAGCCAAAAAGGTTAAGCTTGACCTCACTGGTCTAGCAGAACTCCAACAGAGTACTTCGTCCCTGCCTACACCAATGTCTGAGGACGACAGTTCACATCCATTGGTGTCGGACACTATCGAGGTAGATGCGCCGGCTTCCTCAGATGCAAAGAAAGACACATTCAAGGGTAAGGCCAAGCTTTCGGACCCATCGTTCAAGGAGATGCCCTACACATTCCTCGAACACAATGATTCAACCTTAATATCCTGCATGTTAGTGTTTCCACATCATCGCCGTGATCGTGGATCACCAACTCATATCATTGCAGAGATCAGCTTCATCTTACGGCCAACTTCCCGTTGTCGAACGTCCTTGTCCGCAATCCGGCAGGCGACGCCGTACGATCCTTCTATCTCACCAACGACCTCGTGAAAGCTGTCATTCTGAACAACGACTACACTCGTATGCGCCTGATGACGAGCGGGACAAAAGTCATCACCAAACAAGAGGCAGGACGTGGCCTCGAAGCACAATTCCGTGTCCTTGGTGAAGGCTTGCCGGTCGTCCTTCCGTACATCGATCCGAGCGTGATAATGGACGCTGAGTTTGCGACTTTGAGGACTCTTTTGATCACGTATTATCCACTCTGCGCGTCTTTTTCGGACCCATTCCGGACGGCCATTGAGAATAGAAGTATGGTTCTTGCAATAACCAGTTGAAATTTGCTGATGTCGGATTGCAGGTCCTGGAAGTCATATCGTCCGGTTCCCAGCTGGTCAGTCGAATGACTCCACGTAGGTATTTTTTACATTATTGCATACATCTGCCTGACGTCAACTGTACAGGCTGTCACACGACCTCCTTCTACCTTTGTGGAAGTCCAATGTTTCTGTAACTCTCATGATCGACAAGAAGGCAAAAAGGTTCGTCTGACATGTTTTACTGTGCAATTTCCCTGTGTAACCCATCGACCGTCGTAGCGCCCTCAGTTTGCGACTCTTCGGTGAAGACATAACAACTGCTGCGCGTAACGGTGGAAAGAAGGGGCCTCAGGCCTCCCAGCTAGCACAAAATACAGGCGATGTAGCCCCAGATGAAGGCGCCGAGAACGAAGCTGAAGATGTAAATTTAGAAGATGAGGGTGACGATGTAGCAGAGCAGTGACACTTGTAGCAATTTTTTTGTGCGTTAATTCCTGACGTCATATCCGGGCTAATCCATGGCTAATTGATGTATGCCTCCCACGGCAAGTCCGTATCGCAGATATGCCAGTGTAACGAAGAATCATATACTTAAACCACGACATGGACTTGAGGCCTCCTTGCTGTCAATCGTCATTTCGCACCTTCCTGTCATCCTTACAATTTGGTGATCGCCACAGACACCGCCTCTGCTATTTTACGCAAAAGCTGCATGGGGAGTTGCAGGGACTCTGCGTTATCTGTGACGCTTGTTGTCTAACTCAATGTATCCCTGAATGTGTGACTCATGAGACTCGTATTGGGTTTTGACGATCTTCCAACAGGTGGCTACCGACCAATTCCTCGAATTTCACGATCAACACAAGTTTGCCTCGAGTTGATTTATGAAAATGACGCTCGAGAATTTGACGGATGCTGATTGTAAAGCATGCGACCCAACTGGTGTGAGTCGACTCTGGGTGCGGTGCGACAGACCTAACGTAGACTGCACAATATGTAAAGTCTAGGGGATAGTCTGCCAAGTATACAGCCGAATTCTCACCGCTGCAGCTAGGTCAACTTCAGCTAGCATGATCGGCACGTTGTACTCACGAGCTCGTACCCTTGCACAATATTTGCCTTTCTACATGTATGGAACGTGCTGAATCCATGTGACTTCGTCGATTTTACATGTGGTGTCAGGGCGTACCACCTCCTGTTCTAATGAATCAGGGCTCACGCCATCCAAAAACCCCAAACACGCAGGTGAAAACGTACATTTCGCTTTCTTGTCTCGTCTAGTCATCTTTGCAATGTCGCGGCCTGCTGAGAGAGGACCATCGTTTCGTGTGAGTGGTTCCCGACCCCTCTTCAGCATAAGTTTAACCCGAAATCAGCGGTCTATTCCACGTCGGAATGCTGCTGGTTCCACCGATACTGGAGTTAAGGAACCTTCACGTCGCACAGATACATCATGCAATGTTCTCATTTTTGGACAAGCTGGAGCTGGCAAAAGCTCCTTGGTCAATTTGATCGCCAGGAAAAAAATAGCGCAGACATCCCCCAATGCTAGGGGATGTACAACTGAGACCAATACGTACGACATTCTGATTCAGAATGAGTCGTTAAAGGTAAAGCTTTTCGATACGCCCGGTCGGTCCAGTTCGCCGCTATTCGTGGCTGTTACTGAACTAGATCTCAGGCCTTGATCAGGACTCTGAAAGTGCAGTCCCAGATGAGAAAGCTCGACTACTCTTGGAGAACCTCATTCGAACTCTGACAGAACAAGGTGGCATTCAACTCATCGTGTACTGTGTGCGGGGTGCCACAAGAGCGGCGACTCAGGCACTCCGCGGCCACTACGACTTTATTCGCTCCAAAGTCGAGAAGCTAGTTCCAATTGTCCTTGTCGTCACAGGTTTGGATTGCCGTGAACCAGAAATGGAAGATTGGTGGAGGGTTAACGAGACATACATCTCAAACCTCGGGATGAACTTTGCTGGTCACGCGTGTGTCACCACGGCGAATGCAAAATCTCAGCTGGGGGAGCGCCGCAACCAATCATACCATACTGTCTGTAACCTCATCAAGCAGACAAGGTATGTATAATTCAGATGGGTTATTTGTACTGTATTTTGCCAACTTGAAGATCCGCTTTAGCACGAGTGCAACCCGTAGCAACACTCATAAAAATGTCATCCTCTTTGGGCAGGCGGGGTCAGGCAAAAGCTCACTCATCAACCTCATGGCGGGAAAGGACGAAGCAGACACATCACCCGATATGAAACCCCACCGGGCTATAAGCTCGGCAGAATATGACATCGAATTCGATGGGGAGTCTTACAAGGTGTTCGAAACCATCGGACTCGAGGAACCACAGCTGGGGCTCCCACAGTACCTCGAAACTGTCAGGAGTGCCTGTGAGCTTATCCAGAATTTGGAGAGCCAAGGCGGTATTGATCTACTTCTGTTCTGCATGCGCGCAGGCAGACTCACTGCCACGCTTCAGAGCAATTACCGACTCTTTCACGAATTCCTCTGCGACAAACAGGTTCCCATTGTTATAGCGATCACGCACCTCGAAGAAGAGGAGGGTCGGCTGAATGCCTGGTGGGAGAGAAACGAGGAAGTCTTCCTTGAACAGGACGTCCGTGTCGATGGTCATGCTTGCGTCGTTGCCGCTGATCGGCATGACAAATACCCACTTCAGTATAAAGAATCGCGCGTCAAGATCCGCAACCTTGTCAAGAAGTTTACTGTCGAGAGGAAGTCGACATTGTCAAGAGGAGACCATTTCGTGAGGTTTATGTTGAAGCTGAAGAACCTACTACTTCCAGGTGGAGTGAATAGGAAGCATATTGTCTCTTACCTTACCACCCGTTGTGGTGTGCCTCGAGATGCTGCAAGAGAAGTGGCTGAAATGATCAAGAAGTCGAAATAGGTACTTCCCGTGTTAAATCACTTGTGCTCAGATCCGTACCCACACGACCTACTTACATACAATTGTCGCTACGGTTGTTATATTATCGTATCGGCGCAGGGCGCCCATCCATGACTCATTCTTTTTTTCGTGTGACGCCAGATTCAGCACGCCGACAGTCTTAGTGATGTTCCGGCCCGGCTTGGCCTGAAAGCCGCGACTTTGGGCTGGCTTCAGACGGCTTTGGCTTTTAAGAACTGCAGGCCGGGCTAAAGAATTCAGCTACTTAACATGATAGGCACGTTGTATTCACGAACTCGCTGGTAGCCACGCTACATAATATTTGCCTTTCTCACATGTATGGCACATACCGAATCCAATCGTCTTGGTCGATTTTACATGTTGTGTCAGGGCGTACTGGCTCCTGTTCTAGGGCTGACGCCACTCAAAACCCTCAAACACGTATATCAAAACGCACCTTTCGCCTTTTGTCTCAAGTTAAATCCTCTTTGCGATGTCGCGGCCTGCTGAGGGAGGACCATTGATTCGTGTAAGTGGTGCCCGGCCCCTCTTCAGCATAAGTTTAACTCGAAATCAGCTGCCCATCCCACTTCGAAGTGCTGCTGGCACAACCTATACCGGAGTCGAGGCTTTACATCGCACAGACACATCATACAATGTTGTCATTGTTGGACAAGCTGGAGCCGGTAAAAGCTCCTTGGTCAATTTGATCGCCAAGACGGAAACGGCGCAGACATCCTGCGAGGCTACGGGATGTACAACTGAAACCAAAGCGTACGACATTCTAATTCAGAATGATTCGTTGAAGGTAAAGCTTTTCGATACGCCCGGTCGGTCCGGTTCGTCGCTATTTGTAGCTGTTACTGAACTAGATCGCAGGCCTTGATGAGGGTTGTGAAGGTGCAGTCCCCGATGAGGAAGCTCGACGACTCTTGAAGAAACTCCTTCGAACTCTGAAGGAACAAGGTGGCATCCAACTCATCATGTACTGTGTGCGGGGTGAGAGAGGGGCGACTCAGGCACTCCGCGGTCACTACGACTTCATCCGCTCCCGAGTTAAGATGCCAGTTCCAATTGTCCTTGTCGTCACAGGTTTGGAATACCGTGAACCAGACATGGAAGAATGGTGGAGGGTTAACAAGCGAAGCATCTCAAACCTCGGGATGAGCTTTGCTGGCCACGTTTGTGTCACCACAGCAACATTCGACGAGAATGCAGGATCCCACCTTATGGAGCGCCGCAATCAGTCATACCATACTGTCTGCAACCTCATCAAGCAGATGAGGTACGTAAAATTCAGATAGGTTCTTTGTGCCGTATTTTGCCAACATCGACGAGTAGCACCAAGCGTAAGAATGTCGTCCTCTTCGGGCAGACAGGAGCAGGGAAAAGCTCGCTTATCAACCTCATGGCGGGAAAGGGTGTTGCAGGTACATCCAACGATATGAAAGGCTGCACTATGCGCTCGGAAGAATATGACATCGAATTCGGTGGCGAGTCTTACAAGGTGTTCGATACCATCGGACTCGAGGAACCACAGCTGGGACTCACACAGTACCTCGAAGCTGTCGAGAATGCCTATAAGCTCATCCAGAATTTGGAGAGACAAGGCGGCATTGATTTGCTTCTGTTCTGCATGCGCGCAGGCAGACTCACTGCTACGCTCCAGAACAATTACTGGCTGTTTCACGAATTCCTCTGCGAGAAGAAGGTTCCAATTGTTGTAGCGATCACGCACCTCGAAGAAGAGGAGGGTGTGCTGGATGCCTGGTGGGAGAGAAACGAAGGAATCTTCCTCGAACAGGGTGTCCATGTCGCTGGTCATGCGTGCATCATCGCCGCTGATCGGCATGGCAAATACTCAGACCTGTATGAAGAATCGCGCGTCACGATCCGCAATCTTGTCAAGAAGTTTGCCGGGGGGCCAGAGTGGACAGGAGGAAACAACCTGTTCGTGTCGTTGATGCGTAAGCTGAAGGAGCTACTTATAGGTCCGGTGAATCCGAGGAAGGATACCGTCCCCCGCCTCACCAAGCGTTGTGGTATGTCTCGAGAAGCCGCAACACAATTGGCTGATATGATCAAGTAAGGGGTGGCTACCTGACTTCCCGTGTTTAAATTGGATAACTCGTGCTCATCCTACCTGCCTACATACACCTCCATACTATCTACATGCAGTGTGTGGTGCCACTCTTCGTCGGAGAATGCAAATCATTGTAGCGCTTCAGAGATGTTGTGGAGTTAACTGTCTGATCCAATTTGAACGTTGTTCCGTACGGACTCGACTGGTGTTAAGCGACACTGACAAGGCTTACTATCCTCCGGACCCCTGCGCGAGAACCATCAGACGCCGAACGTCAAACTCAGTACATGGAAACTTGAGGGTGGGCAGCTATTTTGAATAGCTCAATGCTCAGTACGATCGTGTTGCTAACCCATTTATCGCATTTTACTTAATACATATCACACATCTGGCGTGTGCTTTCTTTGAACAGTTTTGCATTCAACTCGCGAGCCTTGCGACGAAAACGTGGGTTGGGAGTGTGACACTGCTTAGTGCTCGAGCTCAGGGTGTCCGCGAGAAAGATTTGACGAGTCCGGCGTTCCCGCTTGAGAGTTCGAGTTCGTCGCTGGCTAAAGAGATGTATATAACAAGTCCCTGTACGCAGAAAAACAAGTGCTGTAGTACTATCTTCCCCACAGCTCAAGGGTGCAGAGAACCAGACGTCTATCATAATTACAGGGCTCATGTGGGAACTGAGACACAGCCGCGTACTAGTAGTAGAGCGGAAGGTTTGAGACAGGCTCAAACTGCGTCGTTCGCGACGATGCTGAGCACTACACGGCCCATTAGATCTGTATAAATATAGGAATCACGCTCAACTGGTACAAATACACCGGGAGCCAAGCAGCTCCTTCGCGTCTATGATATCAACCAACCGGGCGGCGACATCTCGAGACATACCGTAAGACATGAGGCGAATGATGATATCCGTCCTCGCATGCAATGTCCTTGCAAATAGCTCCTTCAACTTACGCCCCTTGTTTTCTCCTACCCTTGCTTGGTTCTGCCCGTTGGCACTACACTCCTTGACAAGTTTGTGGATCGTGACGCGCGATTCTTCATACAGGTCTGGGTATTTTCCATGCCGATCAGCGGTGATGATGCACGCATGACCAGCGGCACCGTCATCCTGTGTGAGGAATGTTTCCTTGTGTCTCTCCCACCAGGCTTCCATCGCACCCTCCTCTTCTTCGAGGTGTGTGATCGCTACAACAACGGGAGCTTTCTTCTTGCAGAGGAATTCGTGAAACAGCCGGTAATTGTTCTCAACCGTAGCAGTGAGTCTGCCTCCGGGCATACAGAACAAAAACAGATCAATGCCGCCTTGTCTCTCCAAATTCCGGATGAGCTTGTAGACATTCTTGACGGTTTTAAGGTACTGTGAGAGTCCCGGCTGTGGTTCCTCGAGTCCGATGGTATCGAACACCTTATAAGAGTCGCCACCGAATTCGATGTCATATTCTGCCGAGTGCATAGTGTGGCGTTTCGCGTCATTGGACGTGACTGCTACGTCCTTTCCCGCCATGAGGTTGATAAGTGAGCTTTTCCCTGCTCCTGTCTGCCCGAAGAGGACGACTTTTTTACGCTTGGTCCTACTCATCAATGTTGTCAAAATACGGCGCAAAGAACCTATCTGAATTCTACGTACATTGACTGCTTGATGAGGCTGCAGATAGCATCGTATGATTGGTTGCGGCGCTCCGCGAGGTGAGATCCTGGATTCTTATCGGGCGCCGTGGTGACACATGCGTGGCCAGCAAAACTCATCCCGAGGCTTCGCTCATTAACCCTCCACCATTCTTCCATGTCTGGTTCATAGTTCTCCAAACCTGTGACGACGAGGACAATTGGAACTTGTTTCGTAACTTGGGAGTGGATGAACTCGTAGTTACGGCGGAGTGCCGAAATCGCTCTCTCACCCCGCACGCAGTACATGACGAGATGAATGCCGCCTTGATCCATCAGAGTTCGAAGGAGGTTCTTCACGAGTCGTCGAGCTTCCTCATCGGGGACTGCACCTCTAGGACCCTCATCAAGACCTGCAATCCAGTTCAGTAACAGCCACGAAGAGCGGCGAACTGAACCTACCGGCCGTATCGAAAAGCTTTACCTTTAACGTGTTGTCCTGAATCATAATGTCATATCCATTGGTCTCAGTTGTACATCCCCTAGCGTCGTGGGATGTCTGCGCCATTGTCGTTCTAGCGATCAAATTGATCAAGGAGCTTTTACCAGCTCCAGCTTCTCCGAAAATGACAACATTGCATGATGTGTCTGGGCGATGTTCCTCGACTCCAGTATCGGTGGAACCAGCAGGATGTAGACCCATAGGCGGCTTATTTCGGGTTAAGTTTGTGCTGAAGAAGGGCCGAGTACCACTTACACGTATCAATGGTCTTCCCTTAGCAGGCCCTGAGATTGCAAAGATGAATCGACTCGAGACAAGAAAGCGAAAGCTACGTCGTGTTCGGGGTGTTTGAGTGGTGTTAGTTCTCCTTCATGCATATGTATCCCCCGATTATTTAAATCAGGAGTCCGTACTACGTCCAGACACCAGATGTAAAAAATCGACCAGGCCGCATGGATTCAGCATGTTCCACCCATGTGAGCATTTAGAAAGGCTGGTGCATGAGTCCGAAGGCTGTACAAGATTAAATTTGATATAGCCTTCATTGACCTTCACGGGCATGCGCAGGACCCTGCTTCTTAGCAGCAGGTCAACCATGACCTAGGTGCAGCTTGAGTGTAGCAGTCGCTATCAACTAACACCTTGCAGCTGAATTGCGGTCTGCGCAGTGACATGATCCGTCAGATTAATGACATTGATGTGGGCCGACCACTCAGCTCGTTGAAGGGTATGCGGTTCCAGGCTGTTACGATTCCGAGATAGATCGGCTCCCGAACGGGGGGGAAACGCAAGTCCGCCGCCCTCGTGCATGTCTCTTTGCTCCTCACCGCCCTGGAAGAAGTCCACTGGCTACTCTCGGTTCTGCCAAATTCACGGCGTCGCCCCACTACCTCTGCAAACTACTATCACGCCGCCGCCATCACCCATGTACTCGACATTGACATCCTCCGCCCAGGGTCCACATTTCCACCACGCTCCTGCACCACCTTCACCCATGAAACAGCCCGTAGAGCTCGCCGCTGCTCACAGGGAATTCTGCACTTGGGCCCCAAACCCTCCCCGCCTTTCCACTACTGAATGAGTACTAATGGACAGCCTCAATTGGACTGCCACCCTCCTTGCGAATGAACGTGCTTCGTGGGGCGGCGCTTGATCCTCAATGCGGAAGTTCGATGTGTACTATATAGTGTAGTACACCCTTCACTGTTTTTTTGTCATGTAATTCTCTTGCCCAATGAGACTAAAACTGCAAACGACTGGTGCGAGTAGATACTTGAAGTAGGTGCGAGATGGAACTGGGAGGGAAAAGAAAACCTTCACGGTATCCAGGAACCAGAACAGAGAAGACCCAGTGCAAAGTCTGCAGAGTCCAGACAGATGGGAATTGATCGATCCAGGCTGTTGGTTGGAGCCGATATCGCGGGAGACGTAGGCACGGGCGGAAAAGGACAAAGGATGGGAGGGCGTCTCTGAAATGGCCGGTCTTGGTACAAGTCTAAAGAGACTTCAGGTCTTTGGTCTTGGTACAGGTGGCGATGCTCTCGGAGATTGAAGACGCCGGCGTCCCCCGAGCATGGCTGACCATTACACACCCGCCTTTCCCGCCAGTCACATCTCTCCCGCCAGTCACATCACGCCTCCACCCGCCGCCGCCGCCGCCAGGCGCTGCATCTCAACGCACGGGCCATGGACATCACGTCCCTCTTTGCTGCCATGCAGCAACAGGGTATTTGAGTAGCTCATGCATGGTTCGAGCGGCGTCTAAATCGAGGATGCCATTGGCATCACCTCCAGTGGCGGGCGGGCACAGAATAGCATTCCTGACAGCTGGCGGGCGGCGGGCAGCACAGAGGCGGGATGAAGGGTACTATTAATATCCTCCCTTAGGTGAGCTGCAGTGGTTCAACTCCGCTTGAAGTCGCCGAGCTCGCCGAGGGGTACCTAGACTTTGTACCGAGACGTCTGCTTAGACTTGTACCCAGACCGGCCAGAACTCTGACATTCACAAGGATGGATATAGGCACATGTTATTGAGGGTTGGCGCCAAATTTCGTACGCTGGCTGCAATGGAATGGGACTCCTCTCGTCATGCCGTTGTTACGTTACGCTGCACGTACTTCTCGAACTCTATTTGATGGACTACACAGACTCTGTGAGATGTACACGAAAAAGAACGAGTCAGGGATGGACGCCCCGCGCCGGTACGATAATATAACAACCGTTGTGGACAGTTCTCCGACCATAGCGAGAATTGTATGTAAGTTAGGACTATACGTATGACGTGTGGGTAAGCATAAAGTCGATGACCGGATGAGCACAAGTTACATACTTAACACGGAAAGTCAAGTAGCCACCTATTTCGACTTCTTGATCATATCAGCCACTTGTGTTGCAGCTTCTCGAGACACACCACAACGCTTGGTGAGGTAAGGGACAATATCCCTCCTAGTCACTCGACCTGGAAGTAATAGCTTCTTCAGCTTCGACATAAACCTCACGACCAGGTTGTCTCCTGTTGGCAATGGTCGTTTCCCGTCGATAATACTAAACTTTTTGACAAGGTTGCGGATTTTGACGTGCGATTCTTTATATTGGAGGGGGTATTTGTTATTCCGATCAGCGGCAACGACGCAAGCATGGCCATCGACACGGACATCCTGTTCAAGGAAGATTTCCTCGTTTCTCTCCCACCAGGCATCCAGCCGGCCCTCCTCCTCTGATTGTTCAACGTGCGTGATCGCTATAACAATGGGAACCTTTTTCTCGCAGAGGAATTCGTGAAAGAGCAGGTAATTGCTCTGAAGCGTAGCAGTGAGTCTGCCTGCTTTCATGCAGAACAGAAGCAGATCAATGCCGCCTTGTCTCTCCAAATTCCGGATAAGCTCACAGGCATTCTTGACAGTTTCAAGGTACTGTGGGAGTCCTAGCTGTGGTTCCTCGAGTCCGACAGTATCGAACACCTTGTAAGACTCGCCGCCGAATTCAATGTCATATTCTGCCCAGCTCAAAGTGCAGCGTTTCATGTCGTTGGATGTGTGCGTTACGCGCTTTCCCGCCATGAGGTTGATAAGTGAGCTTTTGCCTGCTCCTGTCTGCCCAAAGACGACAACATTTTTATGCGTGTTGCTATGTACCCATTCAAGTTATTGTTGGCAAAATACGGCACAAAGAGCCTATTAAATTCTACGTACCTTGCAGTCATTTAGTAGCAGGGATGTTCTGTATCGTACTATGTAGCGTCTTACCGCAGTTCTTATAGAGACATACGAGCGCTGAGGTGCCGATCCTTCAAATGCTTCCACATCAGTCGTATACTGAACCATCGGCATCCGCAAGATTCTTGAGCGTCATCCCATAAATCAACTCGAGGCAAACTCGTGTTGATCGCACAATTCCGAGTAATTGATCGGTACTAGTACGTAGCTACCTCTTGCGTGGTCTGTGACGATCTTACCGAAGATATGACTTGTGGAAGGTGACAGGAAGGTGCGAAACAGGGGCAAGGGCTGACAGCCACGCCTGAGACTCAAGATTATGTCGTGGCCAATCTTCTCGTGAGGCGCACTTAATGTCACTCTCACCCTGAGTATCCCAATTTGTACAAGTAACATTACTTATTCTAATAGCCTGCAGGCTGAAGCCCAAAGTAGAGTGTGGTACTTACATGAGTGACATGTGGAGAAGCGGTTCAGTTGCGCAGTCCGACTCTTTTTCTTCGTCTAAGCCCGAAATAAACATAAAGGTGCATCACACAGTATTCATAATTGCCAGGGGTACGTTCTCCGGAGATCACAAACAGTAGTACTAGTGTAAGAGCTTGATCAAACGGTTGCACCTCCGGATGTAGACAGATGCCCTAGACATTGCGTGCGGTTAACGAGACTCTAGGGTAACTTGGGGAAATGATTTAATATTTATTCTTCTCCAAACGGTCATGGTGTGGCACTGCCTTTTTCAAGAGCAAACGTTAGCGCTCCGCAGTCTCATTCGGAAATGCACCCCTAACCCCCACTAATTTGAATACAGTTAAATACCGTGTACATTACATTCTGAATCACAGCGATGACCTACACGATTCAACAGACTGGTGAGGTGGGGACGCCTGGGCAGGCGGCAAGCGCTTGAATGCCTGACAAAGTAAAAATTGAAAACACAAGGGACCTGGGTTTTGATCTTATGATCGAGTTTGCTCCACAATTTGATATCGAAAGTGTTTGGGCTTCGAACGTAGCAGCCAATGAAGGCGAGCGGAGCGGAGTTACCACTGTGTACGATGCAGCAAAAATGGCGAGGATAGCAAGGAGATAAAACAGCAGGAAATCAGGAAGACGTGAGTAGAATCTCATGTTCTGTGCGTGGTCTGAACTCTTCGGGACATCGCCGCAGTTCAGTCAGCTGAGCCTCGGGTGACACACTGTCCATCATAACATCTTCACTCGTCAGTTAAAGACTCGGAGGCCCACTTTTTCAGTAACTCCTCATTTAGATGCCTTCCTCGGCGATTGCAATCCTCTTAACTTACGATGTGCATTTGATCAGAGACACAAAGGTAAACTATTTCAAGTTTGAAATTGACTCGTGTCGACCTGTGTACAGTTTCGGCAGGATAGGACTCAACGCGCGTAGTGCGGTGCAACGCCTTTCGCTTGCCCCTACGCATCATCCAGCAACTTGAGGACATCGTCAGGAAGTGGTCCACCCTCACTATCAGCAATGTAATGTGGTCAGAGAATAGCAGTCACAAAAAAAGGCAAGGTACCCACTTTTCCTTCAGATTATTCTTGAGCTGGTCAACGTTGCTGGCACCTAGTGCTGCCACGGCTCGGCTTGGCTTAGCTTGGCTCAGCTCCACATGGCTTGGTGAGCTAATGGCTTGCACCAAACAAATTGGGACGTGGCTTACAAACAGCTTTCAGTGGTTCAGCTCGGCTACACAGCGAGCCAGCAGCTCATGACAAAAAAGGAAGTACAATGACAACTAGGCGTGGTTTGACTGCTGCTCTTGCAGTAACATAGTGATGAATGTAGATATATCCTCAGGAACTTGACCCTCCTCAACTATACAGGCCTCCATCACTTTTAACTCCACAGAACGAGAAGTTCCTGCTGTAAAATTGAGCCCCGACCCTCGTCTCGATGAGAATTTGAGCATTTGCAATGCCTCCATGAGTTCAGGGCTAATTGAACTCCGACGTATAGACATAGTTTCTTTACCAGAAGAAAACACACGCTCGCATGGCACAGCTGAACCTTGAATTGGAAGAATATCCATTGCAAGAGCAAAGATGGTTGGATAGCGTTCCCGATTTTCCTGAAAGTAATAAGTTCAGACTCGAGAGTTGATAAGTTGGTACAAAGAAGTAATCACGAACCTGCCAGTAAGTCAATGGATTGGATCCAACTTGCATATCGAGAATGTACACCTCAACTTCGGCTTCCAGTGACCGCATTCTGGGTTGCTGACGTAATCTAGCAGAACCAAGGATGTCGTCTGCCCACAAGTTATCTGTAGCTGGTAGGGGTGTTGCTGGTGTAGCTATAGAAGTAGTAGGGCTATAGTAAGGGCATAGCTGTTGATCATGAATCAACTTGTGGCCTATAGTAACAAGTCAACAATAAGACAAACCTCGTTGATGAAGAGGTCCTTCATCAACTGCACTTTCTCCGGTGCATGGTGACTGAACCAGTCGAGCTTGATTGCAGGATTGATTGCTTACATAAACATTGATTAACATTAAAAACAAGACACAAGCATAGTCTCACTTACCCATAGCAAGGATGTATGCAGGAACAGAATCAGTACGAGCCGTGTACACAGCAAGCTTGTTGAGACCAGGCTCGATGATTGAACTGAGGTCAGCACAATCTTCAGCCTGTTTTTCCCATGCCGATGACATGGCCTTGAAGGATGGGATAGCGTAAGATAGTGTTGGGGTCTTCTCAGCAGAGAGCCGCTGTTGAAAAGCATGAGGGACCTTCAAATAATGTCTGTGTTACACTTAGATACACTTATAGTGACAAGGGATACATACCACGAGTATCTTTTGAAAGACCTCAAGTGCATCCCACTCGGAGTCACTAAGGTTGTACTTGCGAAGTTCTGGAAATTCATTGCTTGACAGGAACTTCCTGATAGCCTGATCACAAATTAGTCTTGGCAATATTATATATCATAAACAGATTAAACTTCTTGTAAGGTAATTGCTCGCTCAACCATCAACAGTGTTGATGACCATCGAATATCAATGTCTCGAAGTAACTGAAGGTCCTTCTTCTCCAAAGCCTTGAGGATGGCCGAGAAGTATTGCCGTCGAATAGAAGAAGCTCGAATCTGTATCGAGCATCAGTCAGAGGATGACACAAAAGACCCTTGCACTTACCCCTCAAATGAGAGAATGGACAGTAGCAATAGGATCCCGCTTGATGGCTTCAAACAATGTGCATGCCGGTGTGCCATTGGGTACATAGTCTTCTGCATCTTCCTTTGCGAAGTCAATGTTTGTAATAGCCTTTAGTACTGCTTTGCAAGCCAGATTGACGATGTGCGGAAAGCAGCTGTGAGACATTGAGTAACAAGACAGTATATATTCAAGTAGATGTACCGAATATGCCTTTTCTCTTTATCAAAATTTATACCCCTACATCGAAGTTCATCCTCAAGATGACAAAGCAGTGTGTCATTATTGGAAGTGTTATCGAGAGTTACCCAACCAATCTTGTAGGCATTGCAATTAGCTATGATAGACATACTTGTTACTCATGTCTGCTTACCTTATGTGTGATTGTGAGTCGGTCGAGAATATGTAAGAATGTTGCAGCTAGGTGCTCACCATCATGCTGTCCAGGAATCCAATGGAAACCAATGAGATCAGCACAGTAACTTTAACATGTATTCTATGCCATTTGAGTTTTCAGAGGGCACAGTTTCAATCCAATGTGAAGTTACTCCCATGAATGGGGTCAAGTTGATATCAGACCAAACATCAGTTGTGAATGAGATCTTGCCGAGTGAATCCTTCACAAAGATTAGAAAGACACCTAAAGTAAAGTTCGTGACCTACTTGCATAGCATCCGCTAGCTGATCGAGGTAACCTTCATAAACTTCCATGACTCGTTTCTGAATGGTCGTGCGGTGAGGTATATCAGCATCCCGTAACTCCTCACGCAACATAAGAAAGAGTGCACGAAGTTTTGGACTCTCAATAACATTCAAAGACTTAAAGAAATATTGTCAGACAAGTACCAGACACCAATACAAGAAGACTAACCAAGTCTTCAGATACAATAAACTCGACTATGGCGTCAACAAATGCTTCCTTACAAAATGGCACACGTGGCTGTTCATTGCTGGTCATTGTTGTATGGCGTTGATTATGGTGGCTCCGATATCCTGCAACGGCTTTCTGTGCCTCTTTGGCTGTGATCGGGATGCGAAGTTGATCACATCCTGAGATCCATGCTTCGGTGTGTTGTTCGTACAGATGGCGACGCAGAACACCCGTGCCTGTTTTCAGACTGAACTTAGCACACGGCCCAGACTTGGCTGCTGATGCCACGTGTTGCTGTCTGCACGAAGCATATAAGTAAATGTATCAGCGACTTCGCATAAAAGTACTTACTTGCAAAATAGGCAACAATGCTTGCCATCTTCCTCCACAAAGAAAGACCATACATCATTAGCTTTTGAACGCTTCAAATTACCTGTGGGGCTAGACCACACTGCTGACAAACATTGACGTGATTGAGAGTGAGGGCCAGCACGTGGAGTTGTCATGATTGGAGTTGCTGACGAGTGTATGGGGTGGGGTGCACGTTCCGGAGTTTGCATTTGAGGATCCAATGCAAATGCAACCCTTGCCCTGGTAGGCAATTGAGGTGGTGTATGAGGGTTGTCGGCTCGCACATCACCTAATGGCACATCTGACGAGGGGGGAGGTTGGTGGTGACGGCGGGTTGGAGATGCATGGTGAGAGTCAACATCAAGGACTTCGACAACTTTGGTCTGTCTGTTCCGACGGGGAAGCTTTGTTGAAGTTGCATATTGCGCTATAGCATCTGAAAAATCTGCAACAATTAGAATCAATGGATAGTACATCAGCCCTGATTGAACAGGCATACCTTCGAAGACTTCAACAGCAAATGTAGTTTGCAGTGCTCCATGAGGCAGAATGTGCTGCATATCTTTCTTTGAGCGAGCACGTTTGGGAGGCATGACTTAGTGGACAGATGAGGTCATGGCAGAACGAGCTTTATATCTGTATACGATACATGATCCGCGAATACAACACACACCACGACAATGAAAACTTACGAGATGCCGGAGCTTCACCAGGTAAAATCGAGGCAATGTCCCATACAACCCACACTGAACACGTCACAAGTAGAGCTCGGCAGCCACACAGATTACATGTTCAGCTGCAACAGCACAAGGCAGTAGACGTTTGCAGTATAGTGCCGCTAATGAGCAAGGTCCGAATAACACGTAAAAAAAAAAAAAAAGCCCTACAGAGTGATACCATTCCTGGACCAGGTCTTTTCTTTTGATCTGGCGATCACGCCAGTACAGATAAATGACTTTTGCTAAGCGCAGTAGTTGTGCAGGTTGTGGCACCCACATCAGCACTGCAAATGGGGCAAACACAGATGGTGGTAATGGGGAGGAGAATGTTTCTTGATAGTCGGTTAACGGAGGAAATGTCATGCCAGACTCGAGTCCCTGTGACAAAAATGTCAGTCACATTCTTCCCAGTGCATTTGACCGCATCTCACCTTTAGCACCATCAGCACCGATCATCCACTTCGTATCAAAAGTCTCTGATATACCGTTCTTTGCGAGAACAGCAGTAACACCCTGGTCAGACTGCTCGAATGATAGCAGTTCGGTACCCATCTCCACAGAGCAAGAGAACTTCTCTAGGTGACGTCGCAGAATCACATCTAGGAACTGTTGACCCATTACCTTGGTGAGGTGCTAGATAATAAAGTTATCATTGTGAAAGCTTGAGAAAAGGGTGACTCTATGCACGAATGGTACCGCTGGGGTAGGATCCATATGCAGGATCACCGAAGTTTCGGCCAAAGGTTCCAATGTCCCAGGTTTGTACTGAATGGATGAGAGGTGTTAGTTTCCCCCGATCATTAACTTCTGGGACATTCAGGAAGTTGAAGAGTTCGAAGGGAGCGTGGCTATATCACATGTTAAATTGAACGTAGGGTGATATGACAAGTGGGTGTATGAGCATACCCAGATTCTGGGACCACGCTGTCCGATCCGAGGATTTGGGTCTTTATCAATGATGCAAACTCGGACGCCATTTTGAACGAGCAACAACACTGCTACTAGACCTGCTGGCCCAGCACCTACCTAAGAAGAGGAATCCAGTCGAGGTAACTTCTATCATAGGTAGGTCACTTACGATTAGGACCGGAGGATGAATGTTGTTCATATGTAAAGGCTGATGAGTTTAGAGGAATCAGCGGAACATCGTGGTGGCAAGATTAATAAACTCACAATGTGCTCGGCTCTGTGAGTTGCTGCAGTAGAGGGAAAGAGAGAAGTCGAACTTGAGAGTGGAGGCAAAGATGTCGAGGTGGCGGTAGTATCAATGGCTGGAGGAGTAAAATCGAAAATGGCCCTGCTGGAAGGATGCATTGTGTCGAGACCGTGCCACAGAGCCTTCACAGTACTAGTGTCGACGCATACATGCCTCTTTTTGGAACCGAGCCACGGCTGAAGCTGAGCAAAGCTTGAACGAGTTGGTTGTCTTTGACTTAGTTCAACCGATGAGCTGGTAGTTGACAGCTCAAGTCAGAGCGGCTAACTCCGGGCTTGGCTTGAATGGCTAGCGGCTCTGAGCCAAGCCATGGCAACACTACCCGACAATGATGAAGTTCAGCAACCCCTTACCCCTTTAGGGCTATGTCCACGGGCACTCCTCGGTCGCTTTCAACTCAACACCATCAAAGCAACCAAACCTCAACGACCCCCGACACTCAAAGGAAAACATGTTTTGCTCATCTGACATCACCACAAACCGCCAGTTCAACCTGGTAGACTTGTTGATGGTAGTCTGAAATTGGGTGACTTCCCGTAAGAATTTACAGAAACAAGCTTGTCTGTGAAAGTTTGATCGCTCGACATCGGCTAATTTACGGACAGAATCTGTAAACCGTAAGAACTCAGCAAGACGATGGACTGGGAACAACATCAATGATCCGGACGACAATTCCGGGAGCAAGCATCAGCAAATCACTTTGCCTCTGTGGGCTCTGTACAGCTCTGTACAGAAGGGACCAAGCTGTGGCCAGCCATTTTTTGGTGGTGGGAAAAAAAGTGTTTTGCTGATGGAGCCATCTAAACAGAGTAAGAAAATTGCCCTAATCAGACATTTAGTGCACTCCAACAATTTTACAGAAATATACAGAGGGGTAGCTACCCCTCCACAGGTTGGCAGATGTACAGACGAGTGCGAGAGCAACCGTTTGACAGGCATTGATAGCTACCTTCCAAATCCAGCGTGGCTATTCGGCTAAGGCATGAGGATTAACAGAAATTTGTCTGTAAAACCTTACGGGAAGTCACCCATTGACCCTGTCATTCATAGCAAATTAGCACGCTAACTTAGCTGGCCTAAATTCCCCAAGCCCTGGCCCCCTAGCACTGCACAAGCGTAGCCTGAGCGCACTGAACTGCTTGTTCCCCGTGAGTTGAGCGGTCGTTTGTACTTTATTGTGCGTTGAGCGTGTCGATTTTTTAAAAATCCCGACTCGGATGAAGCCAGCAAGGATGCAAATCTGGAAGACAATGACACAAGCCTCAAGGAGATTTTCGAATTCTTATAAGGCAACAAGAAATTAGAAGAGGTGAGTAGAGAGTGTAGCCGCGCATTTTGCTCTGTGCGTGGTTGAAATGCGTAGTTGAACTTTTCACCAGCTGAGCCACGGGCGCCAGTGACATCATCATCATCATGACTCGGAGACGTCTTTATCATCAGCTGAAGACTCGGCAGCCCTTTATGTCAGTAACTCCTCGATGATTTGACTACTCTCCTTGTTGACTTCATCCAAGTCTGGTTGTTTTCTTGCTCAACAAAGCCAGTATGTCAGATTTCAGACAACAGAATGTTTTGACGGTCAGCAGTCACAAATCTTCTAGCCCATCAGCTCTCCTATTTGTGAGCTAAAAAACAGTTGGCATATATTATAGAACAATTCTGCACATGCCAAGGTCTGACTTTGACACATTTTAAGGAAAGTTGGTCTGTTGCGCAACACAGATAACAATGCTTTAGTTTTACATCCAAAAGTTTCAAAGAAACTCAGATGCACCCGCTTCAACCCTGTATAAGAGCGTGATATCCCACGAGATATCTCCATGAACTTGCTCTCGCGCAGCGCAGACGCATCCTCTTGGTTCACATGAGCTACAACATGAAGGTTTTATCTGCTTTGAATTCTGACCTTGGTGAGAGATTTTGGACCGTTACAATTGACTATTAGAGCTACGATTATGGACCATGGTGACCCATGATATAGATGTCCAGCTGATCAATGTTTCTGTGTAGTTACCGGGGCATGAGTTCTTGGGCACCCAGCGTCAATCGCTCAATAAATAACCTGGGCTGCCAACCCTGTCAGAAGAACAACAAGCAGATAGCAAGATGTCGGGGACCCACTGGCCGTCTGTTAATGCGGAGTCCCTGCAATTACAGCACTGGTAGGGTTTACCTCGTGCTAGTTAACTTACTGACTGCGAGGTTTGGCAAGCATAGCAAATATATCCTGGACACAGGTGGATTTTTTGTTGCCGTAATCGAAAGAAGTCATGCCAGTGTTGCAGTGTAGGTTGCAGTGCCATGTTTTCTACAGATAGTTCTTACACATTTTCAGGGAAGGGGATGCGGAATTAATGTCCCGGAAGCCAAAAAGGCTAAGCTTGACCCTGGCAGTCCGCAAGAGCCCCAATATAACTTTGCTGTCTAGATCACACAGATAGAAAAGTTATATCGCGGTGCTGCGCCCCCAGCGAAGTACTTCATCCTCGGCTATGCCAATGTCCGACAGTCCGAGAACGGTAGTTCACGTCCATTGGTGTCGGACACACCATCGAGGCAGATGTGCTTGCTGCCTCCGAAGAAAGTTACATTAAAGGGTGAAACCAAGCTTTCGGATTCGTCGTTCAAGGAAATGCTTTATAACTTCCTCGGACCCAATGATCTTACCCCAGTGATATCCTGCATGTTCGCGTTTCACATCATCGCCGTGGTCGTTGAACTCTAATCTATATCATTACAAAGATCAGGTTCATCTTATGACCAGCTTCCCGTTGCTGATCCGCAACCCAGAAGGCGAAGCAGTACAGTCTTTCTATTTCACCAACGACCTCGTGAAAGGTCATTCTAAATGACTACTCTTGCATGCGCGTGATGACGAACGGGACAAATCTCATCACCAAACAAGATGCAGGACGAGGGCTCGACGCGCAATTTCTTGTTCTTGGTGAAGGCTTGTCGGTCGTCCTTTTATACATCAATCTGAGCGTGACATTGGATGCTGAGTTTGCAACTCTGAGGACTCTTTTAATCACGTATTGTCCGCTCTGTGCATCTTTTTCGGCCCCATTTCGGTGGATCATCGAAAGCAGAAGTATGACTCCTGCAACACCTATTAAACAGACTTGCTCACTTTGTGTTGCAGGCCCTGGAAGTCACATTGTTCGATTCCCAGTTAGTCAGTCGAACGATTCGACGTAGGTGTATTATTCATGGATGGATGCATCTAGCTGACGTCCTCAGGCTGTCACACGACCTTCTCCTGCCTTGTGGAAGTCCAGTGTTTTTGTAACTCTCATGGTCGACAAGAAGGCAATTTGACATGCTTTATTATGCAATATCCTGGGTAATCCATTTGCGACTCTTCATAATAACTGCTGCACGTCATAGCGGAAAGAAGGTGCCTCAGGCCTCCCAGCAATCACAAAGTGCAAGCGATGTAGCTCCATATGAAAGCTCCGAGAACGAGGACGAGGACGCAAACCTCGGAAGCTGAAGGTGGCAATGAAGCAGAACACTTTATATTTGTGCTTCCCACGGTAAGCCCGTATCGAAGATGGGCAGTGTCATGAATTCGAAGAATCATATGCTCTACTTCGCTGTGTGAGTACGTATCAGTTGGGTGTAATGGTGCCTTGTGTTTTCAATTTACACCTTCAAAACACATGTCAGGAATTCAAGCGCTTGTTGCCTGCTCTAACACTCATCAGTCCGTTTCCCGTGATCAGGCGATGTCAATTGACTGAGTCTGTTGAATCGTAGGTGATAATAACTGATCGTTGCGATTCAGAATGTACCGTACACGGATAGTTAGTGGGAAGGACAAGATTCAATGCCTTTCCGAATGAGACTGCGGAGCGCTAAATTTTGTTCATGAAAAAGGCGGTGCATCGATGGCATCGTCTCGCCTGGAGGGGAAAACCTAGGGAATGATCTGCAAAGCACCAAATTTAGGTGTGCATCGAGAAGGTGCAGCAAGTGCCGATCCAGTTCTTTGGCGCTGTGCTTGCCTCGCCACTCGCTCTTACACTGGCACACACTTTTCTCGACCTTCGGAGAATGGATCCCTTCGCATACGAGCAATATTAATTATAAATTTATAATATCCAAACTGTTCATTTCTGGCTCAGACGACGAACTCCGACAATACTCCGACTGCGCGACTGAATTGCTTCTATGTTGCCACCCTCATGTAAGAACTACCACACTCTACTTTGAGCTCCGGCCTGCAGGTGATCGAAATTGCTTGTACAAACTAGGTTACTAAAGGTAGGCGTAATCTTGGGGCTTCTTAGCTGTCAGCTGTCCCATACCTCCTATTTTGCATCTTTCTATCAACCATATCTTCGGTACGCGCGATTGCCACAGAGATCGCCTGCTGTTTTGCAGGTTGCCTTACCTTATCTGTCCTGTTACTCATTGTATCCCTGACAGAATGCGTGAATCGTGAAATTCGTATTTGGTTTTGACGCTCGAGAAACCTCTTCCAACAGGCGGCTACCGATTAATTCTCGAATTGCGCCATTAACACTTTTTAGGATGATGCTCGATATTCTGGCGGATTGTGCAATATCGACCGATGGGGGAGCACCGGAAGGATGGGTTCAAGTAACGTGGTCAGCATTCGTTTATCTTTAAAAGAACTGTGGCAATATGCTATATAGTTCTGTAAAGAACATCCCTCCTACTAAATGGCTACAAGGTACGTAGAATTCAGATAGACTCTTTGCTGTATTTTGCCAACATTGATCAGTAGCGACAAGCAAAAAAATATCGTACTCTTCGGGCAGAGCGGAGCAGGCAAAAGCTCACTCATCAACCTCATGGCGGGAGAGCACGTAGCAGTCACATCCCCCGACATGAGACGTTGCACTATGCGCTCAGAATCATATAACGTCGAATTTGGCGGCGAGTCTTACAAGGTGTTCGATACCATTGGACTCGAGGAACCACAGATGGGACTCCCACAGTACCTCGAAGCTGTCGAGAATGCCTACAAGCTCATCCAGGATTTGGAGAGACAAGGGGGCATTGATTTGCTTCTGTTCTGCATGCGCGCAGGCAGAGTTACTGCCACACTTCAGAGCAATTATCGGCTCTTTTACGAATTCCTCTGCGAGAAGAAGGTTCCCATTGTTATAGCGATCACACACCTTGAGCAAGAGGCGACTCAGGACAGTGCAATGGACGACTGGTGGAAGAGAAACGAAGAAGTCTTCCATCAACATCAAATCCATGTCGCTGGTCATGCGTGCGTCACCACTGTTGATAGGCGTGGCAGTTACACACGCCTGTATAAAGAATCGCGCGACACGATCCACGATGTAATCAAGAAGTTTACTGCCAACGGGCAGAAGGAAGCATGGATAGGAGGAAACAACCTGTTCGTGTCGTTGATGCGTAAGCTGAAGGAGCTACTTGTGGGGAATTTGCGTCCGAGGAAGGATATCGTCCCTCGCCTCACTAAGCGTTGCGGTATCTCTCGAGAAGTTGCAACGAAATTGGCCGATATGATCAAGAAAGAATCTACTTAACTTCCCGTGTTCAATAACTTGTGCTCTTCCGGTTGTAGACTTTGTTCTTCATACGTCATACATAATTCTACTTACAATAATATTATGCATGCTTAAGTACTCCGACACCATGTCTGGGCAGCCTCTGTAAATGTCTTGTCGAGGTTCTATTTATAAGTTCTTGTACGCAGATATCGAACAATTATTAAAAGAAGCCTGGAGCAGCACAGCTTAGAGGTGCGGAGGGTCTAGTCTATCACTGATAGTTAACTTACAGGGCTTGTGTGGGAGGCTGGGAGCCAGGAACACGCCGGCATAGAGCTAGGAGCGGTTTGAGACAAGCTCAGAACCACGCTGAGCACCACACACGGGCACATTGGATTTGTATAAATATAAGAAGTATGGTACTCAATGAAATCCACTTCACCGACAATAAAATGCACATGATCGAACACAGGAAGTCAAGTACTAGTAGCTACTTCTACCGCGTCCCTCTTGATCATATCAGCTAACTGTTCTGCGACTTCTCGAGACATACCGCAATTCTTGGTGAGGCGAGGGACGATATCCTTCCTCGGACGTAAATTCCCCACAAGTAGCTCCTTCAGCTTACGCATCAACGACACGAACAGGTTGTTTCCTCCTATCCATGATTTCTTCAGTCCGTTGGCAGTAAACTTCTTGATTACGTCGTGGATCGTGTCGCGCGATTCTTTATACAGGCGTGGGTAACTGCCACCCCCATCAGCGGTGGTGATGCACGCATGACCAGGAAAATGGATCTTCTCTTCAAGGAAGGCTCTCTCGTTTCGCTTCCACCAGTCATCCATTCCACTGTCTTCATCTTCAAGGTGCGTGACCACTATAACGATGGGAACCTTCTTTTCACAGAGGAATTCATGAAAGAGCCGGTAATTGCTCTGAAGCGTAGCAGTGACTCTGCCTGCGCGCATACAGAACAGAACCAGATCGATGCCGCCCTGTCGCTCCAAACTTTGGACGAGCTTATAGGCATCCAAGACAGTTTCAAGGTACTGTGCGAGTCCCAGCTGTGGTTCCTCGAGTCCAGCGGTATCGAATACATTATAAGACTCGCCATCAAATTCGATGGTATAGTCTTGCCAGTGCGTCGTGCAGCGTTGCGCATCAGGAGATGTGACTGCTATGTCCTGACCCGCCATGAGGTTGACGAGTGAGCTCTTCCCTGTCCCCGTCTCCCCAAAGACTATGATATTTTTATGCTTGGTCCTAATCATCAATGTTGAAAAAATATGGCACGAACAACACCTGAAGACTACGTACCTTGTAATCGTCTGCTTGATGAGGTTGCAGACAACGTGGTATGACTGGTTGCGGCGCTCCATGAGCTCAGATCCTGCATTCTCCTGGATTGTCGCCGTGGTGACACATGCATGGCCAGCAAAGGTCATCCCAAGGTTCGAGATGCTTCGCTCGTTATCCCTCCACCATTTTTCCATGTCTGGTTCATAGTTTTCCAAACCTGTGACGACAAGGACAATCGGAACTTTCTTCTTAACTTGAGAGCGGATTAACGTGTAGTTACGGGAGAGTGCCCAAGTCACTCTCTCACCCCGTACACAGTACATGATGAGATGAATGCCACCTTGCTTCATCAAAGTTCGAAGGAGCTTCTTCAAAACTTGTCGAGCTTTCTTATCGGGGACTGCACCTCCAGAGCCCTCATCAAGACCTGCGATATCATTCAGTAATAGCCACGAAAAGCAGCGAACAGGACCGACCGGCTGTATCGAATAGCTTTACCTTCAACGTCTCGTTCCGAATCAAAATGTCGTACGCGTTGGTTTCAGTTGTACATCCTCTAGCATCACGGGAAGTCTGCGCCGTATCCGTCCCAGCGATCAAATTGACCAAGGAGCTTTTACCAGCTCCAGCTTCTCCGAAAATGACAACATTGTAATCGGATGTGTCTTTCCTGACGGCAATGTAGTTGGAACTGGAAACAATTGTCTCTGCGGTGTGGGACTAATTTGAGGTTAACCTTATGTTGAGGAATAGCCAAACACCACTCACAGTCGACATTGTAAAGATGCCTCAACTCGAGACACGAAAGTGAAAGGTACTAGTACGTCTCGACTTGCGTGCTCGCGCATGTATCTCCCGGTTCTTTAAAACAAGAGACCGTACATCGAGATACCAGATACACAAGACATATAGATTCAGCATGTTCCATGGACCATACATGTGAGATAGAAAGGCGCTAGGATCGTAGTGAGCGAGTACCATGCTGCCTATGCAACAGGGCTGTGTATTGCAATTTGCAGGGCCCTTCTTAGGGACTAGGCTAAGCCGGAAATTGAACCCTCATGGGTAGAACCATTGCGCGGCCACTCAGCTCGCTTCCTGCTTTCATCTCTCTTAGGTATTCCTCACCAATATGTATTGCTCCTGGGCACTGTATCCTTCAGCGCTCTGTAATTGCCGGTTCCCATTAGTCACAGTCACTCCGGGACGCGCCATGCGTTCACCCCACTTCAGCCCCCTCTTCCGTGCAGGATGACAGTGCAATTATCCTACCAGTTGACGTCAGGATAATATTGCTAATTGCCACCAACAGCTTGGTCGGCGGTAGCCAAGTGTTGTTCTCCTTGTTTGCCATTGAACAATGAAAAGAACCCTTGGCTAAATCAAGAGCAATGGGTAGAGCGGCCAACGGAGTCGTCGTCATTGCTAAAATGATCGGCAACAGTAAGGCGAATGTGGTTTATATTCGCACCTATTAAAGATTTCTTAAAATGATTTTCGAGACCTGGTCACTTCTTCCAACATCAGCAAAAGCGGCTGAAATTTCGCTCAGTTTAAGTGTTAGAAATCAATTCAGTTCACCTGAGACTATACCAAACAGGGAATGTCAGGGATCGTAAAACGATAGTTTTTCGACGGGTCCAAACATTGATGTGGACCGAGTGGTGCAATAACTCCAATAAGGAAGGGGCTTGTTTGGGTCCTTTGCCAGTATTAGACGACAGCAGGCGGTGATACTGCATCTCTCACGAGGCGGTCGTATGCGCTTCTCGATAAGGGCGAAGTCCGAGGGAGGATCCATGGGGAGATCCGAGAGCCATACTGAAAGCGCGGGTATTGATAGCAAAATATAGTACTGAGACTTATCTCCGCTTGGCTAGCGCGAGAAGTCACGTGATTAGGTCGCGCGTCTCGATCGGGGTCGAATCCCGGCGGCTGAGAAAAGGAGTAGGCGCGCGCGTCGAGTAAAACTCGTGCGTAACTGGCTGTAGCTACGTAACTTGCCTAAATACGCAGCCGCCGATGAGGGCGGCGGAGGCAAATCTGGAAGATGATGGTGACGATGATGCAGAGCAATGTGATTACATATGTACGATACAGCAATAATAGCGAGGATAGCAAGGAGATAAGACAGCAAGAAATCAGAAAGACGTGAGTAGAGACTGTACCCACGCATTATGTTCTATGCGTGGTCTGAACTCCTCGACACATCGTCGCAGTTCAGTCAGCTGAGCCTCGGGCGACACATCATCCATCATGACATCTTCGTCGTCAGCTGAGGACTCGGAAGCCCACTTCTTCAGTAACTCCTCGATAATTTGGATGCCCTCCTCGGTGACTTCATCTGAATGCTCGGGTTCTGATTGTTGTCCTGCTCAGCAAAAGTCAGCATGATTAGTTTCTGACAAATAGAGCTTTTGATGATTACCAGTCGCAAAATCTTCTAGTTCATCAGCTTTCCGTTTTGCGAGCTAGAGCATGGTCAACAGGCATTATAAGATGATTATATCCAGGACTGACTTTGACCACATTTTCAGGGAAGTTGGCCAGTTGCGCAACGTGGATACCGAAGCTTTGGTCCGAAACACCTTCATTCAAAAGTGTCAGATATTTCTAAAGAGGTCTATGATTTGGAAAATGAAACACACCTGGTTCAACCTTGTACAAGAGCGTGATATCCCTCTCGCGTGGCGCAGACGCATCCTCTTGATTGACATGAGCTACAACATGAAGGTTTTTCACGTGCGGAAGCTCCTGGTCGAGGGCAGTCAACTCGTGAAAGTGAGTAGCAAACAAGCAGAACGCGCGGATGTGGGACGCGATATGCCTTTGAGTGCCGTCAGATACCATCCCAGGAAAGAAAACTAGCACTCCTACTCGGATATGGACCATGCGAGGCCAAATCCGTCATACGTCGACGTTCCTGGAAATTAAATATCATCATAATCTGCGCCTTCGTCCGACAGAAAACATACCGCGGCCGAGCTCATCGATGATAATCAGAGAATCTTGGGTGGCAGACTAAACAGTGAACGGCGGTCAGACTAAGGAAGGATCTGTTGTAGATATGCCCTTACTCGGAGAATCGACGCAGTCTCAAGCATCTCGGCCATAAATGTCGAGACACCCTTCAATTGACTGTCACCTGCACCCACCCTACACAGCACGGAATCGAAGATCGGCAAGGTTGCCTCCGAGCAAGGCACGAAACATCCAGTCTGTGCCATGAGAGCAATGACTCCAACCTGTGCAAGATAGGTTAAGAATGACGTTCCCGAACGAGAATAGCAGATGCACCTGACGGATATACGTGCTCTTTCCGCCCATGTTTGGGCCGGCTTTTGATAGGTTAGCCATGTCAGAAAAGATAGGGCTGACCTACTGATGATCTGGAATTCGCCCTCGCCTACAAAGCGGCACGTGAGATATGTAACGGCGACGGTGTGATCAACCTTACCCTTCACCATCTCTACATCGTTCGGAATGAAGCTAATATCGTCTTGAACTTCGAGGCAAGGATGCCGTGCATCGCGCAATATTAAGCCGCTAGTGCCTGGTAATGCATTGTTGGTCAATTTATGCCTCGAGCCCGGCCTTCAAGACTTGCCTTTCTCCAAAACCTTTGGTTTCACGTATGGCTCGGGAGCGTTTACAGAAACGTGAGCGAAACTGAACGATCGTTACGGCATGCTCAACACCTCCGGTCACTGTGCTCACCTGAGGATCACATCTAAATGTGCGATGACGTGGTCAAGATTCTCTAGTACAGGTGTATATGTTGCTGTAGGAAGAAAAATGCATCTGTGAATGGCGAAGTATCATGAAAGGAAAACCCTACACGCGATGCTCACAACTTCCTTCACAAGCCCGCTCTGCGTGCGCTGATATTCATGTGTTACCTCTTGATGATCCGTTGAAAATCCTTTCAGCTTCTTGGTCGTGAAGTAGACCCCGCTCTTGACAGTCCCGAGTTCGGTGTACTTGCTATTCCGCATGATGACTTTGGCGTCCTGATGGGTTTGTGAGTTCATGACATGTCAGAACACGGCACGCATACATTCTTCGTCAACCTGAAACAGTAACCGTAGGTCTGAGAGTTTTCAAGGTGCAACTTCTTGTCGAGGTCAAGCCCGAGATCCTTGCCTGCAGTACGATGCTCGGCATCAAGACCATCACGAATCTAAGGAAATGTCAGCCCTGTTCGCCAGAAGTCTGATAGATGCAAGGACGAACCTCTACAAGTTTGTCTGCCAGAGTCTGGAGACGCTCATCATAGTCAGGCTTGATTGCATAATTATGATTTTCGAGCTCTGCAAGATCGAGCGTTGACTCGACCATCTCGCCATATTTAACGAGGTTATCATTAATAGCCTGGTAGCACAATGTGTTAAAAAAGCGTACAGCATAACCCGATGAAATCACAACGGCGCACCTGGAAAGGCTTGATATAAACCTCGTCGATAAGCTCCTTGTGTTCTTCGTGCTCGTACTGGAGACCCTCGAGAGCCTCAAGCAAACCAGGCAGCTAGGCGGGTAAAGTAAGTATCACTGATGGTTGAGAACCGAACCGAAGTACCTTGAGGACGACTTGATATGCCCGCACAACATCCTCAAGGGACGCGATAGATTTCTTGAATCGCTTGCTTAGCCGATGGAGATCAGGCATCAGTTTCAAGTAGTCATCCTGTGGAACAAAAATGAGTGAGACCCTTGGAAGATGGTATCATACTGACCTGCAGCGTTCTCCGTTTAGATGCGTCATCTACGAATGTCTCCACGAGGTCTTGCCGTTTACCTGCAAGGTCAAGGTTTTTATTCTGCGAAGTAAAGTAGAAAAATGGGCATACATATTTCGTGCAGATTTATCAAAGGTTGCTTGAGCCATGTCCCGAGGAGCCTCGTGCCCTGAGCGGTCTTGCATTTATTGAGTAGACCAAGGAGTGTTGCGTTCTTATTGATACTTCCCTACGAGGTGACGGTTCGCAGGTGAGACATCAATTTGAAATAATAATCGAATGACTGACAGCACTCCCAGGGGCATCGATGAGATTCAGTGCACGCAATGCACTAGCATCCAAGCGCATATATCGTGCCAGATCGTGTGTCCGTAACTTGTATGCACCATGATTGGATGGATCAGAAAGGAGAGAGAGATAGCTGATCAAGGCAGCGAGAGCAGACGGGGCTGAAGGCAGGGAGAGCTCAGCTGAAATGCTGTTGAGTGTTGTCAATGCAGTTCAAAGATTAAAACCCACGAATCGGTGCAGCAGACTCTGAATCTGTTTCCGAATCAATTGTTAGCTTTTTGACATCGTCTACTACATTTTTCGCAGTAAATTCGCCTGAGCGACTGGGATTAGTTGGCTTAAGAGACTGCATAGAGGTTGGCTTACTTGGTTTACGTTCGGTCACAACAACGCCGCACCTCTCGAAAACGGCTTTTAGCTTGCTCAGGTCGAGGTCGCGGTCTGTCGTCCCCGACGCTGTTCCGGTTGGAATAATAGCTTCTTTGACTGAGAGTTGTATGACAAGAGACTATTCCGGTATGAGGAGATGGCCGTGACAGTCTGAAACTGAGAAACCTACTTCAAGGTTCGAGAACAGATCGTTGTCGACGAAATCAGCAACTCCAAACTCCCTCACACTTGTGTCCGCAAAGGCAATGCCGACAGACTTGGTCTTAGCTTTGTTCGTCGCCGAAGATGATGATATTTTGACAGCTAAAACGATAGGTGCCGACGTAACGTCAGAGCTAACAAAGAGGAGATCTTCGACAGCTTGCAGGTTTCCAGGAGACGCCTTTTTAAATGATTAAATTACAGCCATGAAGACAAGACGTTGCTTGCTCACCTCTTTTTCCAAAACAAACTTGGAGGCCTTCCTTCCCTGCCCTGGTGCGGGCACCCAAATCTCCACGCGCAGCTGTTTAGATGTAAGAGCATCCCGCAAAAGGGAGTGAGCCAGAGTATGGCTCAGCGTAACACTAGGAAGACCACCAGCCTTGCCTCCAGCACCTAGGTACTTGAGGACGGAGTTAGTGCGAAAAACGTGTGTGGCGACGTAGTGGGCATCTTGCCCGTGGACAGAGTAATAGTCCGTGCGATCGAAGAGGCGGATCGTTCCAGTTTCAGGTGATTTCTTTGGGAGTTTTGAGAAGAATGTAACGAAGCCAGGGTCAGAGGCTAGTTCCAGGTCAGAGTTAAAATAACGTCCGTCATTGAGCCTGACATCGGAAACTCACTCAGTTCATGACCTGCATCCTTTTCTTTGCCATACATGAGAGCCATGATAAGTACTAAGTAGTCTCTGACCAAAGGTTGTCAAGAAGACTCAAGAGAGAAGCGAAAGATCGCGTCGCGTCGCGTAATTATGCAATTGCTCCCGAATATGATGGGATCAAACAGAAGTTCATGCTCGGTTAAGTACTTCAGTCCTGTTGAATGTTGAGCGCTGAGTTGTTGACAAGTCCTAGGTTGCGTATTTCCCTCGCAAGTCCCAAGTGTCACAGGGCTTGTATTTCTGCTCATTCCGTGCGTATTCAGCGTGATCTCACTGTATCGTATACTCATTAGCGAGACGTTTAATAGCGAGATGGGACAGTTGCTATGTTGCTCCAATAAAATGGCAGACGATGCAGAGGAGCGTCGAGCAGCTTTACAGCGCTGACCCCCTGGCCATCCTCGACGGTCCACTTCTCTCAGTAATTTTGCCATAAGCCTTTATGACAGATTCCAGCAGCAGGGTGTTCTTTCCGACCTTGATGAGTCCATTGAACTCGATCGAGCTGCACTGGGGCTCCGCCCCCCTGGCCATCCTTATTGATCAACATCACTCAACGATCTTGCCATCAGCCTTTGAGTCAGATTCAGGCGGCGGGGCGTCCTGTCTGACCTCGATGAGGCTATTGCGCTCGATCGAGCTGCACTGGAGCTCCGCCCCCCTGGTCATCCTCGTCGAGACCAGTCTCTCAACAACCTTTCCCTCGGCATTTATAAGAGATTTGAGCAGCAGTGCGTCCTGTCTGACCTTGATGAAGCCATTGAGCTCGATCGAGCTGCACTGGAGCTCCGCCCCCCTGGCGATTCTGATCGATCGACATCTCTCAACAGCCTTGCCGTCAGCCTTCGTGACAGATTCGAGCAGCGGGGCGTCCTATTTGACCTCGATGAGGCGATCGGGCTCCATCGAGCCGCACTAGAACTCCGTTCCCCTGACCATCCTCGTCGAGACGAGTCTCTCAACAACCTTGCCATCAGCCTTGGAAACGGATTTGGGCAGCGCAGCGTCCTGAATGACCTTTATGAGGCCATTGAGCTCCATCAGGCTGCACTGGAGCTCCGTCCCCCTGGCCATTCTGATCGAGACGATTCTCTCAACAACCTTGCCGTCAGCCTTGGAGACAGGTACGAGCAGCGGGGGGTCCTGTCTGACCTTGATAAAGCCATCGAGCTCCATCAGGCTGCACTAGAACTCCGTCCCCCTGGCAATTTGTGTCGATCCGCGTCTCTCAGCAACCTTGCCATGAGCCTTGGAGACAGATTCGAGCAGCGGGGGGTCCTGTCTGACCTTGATGAGGCCATCGAGCTCAATCGAGCTGCACTGGGGCTCTGTCCTCCTGGCCACTCCCTTCGATCCGCGTCTCTCAACAACCTTTCCAAAACCCTTCAGGCCAGATTCGAGCAGTTGGGCATCCTGCCTGACCTTAATGAGTCCATTGAGCTCGATAGAGCCGCACTGGAGCTTCGTCCTCCTGGGCATTTAGATCGATCCGACTCTCTCAATAACCTTGCTATCAACCTTGCATCCAGATTCAAGCAGCGGGGGGTCCTATCTGACCTCGATGAAGCTATTGAGTTCCATCGAGCTGCACTGGAGCTCTGTCCCCCAGGCCATTCTTTTCGATCCCGTTATCTTAACAACCTTGCTATCTGCCTTCAAGAAAGATTCGAGCAGTTGGGTCTATCACCTGACTTGGACGAGTCCTTTAGGCTTTATTTGCAACTATCTGAAGTATCCCATGCAGTCTCTCTTAGTGATCTTGTGACTGTCAAGTCATGGGTCACCCATGCCGAGCGGCTCCATCATGGCTCTGCATTGACCGCCTACCAAACCACATTAAGCTTCCTCGATCAGCACGTTGCCGCTCTATCTTCCTCCTCACGCCATTTCGACGTGATCAGGGAGACTACATCATCCCTTGCAATGGATGTTTTGTCGTACTGTGTTCGTCATGGTTCTTTCGCGACTGCTGTAGAACTGGTGGAACAAGGCCGTGCAGTATTCTGGACCCAGCTGGCACGCTTCCGCACACCACTGGATGAACTTTTCGTGTCAGGTGACACCGGCGCAGCCTTGGCGGCAGAGTTCCAGCAGCTCAGCTTCCGCCTTCGCGCCGTGCTTGATGTGCCTGCTGAAGACCAGTCCCCACAAATCCGACAATTAACTATGCAATGGAACGATGTCATCTCACGCATCCGCACGTTACCTAGCTTCTCTCGTTTTCTCCTGCCTCCGCTATTCCCTGATCTCCAGAAAGCGGCAGAAGATGGTCCGGTCATCATTGTCAACGCAAGCAAATACAGCTGTGATGCCTTGATTATCACAAGTGCCCGAGATCCCATTCATGTTCCACTTTATATCACACAACTCGAAGTCTCCGAGTTGTCCTCCGAGTTCCAGTCCCTCGCAGAGAGTTTTGGTTCTTCTGATCATCAACTTCAATTATACGAGATTATCAGCATCCTCCGCAAGCTTTGGGATGATGTTGTTGGTCCCGTGGTTCAAGTCCTCAGGGAGTTGATTCACCCCGGTTCACGCATCTGGTGGTGTCCCACCGCTGAGTTTACGCTGCTCCCTCTACATGCAGCGGGGCCCTATGAGAAGAAGATCCAGAATGTGTCTCAGTTTTACATCTCCTCTTACACCCCAACTTTGGCGACACTGATTCGGGCGAGACAGCAGCTTTCTCGAGATGCATCCATGCAACGTTTTGTTGCCATTGGCAAAGCAAACCCGGACAAAGGGAAGGAACTCCGATGTGTCGCTCCCGAGCTAGCCGTCGATGCATTAAGACACAATCAGTGGATTCACCTGGCTTGCCATGGAGTGCCAAATCGAAAACGCCCATTTGAATCTTCCTTCGCAATGCGCGACGGGCCTTTAACGATCAAGGAGATCATCCGATCCCACTGGCAGAACCCGGAGTTTGCATTCTTATCGGCGTGCCACACTACCGTGGGCGATGCGTCCAACCTCGATGAGGTCATCCATCTCGCTGCGATAATGCAATTCTCCGGATTTCGCAGTGTGATAGGTTCTATGTGGTCTGTCGACGACGAGGTTGCACGCCAGATTGCATCTGCTTTCTATGACAATCTGGTTGATGGTTCAGGGAGATTGGACTGCAAGCGCGCTGCGGCAGCATTGCACAAGGCCGTGAAGTCGTTGCGCAAGAAGATTCCATTAGAACAGCAGATCGTATTTGTTCACATAGGTGTCTAGTTTGAGATGGTTTTGCTGCATTTTCTGTCCATAATCCTGGCTGCATGTCTCGTCTTGTCTACTCCTTCAATTTTACATAGTTTACCTCTAGGATTTGTACATTCATTTCCCATCTTGGGCCTCGAAAACATCTCGTAGCGGCGATGGACGAGAAATGGCAGTAGAGCAGAGGAAGTAATGTGGTATTTTATTGCGCTCAATTACCCTGCCTTCCATCACCGGACGTACTTAGCAGAGATGTGTGGAGTCTATAAGGGCACGCGAAAACGTAGACAAACGCAGGTGGACGAAGCTCGGGAAATGGTTATAGAATTAGCAACACAGGTCTATCAAGCCCGAGCGAATGCATGCAGATATGACAATTGTTAATCTCGAGCAACTCACCATTAATATTGTCATCCCCGAGAATCCTCTGGGCTTCCAAACTATCGCTGTGCAGCATCTGCTCGCCACCCTTGAACGTCAAACCGCATGCTCACCTGTCATTGCATGTTATCACTTCGACATATGGCGACTGCAGGGTGTACTAAAACAGCTATCGGCGGCGACGTGTGGGGGTACTGAGAGTGGAACACACGTCTCCTGGAAGCAGTCAAGTAACAGCAAGTACTAGACTGAATCTAATAACTGCGGAAAGAACGCTGTCGCGTAATGTAGCTGTTCTTTGTGTTTTTTTTTCTCGCCGTGCTAAGGGCTTTGTTAAAGCAAAGATCGGAGGCTCCTATGCTCATAATCAGCTGGGACCAAAAAACATGCCGGCGTTCTCACCTTCGTGAACAAGCCTTCCTAATGAACCAGTCCTGCCCATCGGACAGAGCATTATTTATAGCCGTTGCTGCGAACCTCTTGCTCAGCATTTGTGATGGAAGTCAGCGCCAAGCATGCGGCGATCTATTTAGACACAGCCCTACGCCTCCAGAAGGATCCAGCAAGATCATGATGCTTACTGAGCCTCTGGGCAAGTGGCGTTGTGGCTGGCGCTTGCTGTGGCCGGATGTTTAAACTCCGCCACATTCCAGTATATAAATACCCCGTTATCTAGGCCTTCCCCAGATTCGTACCTCCTCGCAAACCACTCCTCTACATTCTCTAATATTACTGCACGTCCTTCGCGTATGTTTTGTTCCCTCATCTCTATCTGTATGTCAGGCTAACGGCGGGCACAGAATGCAGATTTTTGTTAAGACGCTCACCGGCAAGACCATCACTCTTGAGGTCGAGTCCTCTGATACCATCGATAACGTCAAGGCCAAGATCCAAGACAAGGAAGGGTACGTATACTTTTAAGTTTGTGCCACTTATGACTGACGATCGTCTGCAGTATCCCACCCGACCAGCAACGTCTCATCTTCGCTGGAAAGCAGCTCGAAGATGGTCGGACCCTCTCTGATTACAATATCCAGAAGGAGTCTACCCTTCACTTGGTCCTGCGTCTCCGTGGAGGCATGCAGATCTTCGTAAAGACCCTCACGGGCAAGACGATCACGTTGGAGGTAGAGTCTTCGGACACCATCGATAACGTGAAGGCGAAGATCCAGGACAAGGAGGGTATCCCCCCTGACCAGCAACGCCTCATCTTTGCTGGCAAGCAACTCGAGGATGGTCGGACGCTCTCCGACTACAACATCCAGAAGGAGTCCACCCTCCATCTCGTCCTCCGTCTTCGCGGCGGTATGCAGATATTCGTCAAGACCCTGACGGGCAAGACTATCACATTGGAAGTCGAGTCGTCTGACACCATCGACAACGTGAAGGCGAAGATCCAGGACAAGGAGGGTATCCCTCCTGACCAACAGCGCCTCATCTTTGCCGGGAAGCAGCTCGAAGACGGTCGCACTCTTTCCGACTACAACATTCAGAAGGAGTCTACCCTCCATCTCGTTCTTCGTCTCCGTGGTGGTATGCAGATCTTCGTCAAGACCCTCACGGGTAAGACGATCACTTTGGAGGTGGAGTCATCCGACACCATCGACAATGTCAAGGCGAAGATTCAGGACAAGGAGGGTATCCCGCCGGATCAGCAGCGGTTGATCTTTGCCGGAAAGCAGTTGGAGGATGGTCGCACCTTGTCTGACTATAATATTCAGAAGGAGAGCACCCTTCATCTCGTCTTACGTCTTCGTGGTGGTCTTTAGTAGCGCTGGATGTTGATGTCGCATACCTATCATTCGTTGTATCATTACCTGCACGTCGTTATCCATAGTCCTGCAAAGATGTTCTTTGTTCGCCCGAACATGTCCGCTCTAAGTTCTGACTGGTCCCTAAGTACGGTATTAGTAAGCTTGTCGCACTGGCACAAAACTATCCATCTTCAAGTGCCTCAGAACTCGGGGACTTAGTGGGGTTGTTGATGCCTGATTTCGAACCTGAATCAGAGCAATTACATTCATGAAGCTGTACTCCTATCACTTCTACCCTCCCGATCCTTCCGTCTCTCCTTCCCCCGTTCCCTACCCTCGTCTCTCTCCTTCTTCCCCTTCCCACTCCTCTCCTTGGGCACCCTAAAACACATGAACTCAATCCCAGTCGCACGCCGACTCTCCGCCAGCGTTCTCTTCACACTATCTAGATTCCCTTGCAAATTCTCATCTCCCGCCCGTCGCGCATACGCCTGAGAGATCTTATTGTACAACTCCGAAAGCGTCTTCGCAGCTGGTGGAGACACGTAGCGCGCAAGCGTTTGGTGCATGAACTCGATCTCTAGCGTAGCCTGTGAATGGCATCTTAAACGACAAAGTAACATGCGAAGGAGAACGTGACATACGCGAAGCATACCGCCCATACCGAACCGCTTGACTTGTTTGAACGAGAGTAGTGCTTCTTCAGCGGCGTTTTCTACAAGCGCATGCATCCCGCGTTCGAGTAGATTCTCTGCGACGCGGCTAATTTGTGCGTGGATCTCGACGAGGCCCATTAAAGCCTTGTACATATATGTTCGTATTTCTTACGTTGGATGTTAGAGCGGGCAGCAACAAGTGGAACGAGACAAGCTCACCTGTGGGTTGGGGCGTCTCGTACCAATCCATGTTTTTGTCAAGAATGCCTTCTCGCAAGATGGTTGCGATGACAGCAGCCTTGGGCTTGACATATCCATCGAAGAGCGTCTTGTCCAGCGCAGTCACTGCTTTCATTAGTGCCTACACCATTATTTGAGCGTGCAATGTAACGTAAGTAGCAAAGCAGTAGGCTTACCCTTCTATCATCCTCAACTGATACTCCGAGCGCATTCTCCAACTGAGACAACATACCGGGTATCAACGATGCTGTTAAATTTGAGAAATTCGATATCACAAGGAGAAGCCTCGCATTCTTGATGCATGGCTGTCTCAGTGCCAGAATCGACAAGCAGAAAAAAACCACCCACCGAGTCGCGCAGGTCGATCAACTCCTGCTTTCCTTCTCGTTCAGGTGCTCCGCTGCCTACACCTGGTGGCACTTCCTCCGCGACAAGTACCACCATCCCATCCAGAATTGCATATATTGCGTCTAAAAATGCCTTCGTGATCTTCGTGGTGAATACCGGTGGTACAGCATTCTGCTGCGTAACCCGCAGTACGCCTGATCCGCTGTCCCCCGAAAGACCGCCCGCGATTTTGAATGCCGACGTTGCGAGGTGGCGCATGAATGATTCGAGATAAGTGAGGTAGAGTGTTGTGGAAGGGGTGGAAAGATCAGGCGTGAATGATTCGAGTGCGTACATGTAGTTGGCGTCTAGGATAGTGAGTGTATAAATGCATGAGGGGCAGTATAATGTTAGCGCATACCTCGCACCCAAGATTTCACTAGTACATCCTCAAAACGCCACCGCACGCTCTCCACCAGTCCTTTCACCAGACCGCCTTCGCCGAGTTCCAACGCGCCGATCTCTGTCACGCAATCTTGTACCTCACTAAGGATCTTGGTCAGCCAGTGAGCCGTCGTTAGCGAATTCGAGTGAGATGGGAGATGTAGGGGAGAATTGGGGGTCGAGGACTTCGATAGGATGTCGGAAAGAATAAAGAATTCCGAGAGAAGACTGATGTAGAGCTTGATGATGTCGAGTGCCATTTGCCTGCATTGGGAGGCACTGCGCCTCGAGGACGATGTCTAGCGGAAAAAGTGGACGTCAGATAGATGTCATGGCCGCACGAATGATACGAACTCGTTTAAACTTTCCCTCCAAGAAGCTCTTTGCAATTTTCCAGAAGTTTGGAAGCGAAGAGATCATAACCTCAGACACGTTTTTCATCATGTCCCAGATACCCTGCCAGACTTCATGACCGCCTGCTTGCGCTGAGTATGACACAATACGAATGAGTAACAAAGTTTGACTAGAGGGATGTTGGCTCACCAATCACGGCCTCAGACGCTTTGCTCTCCAGCGCTACAATACATACCTGGAGTTGCGCACCAAGGATCTGTCTGAGTGCATGCGGAGGCGACAGATCAGGGGTCGTGCGAGACTTTATGCCTGTGATGCATGTCAGTTGAAAGCACCCAACAGAGCGAGAGGAACGCGCCATCAATGTTTGAAACACCAGTCCTGTAGGCAGCGCTCATCCGATCCATGATGTACTTATGCTGACTATCAAAGTAGGTCCATATTGGGTCTTCAGGCGTATTTAATTCCAGGAGAATCCTAGTCAGTGCTGCTTCAGAACGAGAACGTGAGCAATAACGAGTGAACGCGTACTCAATCCCTCTCTCCATTTCCTCGACGCTCCTTCCTGGTTCTTGCAATCGTGACAAAAGTAGCGCCTTCATTTCTCCCATCACCTTTTCAACGTTTGCCCACACCTTGTCCAATATCCTCTTCTGTCGCGCCGTGGAGCTGGCATTAGCACCTGCCTCGACGGGAAGGAGCTGGCCCGGGCGAGAATCGAGTAGAAACTTGCCCTTGTTGTACTGACGCATTGCAGCCTCATACCTTCCAGCCTCGATGGATTCCACGAGAAATCCAGGCAGGCTGAAGAAGAACTTGGAGCGCTCAAAGACGCCGAGCGTAGTGCGCAGCTTTTGAGCTTTGGCGCTGTTCTCGAGGACAGGGAGGAAGACCTGATTAGCCTTCACGGCTGAGCCTGTTTCGGAGTGCATCAAATACAGGATTAAGAGGAGTGATACTGGGACGAACGTTTTAAGCAGTCTACGAGCGGTCTGCTAGCAAACTCCGCCGTGTCGCTCAGTAATCCCTCGCGCATCTCCGCATATAACGCTACGGGCACGCACCAGTTATTTTGGAACAAGCACAGATGAATAGCACGTAACGCACCATCAGTAGAAGCCTTGACGGCAACGAACCGATCAAAGTTATCCTCTACAAGGACACGGACGGCCTCTGAACGGGCATCGATAGATGACTGAAGATGGTTAATGCCTGCTGCGAGATCTTGGTAGGTTGCATTTGGGTGTACAGCAGATAGAAAGGCTTTGGGATCGAATGATTTGGAAGAGATGAGCACAGACATCTCTAGAACCGCATGAACAACCCAAATCCTAGCTGAAGACGGACGTGATCACGCACTGGATTCTGGGTCTAAATTCGTCAGACTGCGAACGTTGTTAACATTAAATGGCGGGCTCTATGACGGTACATACTCAATGACGCCGCCGAGGCCCAGGGGGTCACCTTCTCCATCGTTGGATTGGGAGGTAAGCAGGTCAGAAAGAGGATCTTCCAGGTCGTGGTCTACCTCTTCCCATTTCCTATGAAACGGTGAATTGTGCGTTTAGGCAGTGATTTCTACCACATACGTTGGGTTCTGGGATGATAACTTGTAGGCCTTGAGAAGGGAGGCCTCGTCGGCCGTGAAGTTGATCTTACCCATCAGGACAGGCAGAGATGGAGAAGCAGCTCCCGCTATTTCAGGAAATATACCGCGAAGGGTATACAGAGGTGCACAGTGTGCAAGTAAGATGTGCACTACCTGGAGTCCTGGAGTCGACCTAGTAGTAGGTACTCAGCACCGAGCATACGGTAACTAAAAAGGAAAATGACATAATAGTACTTATAGTATGACATATTTAATCAAGTACTGTAACTCGTTACTCGTCGGTGATGTTCACTGGGAATCAGCGCTCAGCGCTCAGCTACTGCAGGAGGGGATTACAATTGCAAGGTGGTTTGCATCATAATAATTACAACAAGTGAAACGTGTTGGAATCCGACGAGACGAAGGAAACGGAAGACGGACCGTAGAAGATGAGAGTGAAACAGTACGAGCGCAACCAGTGAGTACGACGAGCGTTGACGTCAGCCGAGGCTCGTTGATATTGGAATGTCTATCTCTAAGTAACGGACAATTTACTTATCACTTACTTATCTATCCTATCCGTACTATAAAGGACCGAACAAGTCGTTAGAACATCTCAGGTCTTTTCATAGAGCCTGAGATGTAAGTCTCATATATTTTTCGCGTTATTCTAAAGAGCTAACATACCATTAGATATTTATTCTACTAGGTACTTTACCTGCTCTTACTAGAGGTCTTTTCGTAGAGCCTGAGATATATTTATTCTACTAGCTCCCGCTTTGTGCGCCGCTCGCCTGAACTCACTTTAGGTTATGAGCCCTGACACGGCCATGGAATCTTTGCTCCCCAGCACCACTTCTACGCTATTCAACATCCCCAAGCTAGCTGAAGACGGCAGCAATTGGATTACCTACAAGGAAAGGATGTTGACTGCGATCAGTGCTAGAGGTATGATGTGACATGCAGACAGCTGTGCCACAAGACCAGTACGATATAGTAACGACCCGATGACAAGCACCGTCAAGAAGCCAGATGGCTCGACACCTACGCCAGCGGAGATTGAGGAGATAGAGAAGAAAATAGATGAATATTTGCAGAAGGACTCACTTGTGAAGCAGCAAATCTTCAGCACGATCACCAATTGTCTCTTACTGCATGTTCAGAAGCTCGAAGATGCCTCGAAGATTTGGAAGGAAATCTGCAATATCCATGAGGGTAAGACCAAGTTGGTCCAGATTGACCTCTGCTGCAGGCTGCAGGACTTAAGGTGCGAAGAGAATGGTGACGTTAAAGCCCATTTCTCATAACTCCTGAGACTGCGCGAATCCCTGGCAGGCATGGGCTTGGCGATAGAGGATCGCGATTTCCACGCAATCCTACTTGGCTCGCTCCCCGAATCCTATAGACCCCTCCTATCCTCCATTAATGCCGCTGCAAAGATCACGCAGAAGGCACTCACCCCCAATGAACTTATCACAGTCATCAGCGAGGAATACGAGCATTGTCTCCTCACAGACCGTCGAACCTCCAAGAAAGGGTCAAACGCGGCACTGATGGCCAAGAACGGACCTGGAAAGGGCCGTAAGCCCTCAGGAATGAACCAAGCCGGCGCAGACATAACATGTTTCAACTGCGAATGCAAAGGACACTATAAAAGTGACTGTTGGAGACCTGGAGGGGGCAAAGAGGGCCAAGGGCTGAATCAGCAACGCCAGAAGAAAGGTAGCTGTTCGCCTAAGGAGGGAGCTAATGCAGCAACCTCTGAACCTACCCCACCAGAGAACTTCGCGTTTGGAACATCCAACCTGGCTAGCATAGCCAAGGAACTGAACATCCCTGTAGAACGACGCAGTGCCATCATTGATTCAGGCGCCACATCTCACTTCTGCCCGGATCGGTCCAAATTTGTCAACTATGTCCCCATAGAGGCACAGGACGTGGATACGGCCGATGGATCCACCATTAGTGCTATAGGCAAGGGAGACGTCGTGTTGGACTTACCAAACGGCAGAGACCGCACTCGGGTGACTCTCAAGGACGCGTTGTATAGTCCCAAGATGGCCTTCACGCTCATCTCAACTAACAGGATCACTGTGGGAGGTTTAGCCATCCACTTTGAGGACAAGATGTACAATATTTTATCACCTGCCCCCAAGTGTAGCGTTATTGCCACAATTCCCCAGATCGTGGGTCTCTATAGCATCGCTGGACGGCATCAGCACCACGCTAACATCACACGAGCAAAACTTACCGTCTATGAGCTGCACTGCATGCTGGGACATGTCTCTCAAACTGCGGTTCTAGAGGCAGTAAGAAAGGGCCTGATTGACGGCGTTGACCTAGACCCGAACTCCAAGCTGGAGTTCTGCAACACGTGCGCTAAGGCTAAAGCGATGCATAAGCCATTCCCAAAGGATTCTGAAAGCCGAGCGAAGACGTATGGTGAGGTCATCCACATGGACCTATGGGGTCGAGCCAGAACCGAGAGCCTAGGTGGTAGCCTTTATTATATGACCTTTACCGATGACTTTACTCGACAGAATAAGGTCAGCTTCCTTGCACACAAGAGCGATGCGCTAGAGACGTTCAAGGCATATGAAGCCTGGTTGCTGCGGCAACGCAATGGGATGCACGTCAAGACCCTCAGGTCTGACTGCGGAGGAGAATACTTGAGTCGAGAATTCGACAAGTACCTGAAGGAAGAGGGGATTCAGCAGCAGTTAATGGTGCGTGACTCACCACAACAAAACGGAGTGGCCGAATGCCTCAACCGCACGCTTGTAGAGCTAGTGCGTGCTATGATCCTTGCCCATGATCTCCCGAACTTCCTCTGGACAGAGGTAGTTAACTATGCCACTTGGCTAAAGAATCGCTTACCTTTGCATGCTATTCCTGACCACACCCCTTTTGACTTTGTCCAAGGACGATGTCCATCACTCTCACAGGCCCACGAATTCGGCTGTACCGTGTTCGTTCACGTAACGACAGGAGGGAAACTGGACGCTAGGGCCAAGGAAGGACTGTTTGTTGGGGTGGATGAGGAGAGCAAGGCCTATCGAGTATACTGGCCGGGTAAGAGGCGAGTGTTGGTTGAAAGAAACGTTAGCTTCAGCCCGGTGAGTGTGACTGTGGCAGCGGACGTACTGGACGAGGGGGAGTCCAGAACGCCACCAGCAGCTCCTACCAACAGTAACGTCCAGAACGTCATGCCCCAACCACCCTCCACACCGCCCAAAGTGCCTCAACAACTCAAACCGCCGCCAGCGCCCAGAGCGACCTGCTCGTGACCTCTGCCTGGATACTACACCACCCTGCACCAGGGGGAGAGTGCATCCTTGGTCTTCCACCCTGCAGAAGCAGACCTAGTGGATGAATACGCTGCAGCCGCAGTAGAACCCAAACCAACTCTCCAACAAGCCCTCAATGGCCCAGACACGGTCGAATGGCAAGAAGAGATAAGTCAGTTGGAGAAGCTGGGAACATGGGAAATAGTAGACGCACCTCCCCGTTGTAGGGAGTATCCCTATGCTAGGCTTGTATCCACCACTTTTCCGATGCATCAGGCATCCATCCGATGTCCATCCGACACCTATCCACTCCATCCGATACCCATCCGCTTTTTGGATGACATGCAGATACCTTCGGATCTCCCCCTATAGCTTGCGCATCCGCCGCATCCGTCCTGTCCACGTCCATTCTACCTCATTGGTACGTACTCACACGCATTTTCTTGTTACTGACTGAACACAGACATATCCTCTCACACTCCAGTATTTTTCGGATAGCTTATGGCATGGTCTAGGCTCGCTACCTATGTATCTATGTTCCTTGAAAATACTGTACCCTATAAGCATGGAGGGTTTCAAAAAATACTTACTTCATGTAACTTCCTCCCACTTTTCCTGCACCCTACCAGAAGATCGCTTTGACCTATACCCACTATCCATCTAACCTTTAATGAACTCCCTTTGACTTTGATTCGCATCCCGTCCGATCCGCAAGTGCCATCCGCTCCATCCGACGAATCTGTACATTTCGCATCCTATCCGTTTCATCCGCTTTTGCGGATCCTTCATCCTATAGGGTCGCTTTAGACAGAGACTAGTGTTTCCCCAGTAGCAATCCCCTTAAGGGTCGAACATGCTTGTTTCCAAGCGAGGCAGCAGGCAGCAAAGACCCAACTGTGTAGTTGATTGACTTCACTCCGCTGCACTTGTTGTACCCACACCGTGCTAACCTTATACCCTGCCATTACGTCCTGGCGACGAAGAGAGGTCCCGGAGGCAAGAAGTTGAAGCTGCGAGCACGGTTGGTGGCTAACGGGCAGTGTCAGCAATATGGCGTTGATTATTTCGACACTTTTGCGCCCACATCCAATATGTCAACAATCCGCACTGTCCTTACAATGGCCGCCCAGCAGGATTGGGAAATCCACCAAGTTGATATAAAGAGTGCTTACCTCTATGCGGACATTAAAGAGGAGATCTTCATGCGGGTGCCACCAGGGTACTTGAAGGACGGAGATGAGAGAAAGGTGTTGAAGTTGAAATGGAGTTTGCCGGGGTTGAAGCAAGCCGGGTTTGAATGGGCGGAAGAGTTAGCCGGGGTATTCATGAAGATAGGATTCACATGCTCACAAGTCGACCAAGCAGTGTACTTCAAGTGTTCCCCGACCCAGCACATGGTCGTCACTGTATTGGTGGATGACATGGTGGTCACGTCTAACCATATCAGCCATATCGAGCGCTTCAAAGCCCAACTCCACGATCATTTCAAGATATCGGACCTGGGAGAACTTAATTGGCTTCTAGGACTTAAGGTCGAACGCGACCGTGAGGCACAGACCATCACCCTTTCTCAATGAGCGTATATCGACACTATCCTTGAATGGTTCTACCTTACCGATGCAAAATCCGCACAAATGCCTATGGACGTAGGAACTGTCCTGTCAGCCGACCAGTGCCCCGCGACACACACCGAACACAAAGCCATGCAAGACGTACCTTACCAGCGGGCCATAGGGTCCCTGATGTACGCTGCAACCAGTACTCACCCCGATATTGCATTCTCAGTAGCTACGTTGTCTCAATTCATGCACAACCCTGGACGAGTGCACTGGGAAGCCAACAAACGCGTTTTTCGGTACCTTAAAGGTACAGCCAATCTTGGACTCACCCTAGGAGGCACAGATGCTGGGATCGAAGCGTACGTTGACGCGGACTGGGCGTCCCAGCTGCACAGACACTTGATGTCGGGCTATGTTGTTATGCTAAACGGAGGAACCGTAGCATGGAGCGCGCGCAAACAGCCGCTGATAGCACTGTCAACCGCAGAAGCTGAGTATATCGCGCTCACAACGGTAGCACAAGAAGTGCTCTACTTACAGTTACTCCTTGATGAACTCTATGGACCAGTTGAACTTCCCACCCCTGTATATTGCGATAACCAAGCTGCAATAGCTCTCGCGTCAAACAACAAGTTTCATTCGCATACCAAGCATATCGACTTATGATACCACTTCGTCCGTGTGCATGTCAAGAACGGCACATTCGCACTCGAGTACTGCCCGACGGAAGATAACATCTCAGATGCCTTTACCAAAGCATTACCCCATCCCCGCCTCCAGAAGCTACACGCTCAGATGAGCTTAGAGCCTTGTGCTCGAGGGGGAGTGTTGGAATCTGATGAGATGAAGGAAACGAAAGACGGACCATAGAAGATGAGAGTGAAACAGTATGAGCGCAACCAGTGAGTACAACGAGGCGACGCGTTGACGTCAGCCGAGGCTCATTGATATTGGAATGTCTATCTCTAAGTAACGGACAATTTACTTATCACTTACTTATCTATCCTATCTGTACTATAAAGGACCGAACAAGTCGTTAGAACATCTCAGGTCTTTTCATAGAGCCTGAGATGTAAGTCTCATATATTTTTCGCATTATTCTAAAGAGCTAACATACCATTAGATATTTATTCTACTAGGTACTTTACCCACTCTTACTAGAGGTCTTTTCATAGAGCCTGAGATATATTTATTCTACTAGCTCCCGCTTTGTGCGCCGCTCGCCTGAACTCACTTTAAAACGAACCTGAAGTTGTTGTGTTTCTAAAGGTAAGTAGGTATCACCTCACATGTCTGTTACATGCACGTGATCGCGAAGTGCCATCAGCCTTCTTCCAGCCTTCTTCCTTCTACCAGCCTTGCAGGAGTTCTGCAAAAGGCTTGCCCAGCGATGAAATCACTTCAAATTTCCTCGATTCATAGCCTCACTCTCCTTTCTAACGCACCTTATTACATAAGAAATGTTAGACTCTGAATCAGGCGAGCGCACTGTTCAGAGTGCTCTTCCTCAAGGGCAGCTGGAAATGTAGGTCCTTCAACCCAAATCTGCATATGGAGTATAATGTTTGCTATACAGTACCAAATCCTTGTTGCACCAAATTCGGGATGAGCTCAAGCAGCCATGTACTGCCAAGAAACCACCCCCTTTGGATGATTTAGATGGCTTCTGGGATGCATACAATCAGGAAGCGGAAGAGTTCGACAGAGCGTTCATTGAGAGATATACCTCGGATTTAGACAATGGTCTAATTTTCGTAAGCTTTTCTGACCCATATGATGCACCCTCTTCTGTTGAGTAAGTATATTCTTCAGGCAGGTCTTTTTTTAGCTGTCAGTACCACTTTCTTAGGGATAATGCACCCTAACCTAAGCCCTGCTCCCACTGACACAACAAATGCCTTATTGATGATGATATACTCTCAACTCAATAACACCACGTTCCCAGGGCAAGTCTTTAGTTTTCCCTCATGGGATGGTCCCATTTGGGTTACTATTTGGACACAGGCTCTCCTCTATGCCAGTCTATCTGTCAGCCTTCTAGCTGCTCTTGGAGCCGTATTGGGGAAGCAGTGGCTGAGGGACTACCGAGACAATTCATCAGGACCTCGTGAAACTCATCACAAAAGGCGACAGCTAAAAGTCAACGGACTCAAAACTTGGCACTTCGAAGCAGTCCTTCATGCTATACCTGCATTTCTACAGATTTCTCTGTTGCT